>NC_035107.1:223998741-224316241 GCF_002204515.2 Aedes aegypti | reverse complement strand
GGTGGGCTGCATTTGACGTTTCGTGAGAGGGGAATCTGGGCTGCATATGACGTTGATATTTTTCCTCTTCGCGAGTCTCTCTCAGATTACAACGTGAACACTCATTCTGCAGTGATTATGATCTAGAGTGCGCTGTCGCATCACTGCTGTTGGTTGTCAAATCAAAGTGATATTGATAGCTCGCAAGTGATATTGATTAAGCAACTCTGCTCTAGACAACTCTAGATTAATTTTTTGACAATCAATATCAATTTTACAGATAAATATTTCTTATGCTTTAGTGAGAAAGATGAAAGAGTTTGGAGTATCGAGTAACATTGATATTTTTTTATATTTCTTAAAATATTCATTTGAAAATGCATATGTTGCAAGTCTAATATTTTTAAAACAAGTGCTGACATACATTGCTAGTATCTATCTATATACTATATTTTATTTTCTGAATGTTCAAAGCATATTTAAAAAAGATTTTAAGTGTTTTTTTTTGTTTAGCTAATGTAGGGGAACATTGATCACCTATATCGGTAATATTGAAAGTATCTTTACTTACACGCAGAAAAATTGTGCGGTAAAAACTACTATTTTAGGGGGTTAACTTAAGCGCTCGTACCAGCAATTTTCAGCAGACCAGAAATACGCTTGATTTTACCATGGCTGTAGTAGAAATCAGATTGTTGTAAATTATTTCTGTCAAATGTACCAGTAATGTAGTGGGATGTACCGTAAACATAGTAAATTGGTCTGAAATTCCATGGTAGTTTCAAGAATGGGCGTAGTCAGCTAAAATAGTATTTTTTACCACAGAATTTTTTCCCGTGTACTAAAATCCTGAAGCCATATATGGAGGCGAATCTCTTACAAGTCATTTACATCTCGAGTTATTGAATAATTAACCCTCTAATACCCAAATTTTTATTTTCGATTTAAATATTATTTTTCGTTATCTAAAATCGTTCTAAACACGTTCTGGGCAATTATTTATTTTTGTTCGCAAATTTTTGAATTTCGCTTTTTGATTTTTATAATTTTTATTTTTGAACATCCCTAACTTTTTTCATTTTTTCTTAAAGCCTTTTGTGGTTGTTGATTTTTGGCAATAATAAAAATTTAAATTTTTGTGGTACTTTTAAAAATATTACATTTTTCATTTTTTTTCGGAGCGTATTTTATTTTCCGTGTAACTAACGGAAAAACAGGTTTGAAATTATTTTGATACCACCTGGCTCTTCTTTTGTGATAGGTCGATCGTATAAAAATATAAAAGGTACGATTTTTTATATTACACGTTAAATTAACCCCGGGCATTTATAGGTTATATAAGAATACAATTTTTCAAACAATTTTCAAAAATACAAAAAAGTTTCAAAAGTCATAAAAAACTTTTCTTATATGCGTGTTATGAGTCAAGGTTTAAGCCAAAAATAAAATAATTTTTCGTGTAACCGAGCTACGAAAAAATACACAAAATTCCAAAGTGTACCCCGTCTAAAGGCGGGGTTGGGTATTAGAGGGTTAAAAACAGTTTAAATTGTGGAATACACCTAATTCTGCATACTTTATAGTAATTTGTGAATTATGCTTAACTGAACATGTTTCTGAAGGTTCAGACAACGGAATCGTTTTCAGCGATGTCATTTTTAGTAACAACCGCATTTCTCTTGCTCATATCATATTCAGAACTCATGTGAAATATGATCCTTTGATCGTGTAATCCATAATCATGAAAATCTTTGTTTTCAAAAGTTGAAAAATTTACGCATGAACACAACTGTTTATTAGCTTTTGAATAGAAGTGAGAGAATCAGAGAGAGGGTCATTGCGATCAATCTTACCCCGCTGTTAACATTGATCTCAACCCGGAATACGGAAAATGTAAAGATTTAAAATTGTTGGATTAAAACATTAGAAAAAATAGCATATTATTACTAGTAAAAAAATAAGTTTCAGTATCTCTATTATTTTTATGCATATGTATGAAGAACAGCCATCTATTGAAAGAAGAGAAAATATCTTTTGAAATCGATAGCAGATGCAAGCAAAAAATATCAACACTTCAAAGCTTCGGAGAATAGCCTACGAGTAAAAGAAGGGAAGATTTTTTTTATAGGTATCAATTATTTCTATGACAATGATTATTAAACCAGTAAAATATATTTTAAAGAATATGAACACGAGCAACTTTAACATTATCAATTAGGCTGATACAAATATTATTTTTCTTTTACGTCCGGGACCACTTGGAAAGGAAGAAAAAAAAGAAGAAGAAGAGATAGAAGAGATGGATTTTTTTTCTCCCCTTCATTACATTTTTTTTTATTTTAGAGAGAGGGTGGGTGACATAAAAGGAAATTAAATTGGTATCAGTTTCACACAAACTACTAACGTGGAGGTAATGACGAATAAGAGCCTCGACACGACAACTCTCAGATGCGTTTCGAATAAAGTAATCGATTATGTTATTCGATTAAAATTCTCATGCAGTGAAGATCAAAACATCTAGCAGCTGATTTCTCGGTTAATGTTTGCCGGCAAATCTTTCACTGAATCTTGATAACATCCGTCGAGATCTCGGTTGAAAATAAGGATTGCCAAAATCTCGGTTAAATAAAGTATTGACAATTTCCGAGTTCTCAGCTGTTGCGTTCTCGGCGACTCGTTTCGCTGAGGTTGATGAAATAATTTAAGTGTGTATGTCCCAGTAAACGACGATAACAATCAGATTTGTTCATCTTGAACATTATGTTAAAATCTACCCTCTACATTTACGGCATGTATTAACGATTCTCAGCTCAGAAGCATTTAAACAATGAAACTTACTTTTGAAACTTACTTTTTCAAAGCAGACCTGTATATAAAAACTGTCATTACTTTCCCTCCAACCATAATATCTCGGCTGTGATTTTCAATCCTCATTACTGATAGGAGTGTGATTCATTTGAAGTGATAATCAAACTTGATAAATTCAGCCTGTTCCATCGTTAATTTAACAAAATTTGGAAAATGTCTTTGGTAAAAAGCTTTCGGGGAAACATTACATTCGGGGAAACAGTTCATTCGGGGAAACATTACATTCGGGGAAACTATATTCGGAAAAAACCCTTCGGGAAAAATTTATTCGGGGAAATGGTTTCCGGGGAAATGTCGGACAATCTTTGGTCGGACTTCGAATTTTTACTTGTTGTGTGATTTGAATTCAGAAGAGCACACAAATTTTTGGTTTTGAGAACTTTCGAAAAATAAGCCGCACCCTAATTGACATCAGTACATACGCCCACTTATCCGAACAATGCTGATTTCGTCAGTCGTTTGTTTGGATATTTTAGCCGATAATTCGGTTACTAGAGATGGGTGACTAGAGATGGGCAAATTGGACAAATTTTGTGAGCGAATAGCAGGGACTTTTGAAAGAGAATACATTTTATGTAGCTACTAAAATATATTATAATAAGGGGTCTATTTTGTTAATCGAGCAGATTCATATGACTCATCTGTAGTCACTGTCGATCAAAGTAAGCATGCATATTTCAGATGTCACCTGTCGACTCTCACAGTAATCAAGTCACATAGAGTGACACCTGTCGATAAATTCGAGCGACAGAGCTGAGTCGAGCGAATTTTTCGATCGACAGTGAATCCAGTCGAGTTATTTTGATCGACTCGACTTATAAAATAGGCCCCTAATACTCAAGAACATCAGATATGTATAAATAGTTTGAGTAGCTACATAAAATAAGTTCTCATTCATTATATGTATCTATAGTTTGTCTAACTCAAAACTATTGCTTCATGTAAATGTCTAACCCAACTTTCGAAAAATTGTGGAGCTAGTAAATCGTTACTCTTTTCAAAAGCACCGTGATTTGTTCACTCTTTTTCTAAAGTCGGCTCTTTTGAATGTTTCGTGAGTGAATCGCCCATCGTCAGTAGTGACCTGGTGTTTTCGTCGAATCATGCATACAATCGTTCATGAAGTTTAGAGTAAAGTGGGGCAAAAGTTCGAGTGGGGTAAGAGTTACTTTTTAAGATTTCCAGCTCAATTCAAAACAAATCTTATAAATGTCATGGTGGTGGAAAAGTTATGGCTATTTGTTGTTTTTCGACGTGAATATTGTAATTTTTGGTCAAACTTTCGTTGCATGGAATAAATTGAAGATAAAATCTTTTTCAATATTTTATGTAAGGGCTTTTCTAGGCCTATCATAAGGTTGCTTTGAGGTGTATAAATTTTTGCATAGATGCTCGAAAACAATTTTTGGCCCATAGTGGGGCAAAAGTTCGAATCAGCGGGGCAAAAGTTCGACCCATGTATAAAATCACGGAAAAATTTGCAAATTGCCTAAAATCCACATATTATCTTCAAATTCAGTTAAATTTGTCTGATCGTGTAAAAATTGTCAGAAAAATTTTTCATTTCCACATAGTTTTGTGAAAAACTGCTATTTTTGAGTATATTACAATAAACCCGGTTTTGGGCAATTTTTTGATGAAAATTTAGTGTGCATTTTTCGTCAAACTTAAGTTTACGGCAAAAGCTCGAATAAGACAATTAATTTTGAAACTGTTATAACTAAAAATGGGTAAATATTTTGACACAAGTTTGTTCAGCAAAATTATAGCCAATACGTTGAAGATTGAATGTATGGTATTTGTTTTGTTTCAACTGCTATTGTTTTCCTGGAAACTTTGATTATACCACTAAGGTCGAACTTTTGCCCCACCTTACTCTACTGGTGGCAAAAAGTGATGCACATTAGGGCGGTTCAAAATCCAAAAAAGTTTGAAAAAACAATCCCCCATATCTTTTTTATCATATTTACGATAAGGAAAATATTATGTGAAATTTCCACCTTTTTCGGTGGTGATTCAAAGATGACACAAACATAATAAAGGTTAATATGAAAATTACTATGGAGAAATTTTGAAAAATGTTCCAAGTTAGAACTGTAATAAGAGTACAAAATTATTATATCATAGTGAAAAGTCAAATTCCACCGATGGAATATTTTGTAACCTTCCGATTATGAAATTATAGACCAATTACTGAGCTCTAGTGAAAAAAAAACCGAGGTACATTCAATTTGCATAATCTGCTGGTTTAAACATAGCGTGCACCCTAATGTATTGTGGATCCTTTGAAAATTTTCCGTCCTGCGATAGCCGTAAAGTTCTACCGCAGCTGTCCAAGTTCTACTGCAGACTTTGGAATCATTCTATCATTGAACCAAACCCTTCAATTATACAGTCAAACCCCCATGAGTTGATATCTCAAGGGACCATCGACTCATGGAAATATCGAGTTTTGGAAACAAATGCTTTGGAAAGCTGTTTGAGGGTACCATCATAGTAACCATAATATTTTGTTTCTGATATGGTTCCATGAGTCGATATCGAGTCATGGAACATCGACTCATGGAGGTTTCACTGTAGTGTGGTAGTCTATCTATATAAATAAAAATGGAGTGGTGTTTGTATGTCACGAAATGCCTTGAGAACGGGTCAACGGATTAACGCAAGTTTTTCACAGTTGCACTCCGCAAGGGATGCGACGTGTTCGTGTGAAGAAAAAGTTCGGGAAAGTCTCCGGAATAATCGGGAAAATGGGAGAAGACTAAGGTGTCATATTGTATGGGGGATTTAATGTCGTTTTTCAACAGCCTACTTGATGGCAAGACGAAGTTTGCCGGGACCACTAGTAGATCATAAATATGTTGCTTCGCTCAAGAAAAATAAAGAAATTCCTTGACTGATTGGGTCAATAAATTTCCTACAGAGAGTCCTATTTGAAATGACATTTCTTCTCAATTCCGTACTGCGATCAAAGAAATATGATTTTCTAGATCATTTCATGCAAGTAATTTCCTACGTATCGAGATAGGTAATAACTTTTGTTGTTGTCATCAAATCAGCCTTAAAGCTCAGAAAAACAGATGAAAACAATTGTCATCGGCGTGGTTTTAAAGGCATCATGGCAGTCCATCGTTGAAGCTTTGAGGAAATCAGTAATGTGACGGCTGCGGTAGCTTTCTGTTCAACCGTAAAACAGAAAGTTACCTTTGAAATAGCAGTACATAAGCGTTTTTAGATGGCCAAAAAAACCCTTAAGGTGGCTTTTGAATTTCGACCTTCATTTCCTTTACTTTGTTATCAGATGCAAGAATGCAGCCGGGAATACAAAAATAAATAATTTTCTCATCAATGATTATTGTTACGTCGGTGGTTGGTTGTTACGTCGACCGCATTCAGTTCATGGCTTAGGACTAATCCGAATACATGATACACATCCAACATAAATAATGTTTGAATGGAATGACACGATGAGCTTTACAACAAATGAATATCAGCTCCGTAAAGCGTTATACGCAATTGAGCTTTAAAACTAGATGAATGAAGATCGATGATCCAAACTACAAATCTAATTGATGTAATATCACCCAATCTCCACATACCGATAGTCCTTAACGATGCGCGCGGCTCGGTCCAACTGCTCCTCGGTGGCGAACACATTCAGCGGGTTGGTCACAATCAAAAAGTGCTTAGCTCGGTTCAGGTACGTGCTCTGGTCGTAACGAGGCTCGTCCAGGTTGACGCGAGGTAGATTCATGTTGAACGTTTCGTTTGTTCTAGTTGCCTTATGCAAATCACAATCAATGCCTACTTTGAGTAGAGGAGATGGACACTTTTTTTCGGGATATTTCTTTGAGGTTGAGGTTTGCACTGATTTCTAACGCAAGCTATCTGTAGAAGTATTAGGTACTGGGTCGAATGAACACTGCACGGCGAAATCGAATCGGTAATGAATTCAACCTTTTCCACTTGGGTTATTCTTATTCTTACTCAACTAATCGAAACTGCACCACAATGCAATTTGAATAATTTTCTACGAACACAATTCACTAAGTCGTAAGGGCTGTCCAGCCGACTCTTGCAAGTATTGGATTATGTAATGACCAGGCTTCCTCCGGGCAGGATCCCCCTCGAACGCGAACTCGACTGAGCCTGCTGATGGCAGTAATATCACTGAAGCTGAGATTCCGGTAACCAAGAGCCTCCTCTTACTTTTTCGGCAGAGTCGCTCAGCTGAAGATTGAATGATGATGTGTGCAACTGATAAGGTGTAGAGGAGCTTCAATTTGGACAGTGATCTGCGTCCGTGAAGTGCGAAAGATTATCAGCTATTAGAATGTTATTCAAGTGGTCCAGAGGATGAGCAATGGGTACGTGGTTGCTTAAGTGATAAGACTATGTGATACTCCAATATGTTGAGTAATTGACTGTCCGTCTGAGGATTGATTCAGTTTTCGTGATTTTTTCGCATCAACCTTGACGACGATTTGACACTGACTGGCTGGTCCCCAGTTAGTTTGTCGGGAATGAACCTTCCCTCACCTCCCAATTATCTGAATGATAAAACAAGTATTGACCAACATTGCCTGTTAGAATTCAAGAACTCCCACACATAGCCATGAACAGGGGTACATCGGATTTCAACTTCCCCTCAATTCCAAGCTTCATACATTGTGGCCTATATACGTAAAAATGCCGGTTTGGAGTATGCGTGCTACTATCACGGTCCGTTAGGCGTGAGGAATAGAAAGAGCGAAGAATTCATCCTTGTCAGTTGGTAAGGTTCATTCAAAAGACTTTTCTCCGTTTGTTGATAGCCGAATAATACAGTATTGAACAATACATTTGCTTTTTTTGTTTTTTTTTTCGATGTTCCATACAAAATGATCAACTCAGGTAGTGATAAAACTCATTCTTGATAGTTTGTATTGACTCGAAAAACTATCACTGTACGCGCTTACATACATGAAATGTGCTGATACTTTTTTAGCTGTGTTAGTGCAAAACCAACTGGTTTTCTTTGAATCGAAATCGTGAGAGGAATTAGCAACAATCATCAACGGCGCGTACAAATTTCAGTGACGGCCTACTTCGCCTTATGTTATGCCAATTATTAAAATCTGTAAAAAATATCTTTAGCCAACTTTTATTGCTTTTGAACTTGTGATTGAAAAAATTACTCAAAAATTCTAGTTATATCTGAAAAACTGTGATAATATCATTCCAATCGATCTAATAATAGCTCAGATCGAACCCTCCAAAGTTGATCATTTTGTATGGAAAATCAAAAAAGTTGCAAATGCATTGTCCAACACTGTACGGGCATGTACCTACGGTCAGTACGTTGGATGGCGTTGGATTTGCGATAACATTCAAATTTTGTTTGCCTTCTTCTGATGTGCTGGTATTTGTGCGAAGTAGACGAACCAATTTGACCGACGAAAGCAAATCGAAACAGATTGTGTATCACGTCACTGATTGATCCATAGGGGGTACCTAAAATGTGCTAATTGTTTATTTAGTTACCTTAAGTAGTTTCATACATCCGAAACAAGTTCATTAAATTTTTACATATTTTTGCAAATATAAGAGAATTAAAATATTTTTGAAAAACTGGGCAAAATACCTCGTGTATCTTTATAAACTCAACAGCTTAGAGTAATTAATGAAAATATCATTCAAAGTTAAATTAAAACGTTTGATTTAAACTGATCAACATATTAGTATATATAAAAGCCGTGGTATGTCGTCATGTCTGTCTATCTAGCTCACTATCTGGCTGTCACTCTATAAGTAAATGCTTCGCAAGCAAGGTGGCAGAAATTTGATACAAGTTGAGGAAGGGTAAGCCGTTTTAAGCTGTTTTAAACCGTTTCAAGCCATTTTAAGCTGTTTTAGACCGTTTTAAGGTTTTATGAGTCATTTTAAGTCATTTTAAGCCAATTCCGGCTATTTTATAGAAACCAATATCCCGTGGACCCGAAAATGGTCATTTGTAGGATCAATCAAATGCAGAAAACAAGGTTACCCAAGGGCTGAAAAGCGCAGCACCCTTTTAACCCGACCTGACCCAGTGACCCACCAGAATAATTCCGGCCACATGAACATTCCCGAGATTCCTTGGCCATTTTAAGAGACTTGATATGTGTACGAGTATATTGACAAAAAATAATTGAAAACCGTTTAGTATTTGCTGAGTTATTCTAACCTGTTTTAAGCTGTTTTGAACCATTTAATGCTGGTTTAAACTGCTTAAGGCCTTTTGGTTGAATATTTATTCAACACTTTCAGATACAGCATTATCAATTTAGCGACAATATAAATGAGATTTATATTCACATAAAAAAACCTCCGATATTATGCCGCATTTCATTGCCTCACACAACAACACTTGTAAATAGAAGGTGCTTACCTTTTCCATTGTAATTCTGCAGCAAGCATTTGTGTTTTGGATTCCATATTGCGTTCACAACATTTCCACTAAACAAATCTTTCATTCACTTTACTTAAAGGAACACATTTCAAACGGGTATCAAATATTTATAAAGTTTTATCAACCGCAACACTCGAAACTATTATGGCGGTAACTTTCACTTGCTGCAAATCGTCCCCGCCACCGCACACTGAGACATGCTTATGTTTATAGTCAAAATTGTCTAAAATTTTTTTTTTTCCATTGGAGTAATTTTCAGCTCAGAAAGGTTGTGCAAAGCATAGAAATTTGAAACTCATGCGCTGTTTGTTTGCGATTGTCTCAAAATACAGAAACCATCTCTACGAAGCATAAAATCATACCAAGAGTTTATCAATTTGGACCCAACATCATGACAAGTTCCACAGTGCGATGCGTTGGGACGCGTCTATCGTGTGTGCACTGCACAATCATCGCGATCGTTGAGCGCAGTGATGTCAGAGTTGCTAACTGTAAAATAATAGCATTTAATTTGAATTGATCACAAATAGGGGGAGATCCTCAGTACCGAACACTTAAACCACTAAATTCATAATTCGAAAAATATTGATTTTATGGACTCGTGTTACCCATTTATGATAAATATTATCATTTTTATAGTGTACAAAAATAAATTTGAAAATATAAATATGAATTTTGACATTGCATTTTGATGATGTATTTTAGTACCAAATTGATCGATCTTGAAAGGTGGCACCAAATACCGGACACGATCTGGAAATGCCTCGAATTCTGTAAATTCGAACATCATTGAATGTGTACCCTATAGGAATAGTTTATAATTACTAATTCAATGCATTTGCAACATTTACACGAATAATTTGAGTTTTTCTTAGTTTGCAAGATGTCTATCAAAAAACTCTTCCATATATGATGAAAAAAGGCACATTTTACGATGTTGTTCTGAATGTTCATTCTTCTTAATTTTATTGCATGTTTGATACCATGATCGACGGAACCCATGAAAAATGAAAGTATTTTAAGAAACTGATGCAATAATTACAAAGATATCACATAACAAATCAAGCTGTCCGAAACTGCACTATGGGCCAGGGACGCAATCTGGCGGGACAAAATTAATAACTCGGTAACCAAGCGTTTCTGCTATTTGGTGTCTTCGGAAAAGTTTTTTGTAACAACGAGGATCATCTACTGCCATGAACGGATAGTTTGTAAATCGTCCACATAGGTGGCACCACAATCTAACTTTTTACTGTGACGTTCTAGAGACTTGGCGTGTTCGGCAAAGTTGTTCATTTTGATAAAATAAACAACTCTCTCGAAGACGTCAAAATTCCACAGCCTACTGTTTAGTTATTGGCAAAATTAGAGAAAATTAGTGGAAAAACGATTTTTTTCACCGAATTCGACTTTTTTCTAAGAACCATGGCATATAATATTTTTTGCTGATAAATATATAACAAACGCAAGCTCTGGTGGAAATTTTTTTATAAAACGACGCATAAAAATTAAGAAATTATGAAAAAACTTGAAAAATAGAGCAATTTTTGAATTTTAATTTCTCCAAAAGCGCAAAAAATCGCAAGCTCATATTTTCAGGCAACATAGGGCAACACTTGATGAAACGGATGTCAAAATTCCAGAGAGGTAAATTTTGGTGTTTTTGAGATATTTAAATTTTTTACAATGATTATATTACTCCAATACAGTTAATTTCCATGAGGAATCGGAACGGACGATCAACTTTAAGAAATAACGAGTCGTAGAACAAAAACTTTCAGAAAACTGTTTAAAAAAGCCATCATAGTAGTCATGAAATTCAGTTTAAGAGCAGTTCCTTGAGTTGATATCGAGTAATGTGGGTGAAAGTGTAGATTAAAACTGGGTACATATTTGTGTTTCTTCAATAATTCAAATGATATAGTATGCCATGAAAAACTTGATCATGTGTCAGTTAATTGTTGTCATCATGGTTCGAGGTGAGCAATTTTTTTGTGAATGTGTTACTTTTAACACGGAAAATCAAATTTTGAAGCAAATTCATGTCGATATTTCTAAATACTAACATTTCAGAGCGCACGAACTCTTGTTCGGAGCTTGTAGATTTGTTTTAAAGCGGAAAGAGCGTTGATCCTTGGATGTTTCGAAACAGAGGGTACAGATCAAAGGTATCAATTTGGAGATTCCTTCGATTTTGAGAACTGTTAGGTTGTTTAACCTCAAATATTTTAATCATCGGATTTACTTAAATTTTGAGCTTCCGGAAAACTGTACCAACGAATTCGAGATGAAATCCAAAGCCAGCTTGTACTGTGAGCAGATATAATAATTTCATGAAATAATAAAATATAATTTTCCGCTTATTTTAAAATATACTTAAATATTTGCCACGAAAATATTAATCGCGTAATGAAAAGACAACCGTAAAAAAAATTAAAAATCTCAAAAACACCAAAATATACCTCTCTGAAATTTTGACATCCGTTTTATCAAGTGTTGCTCTATGTTGCCTGAAAATTTGAGCTTGCGATTTTTTGCTTTTTTGGAGATATTAAGGTTCAAAAATTGCTCTATTTTTCAAGTTTTTTCATAATTTCTTAAGTTTTATGCGTCGTATTATTATTTTTTTTTCACCAGTGCTTGCGTTTGTTATATATTTATCAGCAAAAAATATTATATGCCATGGTTCTTAGGAAAAAAGTCAAATTCGGTGAAAAAATCGTTTTTCCACTAATTTTCTCTAATTTTGCCAATAACTCGAAAACAGTAGGCTGTGGAATTTTGACGCCTTCGAGAGAGTTGTTTATTTTATCAAAATGAACAACTTTGCCGAACACGCCAAGTCTCTAGAACAGCACAGTAAAAATTTAGATTGTGGCGCCACCTATGCGGACAATTTACGAACTATCCGTTTATGGCAGTAGATGGTCCTCGTTGTTACAAAAAACTTTGCCGAAGACACCAAATACCGGAAACGCTTCGTTACCAATTTTGTCCCGCCAGATTGCGTCGCTGGCCCATAGTGAACTGAGGGACAGGAGGTGCTTAACCAAAATTGTAATTTGTCCATATTTAGTTCAATTATGGTACAAAATACACTCATACTATCAAATTAGGATTATATTCGATCATGCTTGCGGGATCCAAAGTATTTTTTCATATTCAAAATAATTACTAAATAGGCTCAAAATTAAGAGGATACGTCAATTTTTTAAAGTTTTTCAAGCTTTTCTACTTTTTTCAAAAGGCATATTTCAATGATGTGTTCTTCTACGCAAA
Organism: Aedes aegypti; assembly: GCF_002204515.2. Classification (NCBI taxonomy): domain Eukaryota; kingdom Metazoa; phylum Arthropoda; class Insecta; order Diptera; family Culicidae; genus Aedes; species Aedes aegypti. Next base: position 224,303,685 of record NC_035107.1, on the reverse strand, counting down.
CATTAGTCTACATAATAGCTTTCTTTTCTACTAATACACCATCTTGATTGGACCATGATTTCTCAATGTTTCGACTTTGTCCGGTATTAGGTGCTGTCCGGTACTGGGGGATCTCCCCCTATCATTAAAATTCTATTAAATCAGTTATCTTTTGATGAAAAACTATTTGCAAAATGATAAGTTTTTTTATAATATGCAGCAAATGATCCGAAAACAAGCATATAACAATTGGTAGAAAAATCTATCACCAGCCACCTGGCCACCCCGTCATCTCTTGCACACATAAACCATGCCAGTGCATAACAAAAATATGCGATAAATTCAATAAAAAAACAGAGAAATTCCATTGCCTTCCATTAAATCATAATGTTTCCTTTTGATATGTATGATTGAAGAGTAGATTTTGATTTCCAATACTTGTCAATCTACTTAATTTCCCATGTGTTTACATAAAAATATGCATGACACAATAGACTGATGCAAAATATGAAGTTTTTGCTCCCCTATGCTTAAACGATGTTAATTATGGTAAAAATGATCCTCCCAAAATTTGAAGTAATTCAGAAGAAATTTGGTTGTGCACACGCTATTTGAAGTTTATATGGAAATTACTATGGGAAAGGCAAACCTTTAGTGTTCAGTCCTCTAACTGCTCGTCATAATAATCTATGGAAAAGTGAACACACGCATCTCATGTGAAAACTTCCCAGCTACAACTTTGCTGAATACCACATTTCGATGGGACGTAAGGATAATTTGTTATTATTGATAACAAAGTCTAAATCATGCTGAGATGATCATTCAATTACATTCAGAGCAACACTGCTTTTTTAGCTGTAGAACATAGTAGCCTGGATTACTTTGACCTGTTCTTCCCGCCAGGAGCACCACTGTTGCCTGCCGAGCAGTTGGGAAGCATGCTACATGCAAACCAACTTTATGATGATGAATAACAATTTATCCTGACGTCCAATCAAAAAGTGGTATTCGGCAAAGTTGTAGCTAGGAGGATTTCACATAAGAAGAATTTGTTCACTTTTCCATAAAATATTATGACGAAGAGATAGAGAGCTGAACACAAAAGATTGGCGTTTTCCATAGTAATCTCCATACAAACTTCAAATGGCGTGTGCACAGCCAAATTGCTTCCAAATCTCTTCAAACTTTGGGAGGATGCTATTTACTATATTTCTCGCATAATCTGGGATAACGCCCTAAAAGCCATTGGTAACCACGTGTGTAGCTCGTTGTTTCTGAGCAAATGAATGTATAAACATCCAAACCAATACCACTGACAGGTAGATAATGATCGTTTCTTCACCATAGAGTTGATAAAAAAACGTGTAAATCCACTAATGGATCCAAATAATAATTTAAATATTTTAAATTGGAATGCTCGTTCTCTGAATGGTAAAGAGGACGAGCTGTTTAATTTTCTTACAGCTAATAACGTGCATATAGCAGTTATTACCGAAACTTATTTAAAACCTGGATCTAAACTCAAAAGAGATCCCAACTTTTTTGTTTATCGTAATGATCGACTTGATGGAGCATGTGGGGGAGTTGCAATCATCATTCATAGGCGTATAAAACATCAACTGTTTTCATCATTTGAAACTAAAGTTTTTGAAACTTTAGGTGTTTCTGTTGAAACACAGTTTGGTAAATATACTTTCATAGCTGCCTATTTGCCTTTTCAATGCTCTGGACAACAACTTAATTTGCTCCAAACTGACTTGCGAAAATTGACTCGCAATAAGTCAAAATTTTTTGTCATTGGTGACTTTAATGCCAAACATCGGTCATGGAATAATTCTCAAAGTAATTCCAACGGCAGAATTTTATTTGATGAGTGCTCTTCAGGATATTTCTCAATTCAATACCCTGATAGCCCTACATGTTTTTTCCTCTTCTAGAAATCCATCTACGATTGATTTGGTCTTAACCGACTCTAGTCATCTTTGTAGCCAACTGATTACTCATGCTGATTTTGATTCTGATCATGTCCCTGTTACATTTCAAATATCCCAAGAAGCGATTCTCAATCCTATCAGCTCTACTTTCAATTATTTACGAGCCGACTGGAATATATATAAAACGTATGTTGTTTCTAATCTTGATGTTAACATTTCTTTAGAAACTGAATTTGATATTGACAATGCTCTTGAAACTTTAACAAATTCCATTGTTGAGCAATTCCAAAATGTGAAGTAAAATTTGAATCCGTGATTATAGACGATGATCTTAAACTCTTGATCCGTCTTAAAAACGTGAGAAGAAGGCAATTTAAACGCACTCGCGATCCTGCTATGAAAATTATATGGCAGGATTTGCAGAAAGAAATCAAGAAACGTTTTGCTCAATTAAGAAACAAAACTTTTGAAAATAAAATTTCTCAATTGGACCCTGGCTCTAAGCCCTTTTGGAAATTATCTAAAATCTTGAAAAAACCTCAGAAGCCAATACCGGCATTGAAGGAGGAAAACAAAATATTACTAACTAATTGCGAAAAAGCTAAAAAACTTGCTATGCAGTTTGAAAGTGCGCACAATTTTAATTTAGGACTTACTAGTCCAATTGAAAATGAAGTTACTCAGGAGTTCGAAAATATTCTCAATCAAGAGAACGTTTTCGAAAATGCCTGTAAGACTGATTTGGAAGAAGTGAGAACTATTATTAAAAAATTCAAAAACATGAAAGCTCCTGGCGATGATGGAATTTTCTACATCCTCATCAAGAAACTTCCAGAAAGTAGCTTATCATTTTTAGTTGATATATTTAACAAATGTTTTCAATTAGCATATTTTCCTGACAAATGGAAAAATGCTAAGGTTGTTCCAATTTTAAAACCAGACAAAAATCCTGCAGCAGCTTCTAGCTATCGTCCAATCAGTTTGCTTTCCTCCATCAGTAAACTTTTTGAAAAGGTTATTTTGAACAGAATGATGGCTCACATCAACGAAAATTCAATTTTTGCCAATGAACAGTTCGGATTCCGCCATGGACATTCGACCACTCGTCAACTTTTACGTGTAACAAATTTGATCCGTTCCAACAAATCTGAAGGCTATTCTACTGGTCTTGCTCTTCTAGACATAGAAAAAGCATTCGACAGTGTTTGGCATGAAGGTTTGATTGTAAAATTAAAAAACTTTAATTTTCCAACATACATTGTTAGAATAATTCAAAGTTATCTGTCAAATCGTACACTTCAGGTTAATAGGGTAACGACTGTTTATTTCGTTCATAACCACTAACAGTTGGCGCCAGCGGCAAAAATTGCAGACAACAACCTTTCGAATATTAAGTTTCTCATACCGGCCGCCGAGCGCCGACACTGATGTTTGTATTCCTCTCACTGATCGCGCTACGCTGGATTTTCAAATTTCTCAAACTTTCAACACAAGCGCATGGAAGAATGGTAGTCGGAGAGCTGTCAAATCGTATGGAAAATAATGAAAATCGTAAATTGCTCGCAATTGACTGTTTAACGAGAAACTTGCGACGATCGACGCGCCACCATAATTCATATAACGGATGGTATTAGAACTAAATTGGAGGTGATGATTTCGCAATTTTGAGGTTAAAATCACCTCCAAACACTAGCGATTTTGCGGTGGGATGTTGACATTTGATCACGAATAAGGAAACTGAATCAAAAAAGTAGTGATTAGAAATCAAGTGTAAAGTGAAAACATAACTTTTTGTGTTTAGTTCATCTTCCGTGGTGCTTTCTTTGCTTCAGGATTTCGTTTTTACTACCATTGAAAAAGAGCCATCTATTGCCTTTTCAGTTTTGAATATCGCCCTATTATCAGAACTCTAGATCTGAAAGACTTCCTGTAAGAGCTGGTGTTCCTCAAGGCAGCAATTTGGGACCAATATTATACAATATTTTCACATCTGACTTACCTGAGTTACCTCAGGGATGTCAAAAATCTTTGTTTGCGGATGACACAGGCCTCTCCGCCAAAGGACGAAGCCTGCGTGTCATCTGTAGTCGATTGCAAAAAAGTTTGGATATTTTTTCTTCATACATAAAAATGGAAGATTTCTCCTAATGCTTCCAAAACTCAACTAATAATATTCCCACATAAACCAAAAGCTCTTTATTTGAAACCTTCAAGTAGACATGTTGTCACGATGAGAGGGGTTCCAATAAATTGGTCAGATGAAGTTAAGTATCTAGGGCTCATGCTAGATAAGAATTTAACTTTCAAAAATCACATTGAGGGCATTCAAGCCAAATGTAATAAATATGTAAAATGTCTCTATCCCCTTATCAATAGAAAATCAAAACTTTGTCTTAAGAACAAGCTTTTGATATTCAAACAAATTTTCAGGCCAGCCATGTTGTATGATGTACCAATATGGACTAGCTGTTGTAATACCAGGAAGAAAACTCTGCAGAGAATTCAAAATAAAATTTTGAAAATGATTCTGAGACTTCCTCCCTGGTATAGTACCAATGAGTTACATAGAATATCCAATGTTGAAATATTGGAACAACTGTCAAATAAAATAATAAATAATTTCAGGCAAAAATCGTTACAATCTTCTATTGCCACGATTAATGCGTTATATGTTTAGGTTAAGTTAGGTTAAGTATATTCAAAGCGTTTAAGTGTAAATCCATTCAAATCCTCAGAAACAATAAGCTACACACATGGCTACCAATGGCTTTTAGGGCGAGATCATAGGTTATGCGAGAATTAAAATCGTTCAAGCATAGGGGAGCAAACATTTCAAAATTTGCATCACTCTAATGACACAAATGTATATTTTTTGTTTGTTTGTTTTGAAAATGTATATGGAAAGGCTACTACTATTACATCAATGATGATTCAAATGATTCTTTGAGTTACTCGCCACTTCACCTTAAGTCGTTTCAGGCCGTTTTAAACTGTTTTAAGCCGTTTTAATGTAGTTTAGTCTGTTTTAAGCTGATTTGAGCTATATTAAGCTGTTTTAAACCATAATACATCATATTAAACTGGTTCAAGCCATTTTAAGCTGTTCTAAATTGTTTTAATCTGTAAGCGTGGCCATTACACAATATAATCGTTGGCCTCTTCTAGAGCCATCCAGGCCTCCCATTATAATTTTTGAGCTGCCTTTGTATCAGGCGTAGGGAAACGGTTTCTTGTCCGTTTCTGGTTCTAGCGTTTGCTATGAACGAATAGGTTGTGAGTGTGATAGATAGAGAGTGGAAGATAGAAGCAAGTGAAAGATACAAGCACAAAGTACGAGGAAAGGGACGGGCCTGGGATTGAATCCATGACCTTCTGCATATGAAGCAGAAGCGGTAGCCATTAGACCACAACCCCGTCATCCAGGCCTCCCACCATAATTTTTGATAATAAAAATATAAAACAAATAAACACGTACCAAAATCTTCTGAATCAATGTACATGACTCTTGTTATTGACAAAAATCTCTCCAGTACACAGCAAATAATCTTAAATTTACGTGACACGTAAACTTTTATAATAATCATGTAAAACGAGTTATAACTGAATATTCAACGATAAATAATGTAAACTGTCTCATTGCATCCGAAAATGCTTGCAACCCTGAGTGAAACTGAAACATTTCATGATCTTCTATCCAACATTCGCCAATATTGCATGCTTTCTTGCATCTAGAAAACAAGAATGCTCGGTTCACATGATTCTACGCTGAATATTCTGTCATATATAATGCACATGGATGAATAAGGCAATCCATGAGACAGCTGCGATCAGCTGGATTTTTTTGTTTACCATGTGCTTTTGACGTTTCGCGATTGGAGTGACTTTTCAATTACAAAGGAAAATTTAAAGCTCCGATAACACTCGCATGATTTGTTTACTCTTTCATTTCGGTTGCATTCACACTGTCAGTCCTATCACGAAAAGTCCTCATGGATAGCCTTATCGACGGCTTGTCATTTGATGTGCATTATTTATGATTGAATTTTCAGCGTGAAAATCATGTAAACCGAGCCGTTTTGCATGCAACATTCTTTAAGAGAAGACGTTTCGTGTTCAATATTAAAGATTTTGCTAGCAATGTTGGATATAATAGATGTTTTTGTAGGTTTTATCATTGAACTAGTGGTCCCGGCAAACTTCGTCTTGCCATCAAGTAGGCTGTTGGAAAATGCTATGGATCGTCCCATACAAAACGGCAGTTCCGTTCACTTTTGTTTTTACAACATTCCTGGCGAATATTCTGGAATTTTTATACACACAAACACGTCGGAACCCCTGACGAACAAATCGGAGAAAGAATCATTCAAATCCGTGGACCCGTTCGTAAGCCATTTCGTGACAAACAAACACCTTTCCATTTTTATTTATATAGATAATACATGAGAAATGGCTTTGCATGATTAAAGCTAAAATTACGTTACGTGTAAATCTAAGATTGTTTTGGTGTGTAGTTTAGTTTTTTTATGTTGTACAACTACAGTCACTCCACAGTTATGGATAGCACACAGATATGGATCAGAGTTGGCTTAAACGGAGAATATATCTCGCAAAACTTATGATCTCGGTCTAAAAGCCATTGGTAGCCATGTGTGTAGCTTATTGTTTCTGAGGATTTGAACGGATTTACACGTTTTTTATCAACTCTATGGTGAAGAAACGATCATTATCTACCTGCCAGTCAGTGCGCATCGTACCTTCGTGCTGTGCGTACACGAATTCTCTCTGCTCTTGGAAGTTTTCTTAAAAACTACCTAAAGCAATAAAACAGTACTTTTCAGTGCTACACAAAAAGTACTTTTCAGTGCTAAAATTAAAAACGGTACTTTTCAGTGCTACTTAAACAGTACTTTTCAGTACTATTTTTTCTTCTATTGATCCCTTTACGATCCTTGTTTGGACCCGTGCCTTCGATTTTTCGTTGGACCCGTTGGCGAAAGCTAGCGGTGGTAATCCTTCTTGGACACCGTCTAGGGAAAAAACCTCTCGAAGGTCACGTCTTTCTCGTTTATTAACTAAACATGGTATCAACAACTAACAAAAGGAAGGGTGAATCTCTGAATTCACTACTTCCTTCCAAAAAAGTGGGTTTTAAAACTGTCACTACACGTGGCAAGAATGGAAGAAAGGACGCTTCCCCGGAATGCGAAGTTTCTTCCAAGGGTGAAATGAATAATTGTATTGAAATGAGCAATCAGTTCGATGCTCTAGACAAATTTTCCGAACACCAAATCGAAGCAGCCTCTAGCCCAGGCTCTTTGATTCAAGTGAGGAAGCAAAGAGTGCCGCCTATCGTGGTCAGTTGTTCCGAATTTGGGGGATTTAGGCAGGAGATCTTGAACTCCATTAGGGGAATCAAGGTTTCCTTCCAAATCGCAAAGAAAGGAGACTGTCGCGTTTTGCCGGAAACTCTTAAAGATCGCGAACTTCTTCTCAGATATCTTGAAGAGAAGAAGCACAAATTTTTTACTTATGACGACAAAACTGAACGTTTGTTCAAAGTCGTCTTGAAAGGTCTCTCAAGTGACTATAAGTCACCTGAAGAGATCAAAAATGGAATAAATGATTTACTTGGATTTTCCCCAGTCCAAGTAATCATTATGAAAAAGAGAACCCAATCTGGCATTGTTCGGAAAGGGCTTTCTCAAGAATATTATTTAGTTCACTTTAACAAAAAAGAACTAAATAATATTAAAGCTTTAGAAAAAGCTAAACTTATGTTCGATGTCCGTGTGACGTGGGAACATTTCCAGAAACCTGGAGGAAATTACCAGAACCCCACTCAGTGCCGTCGGTGCCAAAAGTGGGGTCATGGTACAAAAAATTGTCGCATGGATGCTAAATGCATGATTTGCGGAGGTTCTTCTCACGCTAAGGACGACTGTCCTGTGAAAGAAGATACCAGAAAATTTCAATGCGCCAATTGCAAGGGCCCTCACAAAGCTAACTTTTGGGAATGCATTTCACGCAAAAGAGTCGTTGAGGCTCGTGCCAAGCAGATGAAGGATAATATCCGTTACGATAACGGTCGTTTCCGGAATTTGCCTGGTAGAGTATCGAACAATGCTCATTTTTCAGTTAACGATCGCTTGATTAGGAATCATACCCACCAGGAAGATCATAATCATGCTCATTCACAAACAAATTTTAATCCGTCGGGTAGCCGTTCGAATCTTTCAATTTCGAATGTATCTACCCACGGTAAATCCTTTGCCGATATCGTAGCAGGTAATTTGAACTCTTCCCCTGTTCGTTCCATGAGTACCCATTCTACTTGTTTCAAATCAAATGGAAAAAACCCTACCGCCACAGGTAACTCCTACCCCGCTTCTTCGTCTACCGAAAATTCCAATGGGAAATCATCAGATGATATGTCTGCCTCTGATTTTAATTTTCTAACTGAACAATTGAATCTAATGATTGATGCAATGTTCAAAGCCACCACTATGACTGAAGCAGTCCAATTAGGTGTAAAATTTACAAATAAAATTGTTATTGGATTACGTTTTTCTAATGGATCCAAATAATAATTTAAATATTTTAAATTGGAATGCTCGTTCTCTGAATGGTAAAGAGGACGAGCTGTTTAATTTTCTTACAGCTAATAACGTGCATATAGCAGTTATTACCGAAACTTATTTAAAACCTGGATCCAAATTTAAAAAAGATCCTAACTTTTTTGTTTATCGTAATGATCGACTTGATGGGGCATGTGGGGGAGTTGCAATCATCATTCATAGGCGTATAAAACATCAACTGTTTTCGTCATTTGAAACTAAAGTTTTTGAAACTTTAGGTGTTTCTGTTGAAACACAGTTTGGTAAATATACTTTCATAGCTGCCTATTTGCCTTTTCAATGCTCTGGACAGCAAGTTAATTGGCTTCAAACTGACTTGCGAAAATTAACTCGCAATAAGTCAAAATTTTTTGTCATTGGTGACTTTAATGCCAAACATCGGTCATGGAATAATTCTCAAAGTAATTCCAACGGCAGAATTTTATTTGATGAGTGCTCTTCAGGATATTTCTCAATTCAATACCCTGATAGCCCTACATGTTTTTCCTCTTCTAGAAATCCATCTACGATTGACTTGGTCTTAACCGACTCTAGTCATCTTTGTAGCCAATTAGTTACTCATGCTGATTTTGATTCTGATCATGTCCCTGTTACATTTCAAATATCGCATGAAGCGATTCTCAATCCTATCAGCTCCACTTTCAATTATTTACGAGCCGACTGGAATATATATGAAACGTATGTTGACTCTAATCTTGATGTTAACATTTCTTTAGAAACTAAACTTGATATTGACAATGCTCTTGAAACTTTAACAAATTCCATTGTTGAAGCCAGAAACATTGCAATTCCAAAATGTGAAGTAAAATTTGAATCCGTGATTATAGACGATGATCTTAAACTCTTGATCCGTCTTAAAAACGTGAGGAGAAGGCAATTTCAACGCACTCGTGATCCTGCTATGAAAATTATATGGCTGGATTTGCAGAAAGAAATCAAGAAACGTTTTGCAGATTTAAGAAACAAAAATTTTGAAAATAAAATTTCTCAATTGGACCCCGGCTCTAAGCCCTTTTGGAAATTATCTAAAATCTTGAAAAAACCTCAGAAGCCTATACCGGCATTGAAAGAGGTAAACAAATTATTACTAACTAATTGCGAAAAAGCTCAAAAACTTGCTATGCAGTTTGAAAGTGCGCACAATTTTAATTTAGGACTTACTAGTCCAATTGAAAATGAAGTTACTCAGGAGTTCGAAAATATTCTCAATCAAGAGAACGTTTTCGAAAATGCCTGGGAGACTGATTTGGAAGAAGTGAGAACTATTATTAAAAAATTCAAAAATATGAAAGCTCCTGGCGATGATGGAATTTTCTACATCCTCATCAAGAAACTTCCAGAAAGTAGCTTATCATTTTTAGTTGATATATTTAACAAATGTTTTCAATTAGCATATTTTCCTGACAAATGGAAAAATGCTAAGGTTGTTCCAATTTTAAAACCAGACAAAAATCCTGCAGAAGCTTCTAGCTATCGTCCAATCAGTTTGCTTTCCTCTATCAGTAAACTTTTTGAAAAGGTTATTTTAAACAGAATGATGGCCCACATCAACGAAAATTCAATTTTTGCCAATGAACAGTTCGGATTCCGCCATGGACATTCGACCACTCATCAACTTTTACGTGTAACAAATTTGATCCGTTCCAACAAATCTGAAGGCTACTCTACTGGTCTTGCTCTTCTAGACATAGAAAAAGCATTCGACAGTGTTTGGCATGAAGGTTTGATTGTAAAATTGAAAAATTTTAATTTTCCAACATACATTGTTAGAATAATTCAAAGTTATCTGTCAAATCGTACACTTCAGGTTAATTATCAGAACTCCAGATCTGAAAGACTTCCTGTAAGAGCTGGTGTTCCCCAAGGCAGCATTTTGGGACCAATATTATACAATATTTTCACATCTGACTTACCTGAGTTACCTCAGGGATGTCAAAAATCTTTGTTTGCGGATGACACAGGCCTCTCCGCCAAAGGACGAAGCCTGCGTGTCATCTGTAGTCGATTGCAAAAAAGTTTGGATATTTTTTCTTCATACTTGCAAAAATGGAAGATTTCTCCTAATGCTTCCAAAACTCAACTAATAATATTCCCACATAAACCAAAAGCTCTTTATTTGAAACCTTCAAGTAGACATGTTGTCACGATGAGAGGGGTTCCAATAAATTGGTCAGATGAAGTTAAGTATCTAGGACTCATGCTAGATAAGAATTTAACTTTCAAAAATCACATTGAGGGCATTCAAGCCAAATGTAACAAATATGTAAAATGTCTCTATCCCCTTATTAATAGAAAATCAAAACTTTGTCTTAAGAACAAGCTTTTGATATTCAAACAAATTTTCAGGCCAGCCATGTTGTATGCTGTACCAATATGGACTAGCTGTTGTAATACCAGGAAGAAAGCTCTGCAGAGAATTCAAAATAAAATTTTGAAAATGATTCTGAGGCTTCCTCCCTGGTATAGTACCAATGAGTTACATAGGATATCCAATGTTGAAACATTGGAACAAATGTCAAATAAAATAATCAATAATTTCAGGCAAAAATCGTTACAATCTTCTATTGCCACGATTAATGCGTTATATGTTTAGGTTAAGTTAGGTTAAGTATATTAAAAACTTTTTTTTTTCTCTTATAAGCAGGTGAAATCAACTCACCTGTAAAAATCTGAACTGCAACGGCAAATGAAATGTAATATGTTGTTAACAAAATGTTAATAAAATCTTAGATTTGTTTTACCAAATTAGGATGATAGTGTTGTCTAATAACACAGAACACCTAGATATAAGAAATAATGAATGTAATGTTTGGAATGATACTAATAAAGAAATTAAAAAAAAAAAAAAAAAAAAAAAAAAAATCTACCTGCCAGTGGTATTGGTTTGGATGTTTATACATTCATTTGCTCAGAAACATCGAGCTACACACGTGGTTACCAATGGCTTTTAGGGCGTTATCCCAGATTATGCGAGATATCATCAAATAGAGTAGAAATTACGCAGAACACATTTTATCTACGTGAACCATAAACCTGTACAGCATCCTAATCAATCATAACATCTTCTAGCATATTTTATTCGTCCATAAGAAAAAAAAAGTCATCCATATTCATAGAATCGTTGATTCATATCTGTGGGGATAAGATCAACGATAAGACGATTCCGAAAGAAACGCCAAAACGTATGCTTTCACTATCACACCATTCGTTTACTACACAGATAAATTGCTTTTATAGTGTTCTGATCCATAATATGAGTCGATTTGATCCATAATAAGGACCCTACTTTTCCACTGATCAACATCTGTGGGATGGACAACGTTTGAAATTTCTATCGAAATCGACACTTTTTCGTAAATAACCGCGATTTTATATGTGTATTCCAGAAAACAACTATATTCGGCATTGTCAGGAAGGTTATTTTGTTTTGTACAACGTCACCATGATTTGTAATAATATTTTATTCTAAAAAATGACCCTTAGTTGATCCATAACTGTGGGGTGACTGTATAGTGAGGAAACCTTGCTATAGTCTCACATAGCATCAGCGCGCTACAGCGTGGCGGTTCCGACTTCGGTGAACCGTGCGACAACCAAAAGCTTAACTTTTCGGCTGACGATCGAATGGTTACTGTTAGAAATAGCGATAAGCGCAATTTTTCGACGTTTCCGTTGAAAAAAATACCGTGGTACAAAAAAGCGTCAATATCCTGGAAATTTCATTCCTAAAATTTGTTTTTTTTTTATGTTACCAAATAACGCTGTTCCAGCATAATACAGCATATTCACTGCATTATTTATTTCTGGAGGATACCCTGCTCAAGGTTCCCGGTGATGATGATTTCGCTTATGAGAATTCTCTGAAGAAATTCATAGATTAAATCCAACTCGTATAATGTCCGAAAAAAATTAATCAAAAAACATACAGAATTACAGTGGCCTCTCTACAACTCGATATCGAAGAGACCATCGAGATAGGGAGAGATCGAGACAAAGAACAAATTTTTGATGAATACTAGATTGAAAAACACTCCGTTGCCAAGAAATTAGTACACAAACAGACGTCATTTTGCGCTCCTAATTTGTTTTGAATCCCAAAACTTTGGTCTAGTAACCTTCGATATTGGTCATATTGACATTTGGAGAGAAAATTGAGAACAAAAAATCAACAGTAACACATCGAGATATGGAGATGTCGAGATAGGGAGGATATCGAGATATGGAAAGTGAGAATCTGTGAAGACTGAAGGGACTTATGAAATCATCGACATAGGGAGAGATATCGAGATGTAGAACATCGAGATGAGGAGAGTCGACAGTACTAAAGGAATTTCTCGGACAATACATAGCGAATTTATTTGTCAAAAAACAAGGATTAACTTTCAAGAAATTTTGGCATCGCTAAGTTTTTTTTCAGAGGCTGAAATTTAACCAGGTGTGAAAAATGTAACAAAATAGAGTTTTCACATGAATAAATTTATTATTCATAAATTTATAAATTCCAAGAAAACTTATTATTTCATAATTTATTTGATGAATTTCCAATAGATTTCTAGCAAAAATTTTCAAAAAACTTTGATATTATTTATAGAATTTAAGTATAATAAATTTCCTCAAGGCATATTGAAGGGTGGCTTCAGAACTTTTAAAATCTCTTGGAAATAAGTCAAATAATATTGTTCATATTTTCAAATCGAATTCCTCCTCGTGGACATTCCTTGTATACATGTCTACTTTTTACTTATGTTACTTAATCTTTCAATAGTTTAGTTTTCCCTCGCAATTCCTCCTTAAAATCAATGATTCGGTCAAATCTAATACTGAGCTATTTGGCTGAAAGTTCTACTAAAAATTATTCTGTAAAATCCTTTAAATAGTTTTTTTCTCAAAAAAAAAAAAATATTACGAATTCTTCCGCGAAATTCCCGAAAAAATATTTCAAAATGCAAATTGCGAAAAAAATAAGAAATATTTCCAAAATGCAAATCTCCGGATTGTTCAAGAATAAAAAAAAAAGTTTTTGATGTGTCGCTTGCCTTTGAACACAGTATGTGTATGCATCCAAGAAGGCCAACCACGCGTTCGTTTTTGACAACAGTGACAACACTCGGCCGCGTCGTCGTCGGAAGAGTCATAGATTTTTTTTTGAGAAATCCACAATTATTCCTGAAAATCCTAAACAAATTTTCAATAAACAACTGGATGATACTTTAAACTAACAATTGGTATTTATATGTAATAAGTACGTAGAGAACCTTCCAAGTGAAATGATCAAATGAATTTCTAATGCATTATCTGGTGGAATTCTTCAAGAGATTGTATTTAGCAATTCGATAGAAATTCATCGAGAAATTTTCTGGTGAAATCAGAAAGTCTGGGAATTATGTTTCGTAGGAATCCCAGGACGAAATCAGCGAAAACTGGAAAAGGAGTTCTTGGAGAAAGTTCTGAAAACTACAAACATATTTCATAAAGAAATTCCCGTAGGAATTCTAATAGGAATCTCTTCAAAGCAAATGGTTTAATACCTGAAAAGTTCGTAGAAAAATCACAGAGGAAATGTATTGGGAGTGAGTTGTTTTGCTAGAATTTTTAAAGAATTTTTGACTGGAAAGCGAAAATTAAACTTTACAAATATTATTGATGTGCCGCGAAATGAGACAAATTAACAAATAAATAAACCATTACAAAAATATTTAAACTACGAAATTTGTGAAAATCGTGATTATTACGATCGACATTCTTCTTCTTCTTCTTCTTGGCTTTACGTCCTCTCTGGGACAAGCCTGCTTCTCACCTTCTCACCACAGTTGCCAAAGTTGCCAGGAACAATGTTACTTTATGCCTAGGAAAGTCAAGGAAATTTCCTTTGCGAAAAGATCCTGGACCGACCGGGAATCGAACCCAGACAACTTTGCCTTGTAGCCGCGGACTCTAACCACTCGGCTAAGGAATGATTTCACATTCCAAAGCTAGATACGATAGCTTTTCAAATGAAAACGAATTAATGTGAGGGAGAGGAGCAAAATTTCGTCGTTGGTGGAATTTTACAAAAAATAATGGTGATGATCGGATATTACACGAATAGTCAAAGTCATTCACTCGCTAGATTTTCAATACATTTTTATTTAACTTCTCAACAATTAACATCTCATGGTATGAGCATTTTTTTGTTTTTGTTCTCTTGATTTTTTTTCTTCGGTATTCATTGTGGCTGTTTGGTTGCATGGGATTTCATTTGACTGGAATTTTTGGTATTCAGTGTTTGTGTAATGTTCTTGTGTGTATGTGTGACCTTGTTCCGAGATTTTTTCTTCTTCTGGGTTTTTGTATGTGTGTTTTTAAGTCTGTTGAAGGGCAATCTGTGAACATTTCTATTGTTGTTTTGGATAATAGCAAGTTTAAATTTGGTACTCTCTTCGTTTTCCAATCTCATTTCAGTTACTTAATTTGATGAATTTTCACAAACACGTATAGTGAAGCTTGATTAGTGTTCTTCCGTTCTTCTGCGATTCAATATAGTTTTGTTTCTAGCGCTGGAGTGTTTCGGTTTCTTTTGTTCACCCTTCATTTCTTGTGCAATTGTAATATCTATGCTTATATTTTTTCCCATTCTCTAGTATTGATTGTGGTACTCTTCTATTTCCTTTCGCAAAAGGGTACACTGGTGACAGATTAATGTAGTTATATATCGCGTAGACTTACTATGACTCATTTAGTTAACACTACATAAAACGAAAAATAACACTTAACCTCACCGTTCTGGTTCACGACTTAAGGCTGTCGCCGATGTTACAGTTTTTGTTTACATTTTCTTTGCAGTTTTGGCTGAATGGGTTTGTTTTTGCATTAGTGCCTTTGCGTTTGCTCTGCGGGTATGTTCGGGGTTTTTAGAAAACTCGAAATTGACAATATCTTTCTGCGTTTTGGCTGCTAGTTTAGAGGAATTCGGTTTGCGCTCTTGTCACTAATATTAAGTGTTGGGTGTTGTATGAGCACACTTCTCTTTTGTTTTACTTCCTCTACAGGGAACAATTGAAACGTTGCCTTTCGAATGGTCAAACCCTATGATAGTTAACCGATAATTTTTATCAAGCTAGTTGAGAAGGAAGTAGATTGTATGTTTTGTAAACATCTATTGTCAGAGGGTTTTTGGTAATTTAGGTTCTCAAGTATGTGTATGAGTGCTTTCTGTATCGGTGCCACAGCAATGCAAACTTTAATCCGAATGAAGGTGTGTGTGTAATATCTCTATTTAACTGTGGCGGTGACAATTTCTGCATTAATCGTATAAATCATCGTTACGTGCAGTTTCTGTTGCAATGGTATCTTATCAGCTCCCGTTCTAGATTCGGTTCATCAGGATTTTTGCTTGCTATTTACAGTCTTAAATGTTAATATAATCCGCTATGTCGGGAATGTGACTAGATGATACGATACCGGTCATGAAAATCAATCGCAATATCATTATTTTATCAAACAAAGTTCCGTAGAAATCTATAATCCATGTTGGTTGCTTATCGATTTTTGGTTTCGGTAAAATCTGTTCCATCAGAACGCAGCCATCGGAGTCGCACGTGGCATGATATGCATCCAAGTAGGCCAACCACGTGTTCGTTTTTGACAGCAGTGACAACACTCGGCCGCGTCGTCGTCGGAAGATCAGAGGGGAAGCGAAGGAAATCATAACAAACGTTGGATTTGGGGTCGGGGTGTTGTGACAGCTAACAGTTGACAGTTACTCTCGTGGTTTAATCGAAATACGTAGTTTGGTTTAAGGTGACAGTGTTTTACCGTCAGTGATGGTGAATTTTAGTGTAAATATAACATTGTTGACATTCAGCACGATTGACCAAAAGATTATTTTGAGTTTGTTTAGATTTGAGTACAGTAAATAAGTTTCGTTTGTGGAGTTTTCATCAATCGATAACGTTCTAAATAGGGTAAGGTTGGTTTCACTTAACGATATACTTGCTATGCCGTTTGATAATCTTCTTTGGTAAATATATCTATATATTTAAATATTTCTTATGTAAACTTCTTCTGCCATTCTTAATGTTTTGTTCAATATTCGCTGTTCTGGGTTGAATTTCATTTGGACTTACGTCTAATTTTGTTCTATATCAGTTTAGTCAAACAATAAGCAACGAATTGTAATAACATAAGTCTTATCTTATTAGGGCTAAACATGCACTTAGGTAGGGTTTTAACTTGGAGATAGTTTTCAACAATATGAGGAGATAACTCGTACTTTGCTAACATCAGAGGTAAACTCAAACCTACCCGAAGAAATATTGTCAGTTTCAACAAAGTTTCAGACTAATCAGTGAGAAGCATACTGTTTGTTTGCATTTCTTTGTTCATAGTAATATGTATACTTACTCGATTATTGGTACTAGCAACTAGTAGATGTAAGCTAAATATAGTATTCAACACGACGACAGAGAGTTGGCTCAAACAAGACTAGAATCTTACTGTTGTTTTTTTGTTTATAGGTATTGTACAATGTTTTACATTTTGCAGAGCCAATTATTTCGATTTTCGGTATTCACATTAGTTTTGCTTTGCTTACTCTCATCTGTCGTCCATTACACGGTGTGTATTTACAGGTTACGCAGTTACAATTGGTGACATTTGTGTGGGACGTTACACCAGAGTGCGTTCCTCTATGAGAAAAAAAAAGTTAACGAAAACTAAACTTCTAGAACACATTTTGCACTGACCGTTAGCACCAATCATCGAGTTTGAAAGACTGGCGCAAGCGAATCAGGCGTTATTAAAATAAAAACTAACGCTATTCTATTACGGTCTACGACGAAATAATTAAGTTTATAGAAAAAGAGATTTCAACTACAGGCGTGTTTGGTTAAATTTGAGCTACAATCATTAGAACAGTAATGAGAACATAAACAATAAAAAATTGGAACAATAACAGAAGTAATCAAGGAAGCATTCGGTAAAGTTGGAACGGAACAATAACCGGTACCCGGTGGCTATTGGCTAGCGCAATTCATCCGGTAGGGTGCTGGTCAATACAGTTGGTGTTTGTTCAAGAGAATACACAATTCAGTGAGTGCATGGTTAAGTGACAAACAGAGAGAGACAGAGGTTGATTTTAAGACGTACCGTTCGTCGTGATTTTGTGACATCCGCGTTTGCTCACATACACAGACTCAGACAGACAGAGACATATAAGAGGGAGACGGATAGTTTGACGCACCCGGATTGACATTTTTGCTTAGCCTAGAAAACAGAACAGGAAACACTGGGATACGGCTTAGATTAATTGGTATGCGTTACTCGAAGTAAAGAAAAGTCTGTGAGCTTAGGTGTGTGCGAGTCTTGAGAGTGCATGGGAAAGAGACAGAGAGAGGGTGATGGTGAATTGACAGATGACGGCTGGAACCACACACGTCCGGCGTTTAGTAGAGGCCTGTAAACAAAGATAAGGCAATTGGTTAGAGCATGTTTCACCACACGAGAAAGATTCAAGGCAACTCACTGAAACACTCCGGTGGGTTCAGCTGGCCGAAGTAGTTGAGCTCGTACAGCGAGGCAATGGTGATAAAGATAAGGTACCATATCATCAAGACGATACCGAGCCGTTTGTCCAGCTTCCAGCCGTTCATGTGGGTCGCGACTAGCAGGAAAACCACGGTGGACAATAACGACAACGTCGAGTAGGTCAGGCCCTTGCTGATGACATTGACATGCGAGCCCGGTTTGATGATGGCCGTCTGAATGAACCAGGGCAAACCGAGGCAGATGAGAATGTCGAACACGTTGGAACCGACGGCATTGGAGACGGCCATGTCGCCGTAACCTTCCTTGATGACCGCGATGGAACTAAGGGCGTCCGGGACGGAAACACCGGCTGCTACGAACGTTAGTCCCATGACGGTATCAGGGATGCCGAGGGTCGAGCCGATAATCGTTATCATCCACACCATGAAGTATGAGTAGAATGAAATCCAGATCATGGACACGAGGAAGGTGAAAGGGTACCAATTTTTATACTTCTCCGTTTTGCAGTCGGGCATCGTTTTACGTGCCGTGTAGTGAATCGGATACACAATGTACCAAGCGACCAGCTTAAGCGGACCTCCTTCGGTTGGTTTCTCCAGTGGATTGTGCGATTCTTGTGGCCGAGGTTCCTTCGGTTTGTAGTAATCATCGGCAGTCGGTTGAATAGCTCCGGTGGTGACGGTCGTTGTTTGTGCCACTGGTTGAGCAGCTTGCTGAGGAGCATTCGTCGGGTCCTGTCCGTACTGGTCATCGTATCCGTAGTTCTGTTGACCACTCCACGCTGCATTTGGGTCGTAGGCATTTGTTGAATAGTTGTTAGCAGGAGGAGCGGCAGCACCACCTTCTCCCCACGCAGCATTTGGATCCCAGCTAGCGTTAGGGTCCATGTAGCCTTGGTCGGCCACAGGTTGCGGTTGCGGTGGAGGTGGTTGTTCTTGCTGTTCAACAACAGCACCCGCCTGCTGACCTTGAGTGTAAGTCGTATCTGGAAGGTTTTTGTAGGTTACCAGAGCAGATTGTTCCTCTTTAGTTGGAAGCTTAATAGGAAGATTCAAAGTATGAGCCCACTTTTCCAACGGGCTGTTGAAATTCAGCACAATACAGTAGACGACGTAGAACAGCATCATAATAAGTGCTTCCACCCAAGAGATGACATCGTTGAAGATCACTATCAGCATCACCAGGATCGAGATCGAGTAGAAGGCACAATCTCGCACTAGAGGCCACCAATTCAGCTGCAGCACAGTTCCGGAACATAATGCGCACACCGAAATCACGAACATGATGTTGAACACAGCTGAACCGATGACACCGCTGATACCGATGTCGTCCTTTGCGAAGAATACACCTATCACAACGGTTGCCAGCTCTGGCGCCGAGCTGCCCGCTGCCATGAATGTAGCACCAGCCACATCTGGCGACAGTTTCAATTCTACAAATAAAATCGAAATATTAGTTTCAAGCCCGTTAGCACCAACCACCAATCCACAGCACTCACCTTCACAGATCCTATCTAAGCTGGAAACGAAGTAGTCATCGCAAACGATGGCCAATCCCAGAAAGGTAAATACGGCCACTAGCACGTGGAGAACCAATCCACCATGTCTCCGCACGCTTGGCCCCATCAGAGGCCGTGGGAACTGCTCTATTGCAGGAGGAGTGCAGTTCTCCCTCCGCGGTCGCCATGTCGGATGGCCATGGTGCGTAAATGTGGCCTTCGTTGCGCTCTCGGTGGTACCCTCTTCATCCTCGCCGGGTTCCACGGTGCTCGTAGAGTAGAACAGCGGCGATTCGTTCGACGCCGGAATTTCCGATTCCGACAGCTCATCGAAGTCAGCATTGGTCGTTGCAGTGTTACCAATCGTAGCGGAGTATGCGTGAAAACTGGAATATATTAGGAAAACGATTCCCATGTGCCAGTAGCGTCCGCGTCGTGTTCGCCTCATTGCCGGGCTGCCTACGGGTGCTACTCTTCCGGGTCCGAGAAGATTACGAGCCTATTGTGAAAGGGAGCAGAGATGAAAAATACCACCATTATTGATCTCATTCGACAGAAGTGACAGGCAATTGACGGTTCAAGTGTCATAGATATAAATGACTATCATCAACGTTGAGCGAGGAGCAGCATGAAAAAGGAGCACAACAATCAAAGCTCATAATCGTATAAATTTACCATTCCCAGTAGGATTCAATGTGCGTGAGCCGAGTGGAGAGCTATCAGAGAATAGAGATTTCATTAAACGGGATAAACATCATTAAAATGCTCTGCAGGGTTGGTAATCAGCCATCATGGTGCAGGGATGAGTAAAATGTTTCTTGGCTTGCTTCGATAGCACTCCCAACGTTGGACTGAAGAAGTCGCTATATGTTATATTTTAATGGTGGCGCCCGGAAGTGAAACTGAGAGTGTAAAAAAAACTCAAATTTTCATACACAGTAAAAGTTGAGGAAGACGAGCATGACGGTGACGGTTCATCTAGCGTTTTTCTCCGTTTGCCGCTCGGTTTGCCGGCACGATGATTGAATGTGGAGAAGAGCGAGCTTTTTTCGTTTCTGAGGACTGTTTTGTCGCATCATAGGATTTTTTCAGATGGGTTTCGAAAGCGACGTGGATTGCGGTTTTCTGAGAAGCGTTTCTAGACCACGGGATATAATATGTAGATTAGCACAAAGTAGGTAGCTGCTTCGAAGAAAATGCTGTTTTTTTACATTTGATAGGAGGTTCGGTCGCTGATAGCACTTGAAGTCAGATGAAAAATGAAATCAAGTTTTCAATAACGAACTTCGATTCAAACAAAATCTTCATTTAAGTTTTACAAGTTCGGTGTTGAGTGAAGTTCCAGCTCTTCCTGATAGTGATATTGGTGAGCGCGATCGAGTTGAATTGGGCTCAACAGCGTCTTGCAAAGCCATTGTTTACCAATGTCGATGTGCCTTTTGAAATGTTTGACCAGTTATGATCACTTCTGTAAGAAAGTAATTTCATTTTGTTGATAGTATTTTACAAATAATTATTTTGATTTTTTCTTCGATGTGCTCAAAAAATCACGTTATTGTTACCGACAGTATTTTTTTATTTTTTGCTTTTTAACTTTCATTGCAACTTGCAAGTATTTATTCACTCCCAAACAAAAATTAGTCCAAGATTCAACGAAAAAAAGGGATTTCTAAATAGATATCGAGTTATGGAGAGTAATTTACCTCTCACGTAACATCGACTAGTGGAGATATCGAGTTATAGAAATATCGACTTATGTAGAGCACGATGTATGGAAATATAAATATAAATAATATGGACCGAAAAATCCATCGAGCTATAGAGTATATCGAGTTATAGAATATCGAGTTGTGGAGTGTCGACTGTATTTATAATATCATGATACAAACTGCTTTCTTTTGGAATTTTTTTTAGAATCCTTTGGAATTTCCTTAGGAAATTTCTTCCGGTATTTACTGTGTAATTTTCTTCAGAATTTTCTTATGAATTTCCTTTGATTTTCTCTAGAAGTTCTTCTGGAGTTCATTTGAATTTCTTTAGGAAGTTTCTTCAGGATGTTCCTTCAAGATTTACCTCCAAGAAATTCCTTTAAAAATTTTCTCCAGAAAGTTCCTTCAGGTAGGTCCTCTAGGATGTTAATTCAGGAAGTTCCTTTAGAAAGTTCTTTTAGGAAGTTTCACCACGAAATTTCTTCAAGAAAATTCTCCAGGAAGATTATTTAGGAAGTTCCTTCAAGAAGTTCCTCCAAGAAGTTTCTCCAAAAAGTTCCTCCAGGCAGTTCCTTCAAGAAGTTCTTCCAGGAAGTTCCTCCAGGAAGTTCCTTCAGGAAGTTCCTTCAGGAAGTTCTTTGAGTTCTTCTTCAAATTCAGGATTTTTTCTCGAATTACTTCGGATTTTTTTTTCAGGAAATTCGCTCATTTCATCCCACTTGAAGTACCTCCACAAATTTATCTGAATGCTCCAGGAAAATCCCTAGAATTTTCTCCAGATGTTTCTTCATGGGTTCAAAAGAGATTATAAAGAATTTTTCAAAGGAAATTTAGAGATAATTCCGAAAGAAATTTCGAAGGAAACTCCGAAGGAAATTCAAAAGAAAATGTCGAAGGAAATTCCAAAGGAAATTTCGAATGTAATTCCAAATGAAATTCTGAAGTAAATTCCAAAGCTTCAAAAGTCTTTCCAATGGAAATTTCGAATAATATTCCGAAGGAAGGTCCAAAGGTAATTCCAGATCAAATTTCAAAGGAAATTCCGAAGGAAACTCTAGAGAAAATTTCGAAGGACGCTTACTAAAAAGATTTTTCCGATGGAACTTCGCAAATCCAAAGGAATTTCCAGAGAAAATTCTTTAGAAAATTCCGAAGTAAATTCCAAAGTAAGCTTCAGAAGAAGCTCAAAAAAAAAAAAAAAGAAATTGAAGAAAATTTAAAGGTAATTTCAAACGAAATTCCGAAGGAAACTTCAAATGAAATTCCAAAGGAAATTCCGAAGAAAATTCCCAAGGAAGTTCCGAATGAAATATCGAATAAAATTCCGAAGGAAGCTTCAAAGGAAATTCCAAAAGAAACTTCAAAGGAAATTCCGAATAATTATTATTATTATGAATGTCAAACCGAATTTAGGAAAATCAAGAGTACCGTAATTCTGAGGCAAATTGATAACTATTTAACAACTTTCTGTTGTGTTATCCTTCAGAATTCAAATATTGTCAAATAAATTTCGACAAAATCAGTAGGGTCAGTGTTCCCTTAGTAGACAGTCCCCTATAGTCGCACTAGTGGCTTTTTACGGCCGTTTCGCTATAAATCATTTCAAAATATTTTTTGACATGAAGGCCAGGAGCTATTTATCTAAGTACCATTTATACACAGCTTGATTTTGTTCAAAAAATGATCGAAATAATTAGTTTTGCTTAATATTTGAGCTCCCTTGAGCCTATAGTGAACCTATTGTTCCTATAGTAGCACTACTGAGAGAAACTATTTTTATTATACGAAATTATTGATGAATTAAGAACTTTTTATACATCAAACGAAAGCTTTTGATCCACACTGTAAAGGAAAAATATAAAAGTTTTGTAAAAAATACGGTTTGGATTTGTATTTTGCCAACGCCGTGGTGCTAGTGCTACTATAGGAACAAAAATTGGAAATAGTGCTACTATAGGCTCATGTATTCCTATAGTGGCCCACGCGATAATAAATACAAACATACGAGTTTTCGTAGTTTTCATATTTTTCCTATAAAACCAAGATAAAAAGCTTTCAGATGATGTAAAAATAAGGACGCTATCGTTATTTTTCGATTGTATACGAATATTTGTTCTTAGCTATGCGGCTATTGGTACATCGACCCTACTCTATTGATCTTTATCAGTTTATGTAATCGACTTTTCATGAAATAAAATTCGGGAGGAAGGTGTGTTTTCATGTTATGAAAATACACCATGACCAAAAGTCATGAAATAATGAAGCATTTTACCGTAACGCCGGCTGTACGTTACGTTTTCAATTTTTAGCGAAGAAAAATGTCAATATAAATCCTCAAATCATGAAGCATGTATGCTGGAACCATGAATAAAATTCATGGAAACATAAGCACTATTCATGAATTTAGTCATCTGTCATTTATGATTCCTATTTTTTATGCGAAAAGTGGCAATTTCGGTCATGAAATCATGATGCAGGATCTGATATTATGAACACAGTTCATGAAAACATGAGCACTTTTCATGTATTTAGATGCCTATCATTTATGATTTCGATTTTGGTGCTGAAAAGTGGCATCCCTGAATCATGAACTCATTTCATGAAAACAGGCATTATACGTCAATTAAGATCCCAGTTTGTAGTTGCCATTTGTAAACAAATAAAATGAAGATTAAAATAGTTACAGTTTTTGTGCCGGTAGTTTCGTAATAAACCGTGAAAACCTTCCAAAAACGTCAACATAACAAGTGCCACATCTTCAGCGCTTACATTCGTCGGTTTGGTTTGTACGCGAAATGTTGTTTCGAGCATCAATTGAATTGGCAAATTGTTCCTGGGCTCACAAAATGCTGGTGGATTGCATGAGTGATGGAACACTTTTTAAGGACGCGGATGTTGAAAGTGGAACTGGAACATTCGGCCACCGAAGGACTTTTGTGAGCTGCTCTGTTATGAGATGTGAGGAATACATCACTTCCAAACAGTTAAATCGTCGACGAGCTTGTCAAGCAAAATCTTTGCTCGAAGTCAAACATTACCCGGTTCTGCATAGTCAGGAAGAAGTAAGTGCATTTTGGAACAATGTGGGAACTCACGGAAATTTCGCCAAGAATGTCATCGATATGATGACATGGTTCCAAAGAACTTAAACTTTTTCAAAAACAAAACTTTTTTTATAATTTCACTAGAAAACATCACCGATCGCCATGAGACACGTTGACTAAGGTAAAGAAAATTACAGTTAGATTTGTGTATCGCCCTGAGCATACAAATTCGTGCATAATAGTCACGATTTCATGACTTTAAGTCATGATATCATGAAAGAGAAAATTTTATGAATTCATGACTTTTTGTTCATGATTCCGGCAACGGATTTTTTTCCGTGCATGAAATAAGCACATTATTTGAGAATAAACAGTTTTATGAGTAAACAACTACACTTGCAATGCTGCATGATAATAAAAATGAATTCAGTAGTTCATATTTTTTTGAAGACACGGACACGTTAATGCTTCCAGTGGACGGTTTTGTCCTTTGAAGGAAGCACCACACTAGATAACGGACAAGCAATGGCACAGTCGAAATACGTTCCTGACGAAAAGTTTTCCTGACTGAAGCGGGAATCGAACCCACACTCCTTGACTCGATGCGGCTAAATGCTTGGTAACACTAACCAAACGGCCACGAAACCCACAATATTTAAGCTAACCAGTGGATTGTTTATCACCGACATTTCCAACTGTATTACTTACACCTTCAAAAAGTGAAAATATTTCTATGCAAAATTGACTTTAATAAAAATGAAATAGTTCAAAATCATCATTAGATATCTATAAACTAGAAACCATGTCTGTGGTGCTAACGAAACCTTCAGCACCTTTGGGAGGAAATGTATTTTGGTACCGACCTGATCAAATTCAACCCAGTGATCAATTTCCCCCTGGATTGCGGTAGGTATCAGATAATGCAAGCTCTCTTGTCAGTCTGTACAGTGGGTACGTGATCGATCAACTACACCCCGAATAAGGTACCGCTTTTAAAAATGATACACTCTTAAAATAATGAAAATCACTGCGGACGTAATTCACATTATGACTGAATGACACATGATGTAAGTGATGAAATGACGTAAGAATGTGTTCTGAATGATGTATTGAACTAAAAATGTAATTTTACATGATGAAGGACATGAAAACGATGCCACTATGATAGAAATTTCCCGAATCAGACATCATCGTATTTAAAATGTGACACAAATTCACGTCATTTGGCTCGCTTCTTTTATTTATGTGCATCCCAAAGACGTAAAATCACATGATTTTTTTCAGAGTGTATAGCATATAAATCACAACTGTTGTACTAAGTACTGTAATCCGTGGGAAAATTGATCACGAATTGGGGCGAATTTGATCAGATACCAAATATCATTTCCTTCCAAGAATGCTGAAAGTTTCGATTTTTTTTACGGCGACAGCGACAAGCAATCGCAGCAGTTTCGTTGCTGTTTCGCTACATGTAGATGAGCGTGTCTAAACCACAGTGACGCGATTTCGCAACGATTTTCGTCGTGTCGATCTAGTTAGTTTCATACACTGAGAACAGCGTTGCGGTTGAAAATACTATATCAGAGGGTTAAATTAAATACACAACGCCACTTGATTTGTGCAGACTAAATTCGCATTTATTTAGAATATTTTGTGCATTCAATTTTACCATGGCACCATTTGTATAGTAAAAATTACTATATCGTGGTTAAAAACTTGCAGCAGACCAGAATCGAACCGAGGATCTGGCGATTGTCAAGCGCGAACGCTAGCCGCTCGGCTATCGACGCGGTTGGATTGAGAAGGAACAAAACGCAAATAAAAAGCGTTCATGATAGCTCAATCGTGGTTGGAATAGTAAATTTAAACACACGTTCATGGTTCTCATTACTGCAACGCTTGTTTCAGTGTACAAGAGTGCTTGCAGCGACACAACAACGAAATCGCGGCCATTTTTCGTCGATCTTTCTGATAGTGGTATTGGATTTTACTCAGGTGGCGCGGATCATTGATGCGTGCCACTAGTTCTGTCTTTCATTCTCCCGCTGTTCTTATGCAGCGCAAATAGTGACGTCACTATTTGCACTGCATAAGAACAGCGGGAGAGTAAAAGAGAGCACTAGTGTCACGCATCAATTATCCGCGCCACCTGGATAAAATCCATAACATTGGTATTGGTGAGCGTGTTTGAGTTGAATTGGACTCAAGAGCGCCTTGCAAAGCCAATGTTTACCAATGTCGATGTGCCCTTTTGAAATGTTTGTCCAGAATTTAGCAAATGAATAACTGTTGTAGTGCTCTGATCTATTGTATATGAACTCGTTTGATTAGTAATGAGGTTCCTCCTCTTACACTGATCCACATCTGTGGGATAGACAACTTTTGAAATATGAAAATAAACTTTTTTTTGTAAATTGCTGTACTGCTGATGTTCTCATCGGTTTTCTGTGAGAAAAATAAGGAGAGAGATATTCTTTGCTTTTTTCACGCACACGATGACAGTTTCTTAGGGATGGTACACAAATTATGTCACGTAAAATTTCAACTTTTTCCACTCCCTCTTCTCCTCTTTGTCACACTTTTTGTATGAATCCTCCGAAAATTTTGTAAGGCTTGTCACGCTTGGCTCGACCACCAACCCCCCCCCCCCCCTTGGAGCGTGACGTAATTTGTACATAACCCCTTACGAGGTTTTCCGTTGGTGTGAGTGTTTTGTTGAATCTCTTTTTGTTCGTAGTCGCGAATTGCCGTGAACTTATAAGTATGCTCATGAAAACAACTACCGGGTAGGTACCCCCGTTGGTTTGACCACATTTAACCTGAACACTTTTTAATTTGTACCGTTAAATCATCAGTCACCGTGCGGCCTCCATTCACCGTGCACATATACAAATTCCTACAGAATATTCATACAATTTTCACAAATTATTCTGTTGTCAGCAAAATGAGATAAAACTGATGAAATGAATTAGCTTTTGTCACAAAGCATTTTGAAAAACCTAGTTTATGTAGTAGTCAAAATCATGAGCATTCTGTTTGATAATGAGCAAGGATGGAAAAAAATCGCCTCTAACGACTAAGAACATAGTATTTGAATGGTCTAAGAGGGCCGTTGCTCTTGCAGAAGCATGATTCGAACAGCTCATCACGCGCGCATAGTAAGGATAAATGGAGCATCCGATGCACTGTTTGTCGCGGGACAAACCGTTTGTCGGATGTTGTAACAAGTCGCGATTAAGATGAATCAGAACGCGTTCACGGCATAATTTTTCACTCAAACCATACCCGATTGACATTCGAATCTTAAATGACACACCACAAGGTAGATCGCGGAATAAAAACGTAAAAATCCCCCAAAAGTTATGACTTTGGTTTGCGAACAATTGATCGTTAGCACACATGCCGAGCGATTCATTTTTCACAGAGCGGAGTTTGTTGTTAGGACTTGACGACTAATGGTTAAGGGGACACGGGAGACCGTGTTATTTTCCCTATCTTTCGTCTCACTCTAACAATAATCATCAAAACTTTGTGGAAGCAAATCTCGAGTTTTAGTGAACCGATGAAGCTGACAATTTATCGGGTTGTGCACTACATATATAGAATCATAGTGATACATTTTTGCATCGATATATGGAGTGGTTCTTAGGATTTGCTTCTTGAAATGGATAGGGTGATTATGATGACGTCCCGTGCGGCCTTAATCGTTATTGCTATGATCGCACGATAAAGAACAACCGCGATGCATCATTTATTTTGTCATGATCACTAGATTTCCATCCTTGATAATGAGATTTTTCAACACTTTTAGTAAAAATGTAAAAAATCATATTTTTCATTTTAACAATACAGTATGAAATTTTTCTAAATTTCAACAAGTTTTCACTGTGGATACTATTAGTAAGATGTATTTCATCGTATGAGCAATGAGATTTTATGCAAATTAGAATTTTTTATTGTGTTTCATTCGAAACCACAATGCACGGTGAATGGATCCTTTTCAATATTTATGGTTCCTATTACAGTGCGTTAGTGTGAAAGGCATGAAATTATTCGGTAATGTTAGATTTATTGTTATGTCATCATTAAACTGCTTGAAATTTAGTTTGTGATTAAATATGGAATGGTTTGGAAAATACAGTCAAACCTCTTATAACGTTTTTGATGAAAAAATAATTAATTGAGCCAATTTTTAAACTTTTTATGATTTTTATTGTAAATGAAGATTTGAATACTCTTAAAAATGAGTGCGCACACTACTAGCAACACAGTTGCTCCATCGACAACGTATCTTCAAGATACAAAATTAAATCATGACGAAAACTATACGCACGGTGAATGGTGCACTTGTGTACACGGTAAGTGGTGACATAGAACGGTACGAGGCGACCTTAACATGACATTTCCAAACATAATTTTTGAGTGTTTTTTTGCTATGCATCACTAGTTTTAGATATTTCCATGAATTATTATATAATTGCACGCAACGTAGTGGTATTCTAGTACGCTTCAAGTTATTTGGAAAAGTTATGCAATTTTTTAAAGTGCAAATTTTTCTTAAATGCACGGTGAATGGTAGCTTGACGGTACCCCACTAATTTGCACATCGTTCAGATTAAAAATGGTGCAAACGTCATTTAGCTCATGGAACGGAGTAAAGTGGAATGGAACGCAGAATCAAAACAAAACAGTGAAAGAGGTGACCAGAAACTCGTTTCTATGAACACTATGACCGATTGACTGAATTGCTTGGTTTTCCCATAGTTATTCCCATATAAACGTTAAACGGCTTGTGCAGTCTCAGTTTTCATCCGAATGAGCTCAAATTTTGGGAGGACACTCAGAATTTGATCTAGAATCGAATGAGCGGTGTGGAGTGCAAACGATTTTTTGAACCACTCTAATGAGGTATCGTTGGTGACTTCAAAAGGACATACGTCTATCGTTCGGTGTATTTACCACGTGCTGAACAGTGCGCATCGTACCTTCGTGCTGTGCGTACACGAATTCTCTCTGCTCTTGGAAGTTTTCTTAAAAACTACCTAAAGCAATAAAACAGTACTTTTCAGTGCTACAAAAACAGTACTTTTCAGTGCTAAAATTAAAAACGGTACTTTTCAGTGCTACTTAAACAGTACTTTTCAGTACTATTTTTTCTACTATTGATCCCTTTACGATCCTTGTTTGGACCCGTGCCTTCGATTTTTCGTTGGACCCGTTGGCGAAAGCTAGCGGTGGTAATCCTTCTTGGACACCGTCTAGGGAAAAAACCTCTCGAAGGTCACGTCTTTCTCGTTTATTAACTAAACATGGTATCAACAACTAACAAAAGGAAGGGTGAATCTCTGAATTCACTACTTCCTTCCAAAAAAGTGGGTTTTAAAACTGTCACTACACGTGGCAAGAATGGAAGAAAAGACGCTTCCCCGGAATGCGAAGTTTCTTCCAAGGGTGAAATGAATAATTGTATTGAAATGAGCAATCAGTTCGATGCTCTAGACAAATTTTCCGAACACCAAATCGAAGCAGCCTCTAGCCCAGGCTCTTTGATTCAAGTGAGGAAGCAAAGAGTGCCGCCTATCGTGGTCAGTTGTTCCGAATTTGGGGGATTTAGGCAGGAGATCTTGAACTCCATTAGGGGAATCAAGGTTTCCTTCCAAATCGCAAAGAAAGGAGACTGTCGCGTTTTGCCGGAAACTCTTAAAGATCGCGAACTTCTTCTCAGATATCTTGAAGAGAAGAAGCACAAATTTTTTACTTATGACGACAAAACTGAACGTTTGTTCAAAGTCGTCTTGAAAGGTCTCTCAAGTGACTATAAGTCACCTGAAGAGATCAAAAATGGAATAAATGATTTACTTGGATTTTCCCCAGTCCAAGTAATCATTATGAAAAAGAGAACCCAATCTGGCATTGTTCGGAAAGGGCTTTCTCAAGAATATTATTTAGTTCACTTTAACAAAAAAGAACTAAATAATATTAAAGCTTTAGAAAAAGCTAAACTTATGTTCGATGTCCGTGTGACGTGGGAACATTTCCAGAAACCTGGAGGAAATTACCAGAACCCCACTCAGTGCCGTCGGTGCCAAAAGTGGGGTCATGGTACAAAAAATTGTCGAATGGATGCTAAATGCATGATTTGCGGAGGTTCTTCTCACGCTAAGGACGACTGTCCTGTGAAAGAAGATACCAGAAAATTTCAATGCGCCAATTGCAAGGGCCCTCACAAAGCTAACTTTTGGGAATGCATTTCACGCAAAAGAGTCGTTGAGGCTCGTGCCAAGCAGATGAAGGATAATATCCGTTACGATAACGGTCGTTTCCGGAATTTGCCTGGTAGAGTATCGAACAATGCTCATTTTTCAGTTAACGATCGCTTGATTAGGAATCATACCCACCAGGAAGATCATAATCATGCTCATTCACAAACAAATTTTAATCCGTCGGGTAGCCGTTCGAATCTTTCAATTTCGAATGTATCTACCCACGGTAAATCCTTTGCCGATATCGTAGCAGGTAATTTGAACTCTTCCCCTGTTCGTTCCATGAGTACCCATTCTACTTGTTTCAAATCAAATGGAAAAAACCCTACCGCCACAGGTAACTCCTACCCCGCTTCTTCGTCTACCGAAAATTCCAATGGGAAATCATCAGATGATATGTCTGCCTCTGATTTTAATTTTCTAACTGAACAATTGAATCTAATGATTGATGCAATGTTCAAAGCCACCACTATGACTGAAGCAGTCCAAGTAGGTGTAAAATTTACAAATAAAATTGTTATTGGATTACGTTTTTCTAATGGATCCAAATAATAATTTAAATATTTTAAATTGGAATGCTCGTTCTCTGAATGGTAAAGAGGACGAGCTGTTTAATTTTCTTACAGCTAATAACGTGCATATAGCAGTTATTACCGAAACTTATTTAAAACCTGGATCCAAATTTAAAAAAGATCCTAACTTTTTTGTTTATCGTAATGATCGACTTGATGGGGCATGTGGGGGAGTTGCAATCATCATTCATAGGCGTATAAAACATCAACTGTTTTCGTCATTTGAAACTAAAGTTTTTGAAACTTTAGGTGTTTCTGTTGAAACACAGTTTGGTGAATATACTTTCATAGCTGCCTATTTGCCTTTTCAATGCTCTGGACAGCAAGTTAATTTGCTCCAAACTGACTTGCGTAAATTGACTCGCAATAAGTCAAAATTTTTTGTCATTGGTGACTTTAATGCCAAACATCGGTCATGGAATAATTCTCAAAGTAATTCCAACGGCAGAATTTTATTTGATGAGTGCTCTTCAGGATATTTCTCAATTCAATACCCTAATAGCCCCACATGTTTTTCCTCTTCTAGAAATCCATCTACGATTGACTTGGTCTTAACCGACTCTAGTCATCTTTGTAGCCAATTAGTTACTCATGCTGATTTTGATTCTGATCATGTCCCTGTTACATTTCAAATATCGCATGAAGCGATTCTCAATCCTATCAGCTCCACTTTCAATTATTTACGAGCCGACTGGAATATATATGAAACGTATGTTGACTCTAATCTTGATGTTAACATTTCTTTAGAAACTAAAATTGATATTGACAATGCTCTTGAAACTTTAACAAATTCCATTGTTGAAGCCAGAAACATTGCAATTCCAAAATGTGAAGTAAAATTTGAATCCGTGATTATAGACGATGATCTTAAACTCTTGATCCGTCTTAAAAACGTGAGGAGAAGGCAATTTCAACGCACTCGTGATCCTGCTATGAAAATTATATGGCAGGATTTGCAGAAAGAAATCAAGAAACGTTTTGCAGATTTAAGAAACAAAAATTTTGAAAATAAAATTTCTCAATTGGACCCCGGCTCTAAGCCCTTTTGGAAATTATCTAAAATCTTGAAAAAACCTCAGAAGCCTATACCGGCATTGAAAGAGGAAAACAAATTATTACTAACTAATTGCGAAAAAGCTCAAAAACTTGCTATGCAGTTTGAAAGTGCGCACAATTTTAATTTAGGACTTACTAGTCCAATTGAAAATGAAGTTACTCAGGAGTTCGAAAATATTCTCAATCAAGAGAACGTTTTCGAAAATGCCTGGGAGACTGATTTGGAAGAAGTGAGAACTATTATTAAAAAATTCAAAAATATGAAAGCTCCTGGCGATGATGGAATTTTCTACATCCTCATCAAGAAACTTCCAGAAAGTAGCTTATCATTTTTAGTTGATATATTTAACAAATGTTTTCAATTAACATATTTTCCTGACAAATGGAAAAATGCTAAGGTTGTTCCAATTTTAAAACCAGACAAAAATCCTGCAGAAGCTTCTAGCTATCGTCCAATCAGTTTGCTTTCCTCCATCAGTAAACTTTTTGAAAAGGTTATTTTGAACAGAATGATGGCCCACATCAACGAAAATTCAATTTTTGCCAATGAACAGTTCGGATTCCGCCATGGACCTTCGACGATTTACGATGTTACACGTAAAAGTTGATGACAGTGTTTGGCATGAAGGTTTGATCGTAAAATTAAAAATAAAAGTAATTTTTCAACATATATTGTTAGAATAATTCAAAGTTATCTGTAAAATCATACACTTCAGGTTAATTATCAGAACTCCAGATCTGAAAGACTTCCTGTAAGAGCTGGTGTTCCCCAAGGCAGCATTTTGGGACCAATATTATACAATATTTTCACATCTGACTTACCTGAGTTACCTCAGGGATGTCAAAAATCTTTGTTTGCGGATGACACAGGCCTCTCCGCCAAAGGACGAAGCCTGCGTGTCATCTGTAGTCGATTGCAAAAAAGTTTGGATATTTTTTCTTCATACTTGCAAAAATGGAAGATTTCTCCTAATGCTTCCAAAACTCAACTAATAATATTCCCACATAAACCAAAAGCTCTTTATTTGAAACCTTCAAGTAGACATGTTGTCACGATGAGAGGGGTTCCAATAAATTGGTCAGATGAAGTTAAGTATCTAGGACTCATGCTAGATAAGAATTTAACTTTCAAAAATCACATTGAGGGCATTCAAGCCAAATGTAACAAATATGTAAAATGTCTCTATCCCCTTATTAATAGAAAATCAAAACTTTGTCTTAAGAACAAGCTTTTGATATTCAAACAAATTTTCAGGCCAGCCATGTTGTATGCTGTACCAATATGGACTAGCTGTTGTAATACCAGGAAGAAAGCTCTGCAGAGAATTCAAAATAAAATTTTGAAAATGATTCTGAGGCTTCCTCCCTGGTATAGTACCAATGAGTTACATAGGATATCCAATGTTGAAACATTGGAACAAATGTCAAATAAAATAATCAATAATTTCAGGCAAAAATCGTTACAATCTTCTATTGCCACGATTAATGCGTTATATGTTTAGGTTAAGTTAGGTTAAGTATATTAAAAACTTTTTTTTTTCTCTTTTAAGCAGGTGAAATCAACTCACCTGTAAAAAATCTGAACTGCTACGGCAAATGAAATGTAATATCTTGTTAACAAAATGTTAATAAAATCTTAGATTTGTTTTACCAAATTAGGATGATAGTGTTGTCAAATAACACAGAACACCTAGATATAAGAAATGAATGTAATGTTTGAAATGATACTAATAAAAAAAAAAAAAAAAAAAAAAAAAAAAAAAAAAAAAAAAAAAAAAAAAAAAAAAAACCACGTGCTGAACCACCCTCAACGGATTATTTCAAACAAGTTGAACATTGCCTACCAAAAAGCTTTCTTCTGATAGTTGGCAGTGATGCTAATACTCATCACAGCATCTGGAACAGCTCAGATATCAATTTGAGATGCTCCAGTCTGATCGAATATCTAAATAATACAGATCTTGCATTATTGATTAAGTCTAAGCAATCACCCTTTCATCTTTCATGGTATAATGATTTATCATCTAACCATCGCTACATCTTCTTTGAACATTTGAATGTAAATTCGCAGACTTTGCATTTTTTATACTCCACAAACTGGGAATTGATTGTGAACAAATTTCATGGAATCTCTCCGTCCATTGGAAATCCTAGTGATATGGATGTTTCCGCTTCTGGTGAATTGGGATACAATTGTCCTTGCTATAAGCGATCTCACTATTGTTTGTCACTTTCTTTATAGGAAATTTTTCACAGGGGAAGGGAGTTTCACGTGAAGAGCGGACGTCTGGCTATTTGTAAAGGAGTACCTATGTCAGATAGTCCTGGTACTATGAAAGCTCTTGCTTCGGCCAACTCAAGGTTGAAGCTTGTTATCGCGTGTCGAACTCAAATTGAGGAACTGAATTCATTCAACTCTGTAACCTTGTACCTGACCTGGAAATGAATTGGATGATAAGCTAGCTCGTAACGGAGCATCGCATGACTCCATTGGCCCTAAACCAGCTATTCCAATTTCGAAGTGCTGTGTGAAGCTTCAGCAATTCTTGGGCGGCAACTCAGCACAATCAATAGTGGAATAAGCCATATTGGAGTCATGCCGTCAAAGAAAATTGTACATTACTGAGCAATCCCCAAAGATGGCAAAATGTTTAACAAAGCAGAATTAAGGTTTTTTGATGATAGCTGTGATTCCGATTATGGAACTTCGTATCACCTGATACGTAACTGTCCAGTTTTCACGCAATTGCAATAGCGATTTCGCTTGCTTGGTAAACACTTATTAAGTGAAACTGCTTCTAAATTCAGTTCTTGAATTCTGAATTCTGAATCTTCAGGACATTCTGTTAACCTTAACCCGCTGGGGTAATGAGCTATAGGTTCTCTTTACGCTCATGCGTTTTGCAAGAACCCTTTTCAGGGCGCTGTTCGAACCCATTGTGGTATGGAGATACATGCTCTCATTTCGTTTATGCGATCTTTCCTCTTCAAGGGACCCCACTCCTTTTTCCTCCCATCTTTCCCTTCACTTTCCTCTCCCATCAGATAGATGATGAAATAGACTCAAATATGGCACAAATCTCCCAAATGCCTTTGAAGTCGCCCTTCTGATACCTGATACTAGGAACTGGGAATCACACGGCTGCTTGGGCACGTCAGGAGTTAATCATCAATATTAACCTCCTTTTCCCGAGCAGCCTAGATAGCCGCGTAGTGTCGGTAGCGGTTGTTTCAACTGGCTAAGAATTAACACTACGGACTGCCTGTTCCGGTGGTAAAAGTCCACCTCACAGGTGACCCCTAATTTATGGTGTGATGCGTACCGTGCCTAGGAATGAATGGTTAGGGGGGTCTAAATAAAACCTAACCGCTAACGGAGCCTGTGGGGTACCAGGGCGCCCTCCACAGTATTGAGTCCTTCCTGTGCTACCCGGAGCAATGGTGCAGGTGACCTTGTGTTTCTCCGAGATAATCGGCTGCCCTTCTTCAGTCTCTATCCTGAGGCTTAATAAGGGTGGGATTATGAATATGTTGACATTTAATTTAAATTATCACCTATATGGATTTGCATTATGCGTTTTACACAGTGTATTCTGTGCTCTTTCGCCTTTGGCGACTTTGAATAGATACCGATCTGGTTTTTTCGTTGTTGGTCTTTTTCGTGCTGAGATTGCAAAAAGCTTAATCCTGCCTAGTTTGGGTAGTGGCTACGGTTAGGTTAGCTCAGATCAATCTTCAGCATAAAAGAACAGCAACGATCAATCTTTGCAGACTCATGCAAAATGGTGCAGCCCAAGTGGCGCTAGTTCAAGAACCCTACTTTCGTAGAGGAAACTTCTATCTAGGTAACCTTGTGGACCCAGTTTTTGCTACTTTCAGCAAACTTGAAATGGCAAACTCGCGCTCCATGCCCCGCGCATGCGTGCTCATAAATAAAGCAATCGTTGCTACACTCATTTCTGAGTTAACTACCAGAGATGTATGTGCTGTCACAATCGATGTTTCTGTTGGTGACCTCAACAGGAAATACGTCTATTGTTCGGTATATTTACCACATGATGAACCATCCCCAACGGATGACTTCAAACGAGTTGTTGTACACTGCGTAACAAAAGGCCTTCCGCTGATTGTGAGCAGTGATGCCAATGCTCATCACATCATCTGGGGCAGCTCAGATATCAATTTGAGAGGCTCCAGTCTGATGGAATACTTAAGTAGTACAGACCTTGGATTACTTAACATAGGCAATCGCCCAACCTTCATGGTTTCTAATAGAGAAGAAGTGTTAGACATAACGCTCTGCTCGAATAGAATCAGTCACGAGTTGACGAATTGGCATGTATCAGATGAGGAATCATTATCTGATCATCGCTACATCTTCTTTGAACATTCAAATGTAACTGCGCAGACTTTGCGTTTTAGGAATCCCCGGTCCACAAACTGGGAACTCTATATTGAATTGGTTGCGACCAAATTTCATGGATATTCTCCGTCCATTGAAAATCCAAGTGATCTGGATGATGCCGTTGATACTACAACATCCTACATTATGGAAGCTTTTGAAGAAGCATGTCCTCTGCGGTCTGTAAAGACTACAAGAGGGACCCCATGGTGGAATTCCGATCTGACTAGACTCAGGAAACAATGTAGAAGGAGTTGGAACAGACGCCGTTCAGCTGGATCAGAGTCGTTCAAGTCGGCTCGCAAGGCTTACAAGAAGGCTCTTCGTTCTGCTGAACGATCCGGCTGGAAAAACCTTTGTACAAATGTTTCCAGTTTGAGTGAAGTCAGTCGGCTGAACAAAATCCTTGCAAAATCTAAGGATTTCCAAGTGAACGAAATTCGCTTACCTAATGGTGACTTTACTTCTTCCGATGAAGAAGTTTTAGAATGTTTATTCAATACACACTTCCCCGGATGTGTGGACATAGCATGTACGGATGAACCAAATGTCTTTTCATGTAGTTACGAGTCTCTGGCCTCGGCTCGCAGTATCGTAACTACTGAATCGATTCAATGGGCTCTTAATAGTTTTGCTCCTTTCAAATCTCCAGGAGCGGATGGGATTTATCCTGTTTTGCTCCAAAAGGGGTTTGAGTTCATCAAACATGTTTTGAAAAAGCTACTTGTAAGCAGTTTTGCTACCGGGTATATTCCCAGATCCTGGCGTGATATTACTATAAAGTTTATCCCGAAAGGTGGACGTGCGTCGTATGAAGAAGCGAAGAGTTTTAGACCAATCAGTCTGACCTCTTTTCTTCTGAAATGTCTGGAACGCATTATCGATCATCACATCCGTGATGTTTATTTGGCAAACATGCCTCTTCATGTGAATCAACATGCTTACCAATCTGGAAAGTCCACTGTGACTCTTTTACACAAAGTTGTATACGATATCGAGAAAGCATTCGCTCAGAAGCAATCCTGCTTGGGTGTTTTCTTGGATATTGAGGGTGCCTTTGATAACGTGTCTTTCGATGCCATATTGGAAGCCGCACGAAACCATGGGCTACCTACAATGATTACCAATTGGATTCATCAAATGCTCAAAAACCGACATCTCTTCTCGACATTGCGTCAAGCAGCGATTCGAAAATTGAGTGTTTGCGGATGCCCCCAAGGGGGAATCTCGTAGCAGATACGCTATTGAGGCAACTCAATAATTGCGGTTTTCCAACTTATGGATTTGCCGACGACTATCTAGCTCTGATAGTTGGTATGTGCATAAGCACCCTATTCGACCTGATGCAAAGTGCTCTTCAGGTAGTCGAGAGTTGGTGTCGCCAATATGGCCTTTCGGTTAACCCGAATAAAACATCTATTGTTCTGTTTACGGAAAGACGAAACCGCAATGGAATTCGACCTTTACGTCTTTTTGACACTGAGATTAATGTGACTGATCAAGTTAAGTATGTCGGAGTCATTCTAGATTCCAAACTTTCATGGACACCTCACATTGATTTCAGAGTCAAAAAAGCTTGCATGGCCTTCGGTCAATGCCGGCGAACCTTTGGTAAAACTTGGGGCCTCAAACCCAAATATATCAAATGGATTTACACAACAGTTGTTCGACCAATATTGGCATATGGATGTCTTGTGTGGTGGCAAAAGGGCGAAGTGAGAACAATCCAATCAAAATTGGACAATGTCCAAAGGATGTGCTTGATGGCGATGTCTGGTGCGTTCTCTACAACTCCCACAGCAGCGTTCGAGGCCCTTTTCGACGTTGCGCCACTACACATATATCTTAAACAAGAAGCACTTTCTTGCTCTTACCGTTTATGGGTACTGGATCTACTGGAGAAAAATCCAGTGAATCGTAGATCTACACACACTTCGTTGTTTCCACTTTTGGTGAATTGTCCTTGCTCCAAGTGATCTCACAGTTGCATGTCACTTTCCTTACAGGACATTTATCACACAATTCCCTTCACGGGAAGAGTGGACGTCTGGCTATTTGGAAAGAAGTATATCAAACAATATAGTATGTTACACTGATGGCTCCCTTCTTGAAGGTAGAGCTGGTGCAGGAGTATATTCTCGTGAGCTAAGGCTGAATCAGTTTTACTCACTTGGTAGAAACTGCACCGTTTTTCAGGCGGAAATATTTGCCCTTATGTGTGGAG
Organism: Aedes aegypti; assembly: GCF_002204515.2. Taxonomy (NCBI): domain Eukaryota; kingdom Metazoa; phylum Arthropoda; class Insecta; order Diptera; family Culicidae; genus Aedes; species Aedes aegypti. The sequence continues at coordinate 224,264,844 of NC_035107.1, read as the reverse complement.
TGCAATCAGCACTTCAACAGCGCGTAATGGGTAAAGTCATATACTTCTGTTCAGATAGTCAAGCTGCTATAAAAGCTCTCGCTTCGGCCAACTCAAGGTCGAAGCTTGTTATCGCATGTCGAACTCAAATTGAGGAAATGAATTCAGTCAACTCTGTAAACCTTGTATGGGTACCTGGCCATTCTTCCATCGTTGGAAATGAATTGGCTGATGAGCTAGCTCGCGATGGAGCATCGCATGACTTCATTGGCCCTGAGCCGGCTATTCCAATTTCGAAGTGCTGGGTGAAGCTTCAGATAAATTCTTGGGCGGCAACTCAGCACAAGCAATATTGGAATAGTTTGGAGTCATGTCGTCAAACAAAATTGTACATTACTGAGCCATCTCCAAGGGTGGCGAAGTATTTAACAAATCTGTCAAAGCAGAATTGCAGTCTCTTGGTCAGAGCGTTGACAGGCCACTGCCGACTCAACTATCACATGGCAAATATTCAGCGTGCTGACTCATTTGTGTGTGATAGTTGTGACTCCGATTATGGAACTTCGTATCACCTGATATGTAACTGTCCAGTTTTTGCGCAAATGCGATTCCAATTACTTGGTAAACACTTATTAAGTAAAACTGAATTCAGAAGCCTGAATCTTCAGGACATTCTGTTATTCTTAACCCGCTGTGGTAATGAGCTATAGGCTCTCTTTACGCTCATGCGTTTTGCAGTGCCCTTTTTAGGGCGCTGTTCGAACCCATTGTGGTATGGAGCTACATGCTCTCATTTCGCTTATGTGATCTTCCCTCTTCAAGGGACCCCACTCCTATTTCCTCCCATCTTTCCCTTCCCTTTCCTCTCCCATCGGGTAGATGATGAAATAGGCTCAAATATGGCGATGGCACAAATCTCCCAACTGGTGGGGAACGTGCCTTTGGAGCCGGCCTTCTGATACCTGATACCTGATACCTGATACTAGGAACTGGGAATCTCTGACATATCTCGGAAAAATCCTTGGGAAACCTTTGGAAAATCTCGGGACTACCTAAGGATCCTTAGTGAATCTTACACACTAAGATTACACTACGGATTGCGGGGAAATTTAAATAGATGAATAGTTCGGTACCTAATGTAAATTAACAATATTTGAGGATTTTTTCATAGTTTTCGGTAAAAAATAATCGAAATCTGTAAAATTTGCAAGGATTGCGGTGTTTTATTTTAACAACTGGTAGAGCTGTTGAGATTACGGTAAAATGAACCGAAATCTTTGAATTGAGAGCGTTTGAAATTCCTGTTTTAGGGGGCCTCTTGAAATCACTTGGGTTGTTCTTTGAAGCACATAAATTACCGATGACAATAGCCAAAAGCTCAATCTCCTGTCATACTTATTACTTATTAAACCACCTGCATCGCATCCATTTCGTTCGCCGCAAAACTTCTCCCTATCCAGACGCATAGTATTGTGCAGCAGATCGACGAACGGCAGCGGCAAGATGCGTCGTTGGCTTCAATAATTGAAACGCCGTAATCAACGGCCATCCACAAAGGTAGCCGGATTTTCCCACTTTTCCCGCAAATTGAAAGCCCTCTTCCGTCCTTCTAGTAAGTAGGGTGATGAGCAGGAGGGCCGCCTTTCAAGCAACGCTTTTCCCTTCACAGAATGGTACACTAGACAAAGGCACCGCTCGAGGGGAGAAGTTGAAAATCATTTAAAATTTATTCTGGAGAATGCAACTGTGTACCAACTTCCGGTCTGTGCTGGCTGAGGCGATGCGGTTTTATAAGACTGATGAAGCTCCATCGTTGCCGTTGGCCGGTCTTCTCATCTCCACCAGTGAGGGAACATCAAGGGGAATGAGAATGATGGATGGTTAGTGGAGACAGTGGGGAAAAATGTGCACGAATGAGAATTTGCTATAAGTTCTGGAATTTAATCGTTGAGGCGACGGTCTATTTTAAAAAAACTTGCCGTTCTCGATGTGGAAATCTTACAGATCTAATTAAGGTGAAGATGAATCGAAGCCTTAACTAAAATAGTCAGGAGCACAAGTCTACCCAAGTAACCATAAACACTACCGGGTACCCCCGTTGGTTTGACCACATTTAATCTGAACACTTTTTGATTTGTGCCCCGCTAATTTGCCCATCGTTCAGATTAAAAATGGTTCAAACGCTGTGGAACGGAACGCAGAATCAAAACAAACCAATGAAAGAGGTTACCAGAAACACGTTTGTAGGGTGACTAGATGTTCAAATTAAAAATGAACCTCGATGGTTTGCATGAGGTACCGTTCAAATTAACGGATGTGTACGGTACTAATAAGCCCCGAATCAGCATCAGGAATGCATATAGGCATTACTACAGCACTAAAAATGCAGACACGCTTAATATCAGCATTTTATAGGTGTTCTGTGTTCGAAAACAATATCATTCTAATTTTGGTAAATCTTAATTAAACTTTCATTAAAAAAAATTTAACAACATATTACGTTAAATTTTCATTTGCCTATAGCTGTTCAGAATTTTCACAGGTGAGTTGAATTCACCTACTCATTAGGAAAAAAAATGCTTTCAATTGTCTTAACCTAGATATATAACGCATTCATCATGGCAATAGAAGATTGCAGCGATTTTTGTCTAAAATTATCAATAATTTCATTCGAAATTCGTTCTAATGCTTCAACATTGGGTATTCTATGTAATTCGTTAGTACTATACCAGGGAGGGCGGTTCAAAATCATTTTAAAATTTTATTTTAAAATCTCTGCAGAGCTTTCTTCCTGGGCAATACAACCAGTGTCTGCATATTTCAATATACAGTTAACAACTCCGACCCTCAGTTGGATCTGTCCTCGTTGAGTTTTTCATTATGCGAATGTTTTTTTTTTGACAATACGTGCACGAATCTGGTAGAACGTTGCATTCAGTTTTTCAAGTACTTTTTCTGTACTGATTCTCATCCACCTACTGACATTCGGTAGCAGCAAATTCAATTTCGCTAGTAAAAATAACATTTTCATCAGAATACCCCACAAAAACATCCGAAAATTGCAAAAGTTGTATTTATTTATTGAAAGACAAACATGACTCATCAACTGGTGGCATCATATTGTCGTTTTCTTACACTGCCCATAACTGCATATTTGTAACATTCGACAAAAGTAGGCATTGAGTAAATGGGATACCAAGTTTGCATTTTACTGCAGTATGGGAGGAAACTAAAATTTCAAAAAATCATTAAGAATTCAAAAAAGCTTATTTGATGCTGAAATGTTGTACAGCTCATATCGCGTATTGGGTGAATAGTCAGAAAATAATTCTGATAGAAATTTCGTTGCTACTGCAGTATGAGGCTCATTTATAATCTCAATGTGACTGTTATGCGGTTACAAATGCCAATGTGACAAAACAACTTGGTATTTTTTGTCGAATTTTCTAGAACAATCTCACAGATTTTAGTAAGTTGATCGAAAGTATTTATCATTTGATGACTCTCCATGGTATTAACTACAATTTGTCAAAAATGTCGAATGTGACTGTTATGCAGTTATGTGCAGTACACCAGTAATATAAAACTCATATGTAATTTTTTATGTTCAACTAGTGGTCCCGGCAAACTTCGTCTTGCCATCAGTGTTGTGAAAAACTCAATTTCTCACAACTCACGCTTGAGATCTTTCATGCATGCGTTGTCAATCACGCAACTCAGCAGTCAAAAAATCATGGATGAGTTGGCTCACCTTTTTGACTCATTGTCTCGTATTTCCACAGTTTATCAACACACTGTAATAATTTCTTGTTAGTCTGGTAAAATTATAGTAATCCTTTCTAACGGAAACTACAACATTCGGGTTTTACGAGTTTTTGACGGGATTTGCGACTAAATCATTTTTTACGCTTTGAGTTGATTGAGTTGATTTTTCATTAAAATCTCAAGCGTGAGATTTGCGAATGAGTTTGCTCTCACGGGAGAGCGTATTGATTGAGATTTGAGTGTGAGTCTATCAACACTGCTTGCCATCAAGTAGGCTGTTGAAAAACACTATGGTTTGTCCCATACAAAATGGCAGTTCCGTTCACTCTCGTTTTTTCGTCTTTCCCGGTGAATATCCTAGGAGTTTTATACACACAAACACGTGGGAACCCGTGACAAACAGAACGGAGAAAGAATCATACAGATCCGCTGATCCGTTCGTAAGTCATTTCGTGACATACAAACACCATTCCATTTTTATTTATATAGATTTTCAATTTCAGTGCCTTTTGGTGAAATTGAATTTTGAAATGACACCAACAGTGTGTGAAACTGAATGTGTGCGTGAGTTGCACCCACTCTCTTTCTTGCCGCATTTGCTCTCATAGTCAGATTGGCTTCGTGCTAGCGGAAGTTGTTTTTGTTCGTAATCGCACTGATCGGGTATCATTCGGCTGAATTTTTACAACACTGATTACAACAGCTAGTCCATATTGGCACAGCATACAACATGGTCGACCTGACATTTGTAGATCAAAAAGTTGTTCATAAGACTAAGTTTTGATTCTATATTGATAAGTGGATAAGGACTTTTTTATATTTGTTTAAGTTCAATTTTTATCTAGTATGAGCACTAGATATTTAACTTTATCTGACCAATTCATTGGAAGCTCACTCATCTAAGCAAATATCTACTTGAAGATTAAAAATAAAGAGCTCTTGGTATTTGTAGGAATGTTGTAATTATAATTTTGGAAGCAATAGGAGGTATCTTCAATTTTTGAAAGTATGAAGAAAAAATGTCCAGATCATACGCAGTCTTTGGCGGAAAGGCCTGTGTCAACTTTAAACAATGATTTTTGACATCCCTCAGGTAAGTCATATGTGAAAATATTGTTTCAATGTTGGCAGCAGTTGAGGTACATTAGCTCATACATGAATGCTTTCAGACTTGCACTGCCGTGAATCGCAAGTCAGTCCCATCTGTAAAAAGTAGGCATTGAGAAAAATGTGAAGTTTTCAAACTTGTTTTCCATACGAATATTTAAAAAATTCCAGAGGATTGGAACATGTTCAAATCTTAATGAAACTTTCACACTTTGCTATTCACTATAATATCCTTGTGAGAAAAATATAAAGATGATCAAAATATGGTTCATTGTTGTGTGACACGGTGCGGAATTCTGTAGTGGGACTGATATGCGGTTACTTTTTATTGTGGGACTTTTTGACTTGCTTTTTTCCTAATTTTTCCGAACTAGTAATATTATGTTTTTAGCGCAGCTGAAAGAGCATTGAAAGATATATTGAAAACTGAACTCAACTCAATTTTGACTAAAATGCAAATGGGGCTGACTTGCGATTCACGGCAGTGCAGTTCTGATAATTAACAACTAGAAGAGCAATACCAGTAGAATAGCCTTCAGATTTGTTGGAACCTAAAATCTCACATTTTCAAAATATTCGAGAAAAACTGTGTTTTGGGGGTCGTTCATAAAATACCTCTACATTTTGGAAATGTGACTAGAACTTTGCCAAAGACACCATGTAAAGAGATCGTCATTTCAGATATTTGAATTTTACAGCGCAAATTGCGAACTAACATTTACCGCCAATATATGCACCATATTTTTAGAAAATTTTTGTCCGAAGACACCATTCCAGAAAAATCACGTTTAAGAGTGCTACTGAATTGAGTTCACGATTTCGGCCTATTGATATACTGGGTGGTACCTATGAATAAAAAGCGTTGAACTTTACTACATGTAGTATCTACTCAAACACAAAATCCACAAAGTTTACTACACTTTTGGTATATATAAAAAGCCTTCCGAATATGCAGTACTTACTGCTTTCAAACATAGCGTTAGCGTTAGCGTAGTTACGGTATACTTCGTAGATTGGATACTAGCAACATTTATGGTTCTTTTTGATAATCTCATTCAGACTGCTCTCAAGAATAAGGATGGGAAGTATTCCTTGATCCAATGTTAAACAAGAAGACCAAAGCCATAAATATCGCTATTCCTGACCACGCCCATCTTTACCGTAACTTGGGATAGGGAAAGGAAATGTTGATGTAGCACTTACTTAATGAGAGGCCAACAACTCAGCAACACCCTCATAAGTGTTACGGAGGTGGAGGTTGGGAGAGGTGAAAGGTCAGGATTCGCTATGAATGCTAGCGATAGACCCTTGGCATTTATTGTTTAAGTGTTTTTAATTTAATCTTTTGAATGTCGGCAATCGAAGAGAAGATATTTGTCGTATTTAAGATACATTTTTAATTAGATTCTGCATAGTACTTTCCGTTTTGAATGGTTATGTTTGCGACGAATCAAGTGTGGGTATCTGCTTATTAAAGATTTAAAAGCAGAACCGACCATCTAGAAGGATCTAGGTCTTTCTATCGATCTAGGTCATCGGAGGAAAATAATAGAAAACGACAGAAAAAAAAGTAAACAAATAAAAAAACCGCTACGCTTAAGATCTACAAACCTAGTATTTTTTGAACTATTCGTAAATTGAACATTAGAAACAAAAAAACGTGTTCAAATTATTTAAAAATAAAAACGACGGCGGAATTAAAAAAAAGAAGAACGACGCGCATTTTTACTAATACACTAATCCAATTGCTTGCGTAGTAGTGACCAAATTTTCTTTATTTGCTGTGAGAACTGTCACAACATTGCTTTTGTTGGTTGTAAGAAAGCATACAAAACAGAACAGAATTAACAACTACCGAAAAGCTAAACATTTCATATAATTTGCAATAGGATTAGATGGACAAATTGATGTGAAGATTTGCGAAAAAGTTACACGTCTTCTCAGTGAGAATCGAACTCACGTCTCCCCGATCTCTAGTTGGGGCGCGTTACCACTACGCTATGAGAGGACTCATGAACGCAGAAGTTAACCTGAATTCGATTTCAGCTCAATAATCACGTGGTCCTTTTTCGCAAAGTGCACCTCTTTCGGAAGAATTAGATGCCCATCCAAACACAACGCTTTGCTGTAAGAAAGCATACAAAACAAAATAGAATTGCTGCCGAGCATACACTTCCTTGTTGGACTGACTGTGACCGAAAGCTCAAAAACGTCAAACAAACATCGATACGTTTTCATTCCCAACGCCAGCGTTCGACGAATTTTTGAATTTTAACTTTAAACCTATGAAGAGATCTTGATATTACAGCTATGAAACGAGGAATCAAAATATTTCCTAGCACCAGGACTGAGATTCTGGTGCAACGCGTCCAACTAAAAATCGAAAGCTCGAACCTTAACAGAATTACGACAACTGCTGTAAAAAACCTACAATGAATTGCATATAACATAATAAAAACAAAAATAATTATTGTGTGTAAAATAATATCGTGTTATTGAAAAACCAGATATTTTTAAACAAACACTAGTTCTTCTAACAATAAAACAATCAAATAGTTTCGTTAAATACCATTACCATGCATAGGTGCACAGTGAACTGATTGCAGTAATGTAGGAGCGTCCTCCGTTATAGCACCAAAAAGCACCTCGTTAGCAAGATTCTCGTTTCAACGCAGTTCAATCAATCTACAGAAATTTAAAATTAAAACAAAGCAATCAACCCACGGGGGACGGAATGGCATTGCTATACATATAGGTGCCCATCATCGAGATGTAGGAAGCGGCCTCCCTAATGGGCAAGAAGAATGGAGCAGGCTCAGTTCAATCTGAGTTTCTGACAATCCTTTTCTTCGGGGTTTCCCCCTCGCTGCTGGTTGGTTGTGATGTGCCCTTCCAGGAACCGGGCGAAAAGTTGTGCAAAATTGCCGTTTGAGGTGGGTGGCCGGGAAAAATAAATTTTCTCTTATCAGTGGCGAACAGTTTGAACGAGGAAGGAAGAGTTGTTCTTAGTTTTCTTATTTTCACTCAATTATCGTACTTTATGGCAAGGCTCTGCAGGTGCGCGCTTGAAGGAAGAATGATGAGAAGGAGATACTTTGCGATGGAATTCAACAATCCTTTTGACTTGAGTGAACTTGGAGTCTAGTTGTTAGATACTTGGAAGATTTGCGTTCGAACTGTCTGAATCGTTTTTTTTTAAGTTCCTTTATAGTATAATTTCAAACATCATATTCATTTCTTATATCAGTAACAACTGCAAGACGCAGGGCAGAATTTATGAAGGGGATCACATTTTAGGGCCCTCACAAGTTACAAACGAACATAATTAATATTGAAGATTTAGGAACCATGTATTAGAAATCGATAAAGTGTTAGGGTGAAGAACTACTTAGGCACTTGCTTGATTCACTTTGACATGGGGAATGTCTAAAACTTTTCAATAAGAAGTACAGAAAAACGAAGTAACTTTAATTATTATCATTTGTTTATGATAATCATTATCATTATGTTATTATTTTTTAATTATGTTAATCAGTTAAGCAAAACGGAAGCGATAACATGTGAAGCTTTATATTCGAATATTAAACATTGATGAGATTTTTGCATTTTAGCACCCTTACAAACAATCTGTTCTGCGATCATTATTTTATGTATTTTTAAAGGTTCGAACCGTTATCCCAGACAGCTAAGTTATGGTAGAACATGAATACGTTCTCAAATCTCTTAGCCATAATCATTTGTACGAACTAAGACCATTTTTTTATCGAAGACAGAAAATTTCATATAATGTTATACGCCTAAAAGTATGTAATGACCTTTTTGTCCTCATCGTTTCCCAAACTTGGCTTTCGCGACCCTCCGACCTGTCAGCAACTCGCTTTGCATGTACTACAAAACGCGAGGTGACAAGACGTTAAGGGTTCGCGAAATCCAAGTTTGGGAAACGATAGTCTAAGTAATTCATTTGGAATATACTTGTTTACATTCCTAAAACATTTGATTTATGTTGGATTCAATATGAATATCATTCGACATCTCATCTTCTTGGCATTACGTCCTCACTGAGACAGAGCCTACTTCACTGCTTAATGTTCATGAAGCACTTCCACAGTTATTAACTGAGAGCTTTCTTTGCCAATTTGCCATATCGCATTCGCATATCGTGTGGCAGGCACGATGATAATCCATGCCCAGGGAAGTCAAGGAAATTTCCATTACGACCGGGAACCGAACCCAGATAAAAATGACCCTTAGCTGACCCATAACTGTGGGGTGACGGTGCTCGTTTATTGAAACTCTATATTCATAAGGCCCAAGGAATTCCTTTTCATTTGAAACCGTGCTAAATGTCCGTGCAATGGGTAATTATAATCTCCACGCAAGGTCGTACACCCAGACAGAGCTCGAAATTACAAGCCTAATGGTTGTGCTCGTCCAATATGTATATCTTTTGCCCAGGGTGGTGGATGGCGTTAACGTTTCGCATGGCTCCCATGGCTCCGGAGAGAAAAAAAAAATACGTGAATGAGAAAATGAATGACCATTTCCGGGAAAAGCTACCGTCATCAGCGTGGGCAAACTGCCTTCCGAGAAATGGAACGAAACGAAACGTGGCAGATTATTCTGATGTTTTATGAGGGGGCGAAGAAGGTGCGCAAATTGTGACATAATTTTGTTTTCTATGGGTTGGGTTGTGCTGTAGATGCAAAGAAAGCTAAGCTTATTTTCTCCGAACATTTTCAATTCGTAGAGAAATTTTTGTATGGTTGCATTGTTTGTGACAAATTTGCCAGATGCGTTTGCCAAAAGGAATATCTGAACCAATATGAGTTACCGTAAAATGGGGTATCTTTGACAATGCGAATAACTTGATCGCACTTTGTTCACGCTATGGTTGCATACCAGAATCAGTTTCAAAACTAATGTTTCATGAAACAGCTGGACACCTTTCTACTATTATCGGCAACCAAAATTGAAACTTCAGATTCACAGTATTTTTCGAGGAAACATTCTAGTACGTACATTCACATTAGATATGGGTAAAACTGCTTCTAGAACGTTTTCAGTTTTAAATCTGGCTCACAATAAACGACTGTGTAATTCCTCCATACGAACTGTCAGCCACACAGTTTACTTAAATTTCACTTCTTTGCGTGCAAAAATACGAGAGATAGTCTTAATAATAATCTAATGAATGATTCCGAAAGTTTTCGTGAAAATCTCTTGTTACTAATATATTCACGAATATAGAATCCTTTTTTTTATAATTTCAAACAGTCCATTTTTGATGGTTGGATTTCCGATTTAATAAAAAAAACTTCAGTAGAAATTTTCATATATTAGGGTTTTTCTCTGAAATAAAAACAAACTTCTAATTTACCCTGTTTCACGGTTATTATGTGTCATAATTGTGCCTGTCGTCTGCGTCTCATTCGTCTTTTAGACCGAGCAACGCAACGTCAGAGGCACTTCTACTTATGCTTTCGGTTTTCCGTCTACTGTAGAAGAATCGTGGTCGGTGTTCTGTTCTCTACAATATTGCATGTTTTCGCATGGAAATATCGATTTTTGCCACGCGCTCTTCCAATCCCACCTTGGCTTAGTTGAATTGCACTATTTGTGTGCCTCAGTTGGCATCGCATGGCAAACAACGTAGAGATGGAAGTCAACTGTGACAAAATCTTCACTGGATTGGATGAAGCAATGATTGAGAATTGGAATGAAATTGAATTATGGTTTGAATGAAATTGTTTTAGGATTAGATTAGATTTGGATTTGAATTGGGGTTGGATTCGATTTTGATTGCATTTAGATTGGATTTGAACTGAATTTAGATTTGGATTGAATTTGGATTTGGATTGGATTTGGATTGGATTTGGATTGGATTTGGATTGGATTTGGATTGGATTTGGATTGGATTTGGATTGGATTTGGATTGGATTTGGATTGGATTTGGATTGGATTTGGATTGGATTTGGATTGGATTTGGATTGGATTTGGATTGGATTTGGATTGGATTTGGATTGGATTTGGATTGGATTTGGATTGGATTTGGATTGGATTTGGATTGGATTTGGATTGGATTTGGATTGGATTTGGATTTGTATATTTGTATATTTGTATATTTGTATATTATCCATCTGACTTTTGTCTACATGAATTGAAACTAAATCCTATATTAAGTCCGAGCTCCTCACACGCGAAACGAATTGGTTGGACGAACCATCGAAGTCATAGAGATCTTCAAACATAGAAAATAAACGGATCATCGACGTAAAAGGCTCGTTACTTCCAAAAGCAGTACGATGAAATCTTTGCTGCAGAAGGGCGCCGCCACGTAGAACCCTTGGAGCGACACGGAAATTCAGCATCGAGAGCAATCGGGAGCAGTCAACTTCGCCGTTCATGAGTTTGGCTATAAAAGCAACTTGTTGGGTTTTGCGTCGACGATCCAGCGTATCCAAATCAAGCAGCCTACAGCGATCCGGATATGGCGGCAGATTCAGCGGATCACGCCAAGGAAGGTTCCGCAGTGCTAGTCGCATAAACTTCCGTTGCACGCTTTCTAACCTCAAGCTCCACGATAGTTGATAAGGGGTCCACACTACAGCGGCACTCTCTAAAATAGGTCGTATTCTTCTTCTTCTTTCTGGCGTTACGTCCCTACTGGGACAGAGCCTGCTTCTCAGCTTCTTATGAGCACTTCCACAGTTATTAACTGAGAGCTTACTATGCCAATGACCATTTTTGCATGCGTATATCGTGTGGCAGGTACGAATATACTCTATGCCCTGGGAAGTCGAGAAAATTTCCAACCCGAAAAGATCCTCGACCGGTGGGATTCGAACCCACGACCCTCAGCTTGGTCTAGCTGAATAGCTGCGCGTTTACCGCTACGGCTATCTGGGCCCCTAAAAATAGGTCGTATGAGTGAGCAATAAAGAGCTTTCAGACAATGCGGATCAGTGAAACCCCGGGAGATTTTTGCTATAAATCCCAGCTGACGGTTAGCTTTCGCAATTACATTGGATCGATGCAGATTAAACGTGAGCTTGTGGTCCAGCAAGACTCCCAAATCGCAAAAACTATCGGCTCTCTTAAGAACGACGTCATTTACAACATAATTGTGCATTGTGGATTGGATTTGGATTGGATTTGGATTGAATTTGGATTGGATTTGGATTGGATTTGGATTGGATTTGGATTGGATTTGGATTGGATTTGGATTGGATTTGGATTGGATTTGGATTGGATTTGGATTGGATTTGGATTGGATTTGGATTGGATTTGGATTGGATTTGGATTGGATTTGGATTGGATTTGGATTGGATTTGGATTGGATTTGGATTGGATTTGGATTGGATTTGGATTGGATTTGGATTGGATTTGGATTGGATTTGGATTGGATTTGGATTGGATTTGGATTGGATTTGGATTGGATTTGGATTGGATTTGGATTGGATTTGGATTGGATTTGGATTGGATTTGGATTGGATTTGGATTGGATTTGGAATGGATTTGGATTGGATTTGGATTGGATTTGGATTGGATTTTTTTTATCAAATCTAAATCGAAATCGAATCGAAATCGAATCGAAATCGAATCGAAATCGAATCGAAATCGAATCGAAATCGAATCGAAATCGAATCGAAATCGAATCGAAATCGAATCGAAATCGAATCGAAATCGAATCGAAATCGAATCGAAATCGAATCGAAATCGAATCGAAATCGAATCGAAATCGAATCGAAATCGAATCGAAATCGAATCGAAATCGAATCGAAATCGAATCGAAATCGAATCGAAATCGAATCGAAATCGAATCGAAATCGAATCGAAATCGAATCGAAATCGAATCGAAATCGAATCGAAATCGAATCGAAATCGAATCGAAATCGAATCGAAATCGAATCGAAATCGAATCGAAATCGAATCGAAATCGAATCGAAATCGAATCGAAATCGAATCGAAATCGAATCGAAATCGAATCGAAATCGAATCGAAATCGAATCGAAATCGAATCGAAATCGAATCGAAATCGAATCGAAATCGAATCGAAATCGAATCGAAATCGAATCGAAATCGAATCGAAATCGAATCGAAATCGAATCGAAATCGAATCGAAATCGAATCGAAATCGAATCGAAATCGAATCGAAATCGAATCGAAATCGAATCGAAATCGAATCGAAATCGAATCGAAATCGAATCGAAATCGAATCGAAATCGAATCGAAATCGAATCGAAATCGAATCGAAATCGAATCGAAATCGAATCGAAATCGAATCGAAATCGAATCGAAATCGAATCGAAATCGAATCGAAATCGAATCGAAATCGAATCGAAATCGAATCGAAATCGAATCGAAATCGAATCGAAATCGAATCGAAATCGAATCGAAATCGAATCGAAATCGAATCGAAATCGAATCGAAATCGAATCGAAATCGAATCGAAATCGAATCGAAATCGAATCGAAATCGAATCGAAATCGAATCGAAATCGAATCGAAATCGAATCGAAATCGAATCGAAATCGAATCGAAATCGAATCGAAATCGAATCGAAATCGAATCGAAATCGAATCGAAATCGAATCGAAATCGAATCGAAATCGAATCGAAATCGAATCGAAATCGAATCGAAATCGAATCGAAATCGAATCGAAATCGAATCGAAATCGAATCGAAATCGAATCGAAATCGAAATCGAATCGAAATCGAATCGAAATCGAATCGAAATCGAATCGAAATCGAATCGAAATCGAATCGAAATCGAATCGAAATCGAATCGAAATCGAATCGAAATCGAATCGAAATCGAATCGAAATCGAATCGAAATCGAATCGAAATCGAATCGAAATCGAATCGAATCGAAATCGAATCGAAATCGAATCGAAATCGAATCGAAATCGAATCGAAATCGAATCGAAATCGAATCGAAATCGAATCGAAATCGAATCGAAATCGAATCGAAATCGAATCGAAATCGAATCGAAATCGAATCGAAATCGAATCGAAATCGAATCGAAATCGAATCGAAATCGAATCGAAATCGAATCGAAATCGAATCGAAATCGAATCGAAATCGAATCGAAATCGAATCGAAATCGAATCGAAATCGAATCGAAATCGAATCGAAATCGAATCGAAATCGAATCGAAATCGAATCGAAATCGAATCGAAATCGAATCGAAATCGAATCGAAATCGAATCGAAATCGAATCGAAATCGAATCGAATCGAATCGAAATCGAATCGAAATCGAATCGAAATCGAATCGAAATCGAATCGAAATCGAATCGAAATCGAATCGAAATCGAATCGAAATCGAATCGAAATCGAATCGAAATCGAATCGAAATCGAATCGAAATCGAATCGAAATCGAATCGAAATCGAATCGAAATCGAATCGAAATCGAATCGAAATCGAATCGAAATCGAATCGAAATCGAATCGAAATCGAATCGAAATCGAATCGAAATCGAATCGAAATCGAATCGAAATCGAATCGAAATCGAATCGAAATCGAATCGAAATCGAATCGAAATCGAATCGAAATCGAATCGAAATCGAATCGAAATCGAATCGAAATCGAATCGAAATCGAATCGAAATCGAATCGAAATCGAATCGAAATCGAATCGAAATCGAATCGAAATCGAATCGAAATCGAATCGAAATCGAATCGAAATCGAATCGAAATCGAATCGAAATCGAATCGAAATCGAATCGAAATCGAATCGAAATCGAATCGAAATCGAATCGAAATCGAATCGAAATCGAATCGAAATCGAATCGAAATCGAATCGAAATCGAATCGAAATCGAATCGAAATCGAATCGAAATCGAATCGAAATCGAATCGAAATCGAATCGAAATCGAATCGAAATCGAATCGAAATCGAATCGAAATCGAATCGAAATCGAATCGAAATCGAATCGAAATCGAATCGAAATCGAATCGAAATCGAATCGAAATCGAATCGAAATCGAATCGAAATCGAATCGAAATCGAATCGAAATCGAATCGAAATCGAATCGAAATCGAATCGAAATCGAATCGAAATCGAATCGAAATCGAATCGAAATCGAATCGAATGAATCGAAATCGAATCGAAATCGAATCGAAATCGAATCGAAATCGAATCGAAATCGAATCGAAATCGAATCGAAATCGAATCGAAATCGAATCGAAATCGAATCGAAATCGAATCGAAATCGAATCGAAATCGAATCGAAATCGAATCGAAATCGAATCGAAATCGAATCGAAATCGAAATCGAATCGAAATCGAATCGAAATCGAATCGAAATCGAATCGAAATCGAATCGAAATCGAATCGAAATCGAATCGAAATCGAATCGAAATCGAATCGAAATCGAATCGAAATCGAATCGAATCGAAATCGAATCGAAATCGAATCGAAATCGAATCGAAATCGAATCGAAATCGAATCGAAATCGAATCGAAATCGAATCGAAATCGAATCGAAATCGAATCGAATCGAAATCGAATCGAAATCGAATCGAAATCGAATCGAAATCGAATCGAAATCGAATCGAAATCGAATCGAAATCGAATAGAAATCGAATCGAAATCGAATCGAAATCGAATCGAAATCGAATCGAAATCGAATCGAAATCGAATCGAAATCGAATCGAAATCGAATCGAAATCGAATCGAAATCGAATCGAATCGATCGAAATCGAATCGAAATTGAATCGAAATCGAATCGAAATTGAATCGAAATCGAATCGAAATCGAATCGAAATCAAATCGAAATCGAATCGAAATCGAATCGAAATCGAATTGAAATCGAATCGAAATCGAATCGAAATCGAATCGAATCGAAATCGAATCAAAATCGAATCTAAGTCCAAGTCCAAGATCAAGTCCAAGTCCAAGTCCAAGTCCAAGTCCAAGTCCAAGTCCAAGTCCAAGTCCAAGTCCAAGTCCAAGTCCAAGTCCAAGTCCAAGTCCAAGTCCAAGTCCAAGTCCAAGTCCAAGTCCAAGTCCAAGTCCAAGTCCAAGTCCAAGTCCAAGTCCAAGTCCAAGTCCAAGTCCAAGTCCAAGTCCAAGTCCAAGTCCAAGTCCAAGTCCAAGTCCAAGTCCAAGTCCAAGTCCAAGTCCAAGTCCAAGTCCAAGTCCAAGTCCAAGTCCAAGTCCAAGTCCAAGTCCAAGTCCAAGTCCAAGTCCAAGTCCAAGTCCAAGTCCAAGTCCAAGTCCAAGTCCAAGTCCAAGTCCAAGTCCAAGTCCAAGTCCAAGTCCAAGTCCAAGTCCAAGTCCAAGTCCAAGTCCAAGTCCAAGTCCAAGTCCAAGTCCAAGTCCAAGTCCAAGTCCAAGTCCAAGTCCAAGTCCAAGTCCAAGTCCAAGTCCAAGTCCAAGTCCAAGTCCAAGTCCAAGTCCAAGTCCAAGTCCAAGTCCAAGTCCAAGTCCAAGTCCAAGTCCAAGTCCAAGTCCAAGTCCAAGTCCAAGTCCAAGTCCAAGTCCAAGTCCAAGTCCAAGTCCAAGTCCAAGTCCAAGTCCAAGTCCAAGTCCAAGTCCAAGTCCAAGTCCAAGTCCAAGTCCAAGTCCAAGTCCAAGTCCAAGTCCAAGTCCAAGTCCAAGTCAAGTCCAAGTCCAAG
This sequence comes from Aedes aegypti, assembly GCF_002204515.2. Classification (NCBI taxonomy): domain Eukaryota; kingdom Metazoa; phylum Arthropoda; class Insecta; order Diptera; family Culicidae; genus Aedes; species Aedes aegypti. The sequence goes on along the minus strand of NC_035107.1, from coordinate 224,248,374 downwards.
TCCAAGTCCAAGTCCATGTCCAAATCCAAGTCCAAGTCCAAGTCCAAGTCCGAAGCTTAATCAAAGTCCAGTTGTAGATCCAAATCCGAATTGTTACAAAACCCCAAATCCAAGTAAAAAATCAATCTGAGTCGAACGTGACTACATACTGAACTAGTTCCTGCACACTATGCTATAGTTCTCGACTAGAAAATATTGAAAAGATATGTATGACTTCAATTTCCCATTCATCGTTCGCCTTCGAATCGATTGCAAGGCATGCCACCTTCACTTCAGGCCAAGTCAGCACGTAAAAATCTAAAACCTCTATACTCCCCATAAATATGTCACTCGGATAATGCCGGGTGCCGTATATTTCGTTTCCTGTCTCATTTTCCGACCCGTCCAATATTTTTATGCTCGGAAATTGTGCGCTGCCCATGTCTGAGGTGAGTGTGGGCGAATATAGAAAGCAAACACTACTCCACATAGATTATGCTGACGGGCGACACATTGACTACCGAGTGCTGCTCCTCATGGGAAAGACGGCACGAAAGCACTTGCAGCCATCATCTCGACGTCGATCCATCAGAGGAAAACTCTCTATACTTATTTAGTGTGAAAGCATGAGCATCGTAAAAAATACAGGAACTAGAAAACGTCGGTCGGAGGCGGACAGGCTATCAGTTTCCAGGAGGAAAAAGGACGTTATGACAACGGGATATGGTGCGATACTTGAATTAAGGTATGTTATGGGTATGAAGTAAGAATTAGGGCGGTGGAAAAAAAGCTATTTGCACTAGCATAGCCAAATAGAACAAATGTACTTTAAATAATTCGTTAAATAGTTACACTTTCAAAAGTTATAGTTTGAAATGCATAAATAAAAGCGTGAAACGAGCTCACCAAATTTATTATGCATCCTTGACTGAGCAGTAATAAGCTGCTTCCAACTTCATCAACATGCTCAATGCACACAAAAAATCACTCCGGCGACACGAAAACTTGATTAGTTGGGTCATCAAAACCTATTACAATATTAATCATCTGTGGCCGAAAGTGCAAAGGAGCAGGACTTCAACAATTCAACAATATGGGTGTCGCAGGTTCGACGCGCAAAGTGAGGAATTTCCATCATCATAAAGAAGGATTAAAATATGGTAATGGCATATCGAAAAAAAGACGAAAAACACCTTTCCTCTGCTGCTGCTCTTTATCAAGTTTGTTACATCTTGCGAAACATTGCCGACCATGGACCGATACAGATGCGATGTTTTTCCTCGCTTGCTTTGATCGTGCTTCGAAATAGATTGAGAACAAATTCCGCAATGCCTGCTTTTCAACCTTTTGTCCTTTCCACGTTTTACCATAGATTCATCCTGTTTTTCATTTTTTTCCCTCATTCTTATACTTTCATGACCTTCAGTGTTTTCTCTCATACCAAATTCTCCTACGGGAAAACCTGCCATCGTGGATGAGGTCAGTTGTGACACGATAATGGATTGCGTGCGCTATGGTGGGTGGGTTTTGTCATCCCTCGTCCGACGTGTGTATGCATAGGGTTGCCGTCACCACTGACGGTGTCTAGTGTGTGGTGGCAAAATGATGACAGCCACGTCACGCGATGGGGTGCTGGGATGGGACGAACGTTTCTTCTCGGAAAGTTACGGGAGTGGAAATGATGTTGGAAGACGGATTTGAGGAGCTTTTTGCGGTTTAATGGATGATCACGACAAACCGATGATTAAGGGGTTCTGCTATCAGTGCGCATCGTACCTTCGTGCTGTGCGTACACGAATTCTCTCTGCTCTTGGAAGTTTTCTTAAAAACTACCTAAAGCAATAAAACAGTACTTTTCAGTGCTACACAAACAGTACTTTTCAGTGCTAAAATTAAAAACGGTACTTTTCAGTGCTACTTAAACAGTACTTTTCAGTACTATTTTTTCTACTATTGATCCCTTTACGATCCTTGTTTGGACCCGTGCCTTCGATTTTTCGTTGGACCCGTTGGCGAAAGCTAGCGGTGGTAATCCTTCTTGGACACCGTCTAGGGAAAAAACCTCTCGAAGGTCACGTCTTTCTCGTTTATTAACTAAACATGGTATCAACAACTAACAAAAGGAAAGGTGAATCTCTGAATTCACTACTTCCTTCCAAAAAAGTGGGTTTTAAAACTGTCACTACACGTGGCAAGAATGGAAGAAAGGACGCTTCCCCGGAATGCGAAGTTTCTTCCATGGGTGAAATGAATAATTGTATTGAAATGAGCAATCAGTTCGATGCTCTAGACAAATTTTCCGAACACCAAATCGAAGCAGCCTCTAGCCCAGGCTCTTTGATTCAAGTGAGGAAGCAAAGAGTGCCGCCTATCGTGGTCAGTTGTTCCGAATTTGGGGGATTTAGGCAGGAGATCTTGAACTCCATTAGGGGAATCAAGGTTTCCTTCCAAATCGCAAAGAAAGGAGACTGTCGCGTTTTGCCGGAAACTCTTAAAGATCGCGAACTTCTTCTCAGATATCTTGAAGAGAAGAAGCACAAATTTTTTACTTATGACGACAAAACTGAACGTTTGTTCAAAGTTGTCTTGAAAGGTCTCTCAAGTGACTATAAGTCACCTGAAGAGATCAAAAATGGAATAAATGATTTACTTGGATTTTCCCCAGTCCAAGTAATCATTATGAAAAAGAGAACCCAATCTGGCATTGTTCGGAAAGGGCTTTCTCAAGAATATTATTTAGTTCACTTTAACAAAAAAGAACTAAATAATATTAAAGCTTTAGAAAAAGCTAAACTTATGTTCGATGTCCGTGTGACGTGGGAACATTTCCAGAAACCTGGAGGAAATTACCAGAACCCCACTCAGTGCCGTCGGTGCCAAAAGTGGGGTCATGGTACAAAAAATTGTCGCATGGATGCTAAATGCATGATTTGCGGAGGTTCTTCTCACGCTAAGGACGACTGTCCTGTGAAAGAAGATACCAGAAAATTTCAATGCGCCAATTGCAAGGGCCCTCACAAAGCTAACTTTTGGGAATGCATTTCACGCAAAAGAGTCGTTGAGGCTCGTGCCAAGCAGATGAAGGATAATATCCGTTACGATAACGGTCGTTTCCGGAATTTGCCTGGTAGAGTATCGAACAATGCTCATTTTTCAGTTAACGATCGCTTGATTAGGAATCATACCCACCAGGAAGATCATAATCATGCTCATTCACAAACAAATTTTAATCCGTCGGGTAGCCGTTCGAATCTTTCAATTTCGAATGTATCTACCCACGGTAAATCCTTTGCCGATATCGTAGCAGGTAATTTGAACTCTTCCCCTGTTCGTTCCATGAGTACCCATTCTACTTGTTTCAAATCAAATGGAAAAAACCCTACCGCCACAGATAACTCCTACCCCGCTTCTTCGTCTACCGAAAATTCCAATGGGAAATCATCAGATGATATGTCTGCCTCTGATTTTAATTTTCTAACTGAACAATTGAATCTAATGATTGATGCAATGTTCAAAGCCACCACTATGACTGAAGCAGTCCAAGTAGGTGTAAAATTTACAAATCAAATTGTTATTGGATTACGTTTTTCTAATGGATCCAAATAATAATTTAAATATTTTAAATTGGAATGCTCGTTCTCTGAATGGTAAAGAGGACGAGTTGTTTAATTTTCTTACGGTTAATAACGTGCATATAGCAGTTATTACCGAAACGTATTTAAAACCTGGATCTAAACTCAAAAGAGATCCTAACTTTTTTGTTTATCGTAATGATCGACTTGATGGGGCATGTGGGGGAGTTGCAATCATCATTCATAGGCGTATAAAACATCAACTGTTTTCGTCATTTGAAACTAAAGTTTTTGAAACTTTAGGTGTTTCTGTTGAAACACAGTTTGGTAAATATACTTTCATAGCTGCCTATTTGCCTTTTCAATGCTCTGGACAGCAAGTTAATTGGCTTCAAACTGACTTGCGAAAATTAACTCGCAATAAGTCAAATTTTTTTGTCATTGGTGACTTTAATGCCAAACATCGGTCATGGAATAATTCTCAAAGTAATTCCAACGGCAGAATTTTATTTGATGAGTGCTCTTCAGGATATTTCTCAATTCAATACCCTGATAGCCCTACATGTTTTTCCTCTTCTAGAAATCCATCTACGATTGACTTGGTCTTAACCGACTCTAGTCATCTTTGTAGCCAATTAGTTACTCATGCTGATTTTGATTCTGATCATGTCCCTGTTACATTTCAAATATCGCATGAAGCGATTCTCAATCCTATCAGCTCCACTTTCAATTATTTACGAGCCGACTGGAATATATATGAAACGTATGTTGACTCTAATCTTGATGTTAACATTTCTTTAGAAACTAAAATTGATATTGACAATGCTCTTGAAACTTTAACAAATTCCATTGTTGAAGCCAGAAACATTGCGATTCCAAAATGTGAAGTAAAATTTGAATCCGTGATTATAGACGATGATCTTAAACTCTTGATCCGTCTTAAAAACGTGAGGAGAAGGCAATTTCAACGCACTCGTGATCCTGCTATGAAAATTATATGGCAGGATTTGCAGAAAGAAATCAAGAAACGTTTTGCAGATTTAAGAAACAAAAATTTTGAAAATAAAATTTCTCAATTGGACCCCGGCTCTAAGCCCTTTTGGAAATTATCGAAAATCTTGAAAAAACCTCAGAAGCCAATACCGGCATTGAAAGAGGAAAACAAATTATTACTAACTAATTGCGAAAAAGCTCAAAAACTTGCTATGCAGTTTGAAAGTGCGCACAATTTTAATTTAGGACTTACTAGTCCAATTGAAAATGAAGTTACTCAGGAGTTCGAAAATATTCTCAATCAAGAGAACTTTTTCGAAAATGCCTGGGAGACTGATTTGGAAGAAGTGAGAACTATTATTAAAAAATTCAAAAACATGAAAGCTCCTGGCGATGATGGAATTTTCTACATCCTCATCAAGAAACTTCCAGAAAGTAGCTTATCATTTTTAGTTGATATATTTAACAAATGTTTTCAATTAGCATATTTTCCTGACAAATGGAAAAATGCTAAGGTTGTTCCAATTTTAAAACCAGACAAAAATCCTGCAGAAGCTTCTAGCTATCGTCCAATCAGTTTGCTTTCCTCCATCAGTAAACTTTTTGAAAAGGTTATTTTGAACAGAATGATGGCCCACATCAACGAAAATTCAATTTTTGCCAATGAACAGTTCGGATTCCGCCATGGACATTCGACCACTCATCAACTTTTACGTGTAACAAATTTGATCCGTTCCAACAAATCTGAAGGCTACTCTACTGGTCTTGCTCTTCTAGACATAGAAAAAGCATTCGACAGTGTTTGGCATGAAGGTTTGATTGTAAAATTGAAAAATTTTAATTTTCCAACATACATTGTTAGAATAATTCAAAGTTATCTGTCAAATCGTACACTTCAGGTTAATTATCAGAACTCCAGATCTGAAAGACTTCCTGTAAGAGCTGGTGTTCCCCAAGGCAGCATTTTGGGACCAATATTATACAATATTTTCACATCTGACTTACCTGAGTTACCTCAGGGATGTCAAAAATCTTTGTTTGCGGATGACACAGGCCTCTCCGCCAAAGGACGAAGCCTGCGTGTCATCTGTAGTCGATTGCAAAAAAGTTTGGATATTTTTTCTTCATACTTGCAAAAATGGAAGATTTCTCCTAATGCTTCCAAAACTCAACTAATAATATTCCCACATAAACCAAAAGCTCTTTATTTGAAACCTTCAAGTAGACATGTTGTCACGATGAGAGGGGTTCCAATAAATTGGTCAGATGAAGTTAAGTATCTAGGACTCATGCTAGATAAGAATTTAACTTTCAAAAATCACATTGAGGGCATTCAAGCCAAATGTAACAAATATGTAAAATGTCTCTATCCCCTTATTAATAGAAAATCAAAACTTTGTCTTAAGAACAAGCTTTTGATATTCAAACAAATTTTCAGGCCAGCCATGTTGTATGCTGTACCAATATGGACTAGCTGTTGTAATACCAGGAAGAAAGCTCTGCAGAGAATTCAAAATAAAATTTTGAAAATGATTCTGAGGCTTCCTCCCTGGTATAGTACCAATGAGTTACATAGGATATCCAATGTTGAAACATTGGAACAAATGTCAAATAAAATAATCAATAATTTCAGGCAAAAATCGTTACAATCTTCTATTGCCACGATTAATGCGTTATATGTTTAGGTTAAGTTAGGTTAAGTATATTAAAAACTTTTTTTTTCTCTTATAAGCAGGTGAAATCAACTCACCTGTAAAAAATCTGAACTGCTACGGCAAATGAAATGTAATATGTTGTTAACAAAATGTTAATAAAATCTTAGATTTGTTTTACCAAATTAGGATGATAGTGTTGTCTAATAACACAGAACACCTAGATATAAGAAATAATGAATGTAATGTTTGGATTGATACTAATAAAGAAATTAAAAAAAAAAAAAAAAAAAAAAAAAAAAAAAAAAAAAAAAAAAAAAAAAAAAAAAAAAAAAAAAAAAAAAAAAAAAAAGGGGTTCTGCTATGGAAGATGGGAATGCCAGGAAAGTACAATGAGCCGCTAATTCTTAGTCTTTCTCAAACATCTCTTCTTTCTTCAGAATTGGTGTCAATTTTGCACCTTCTTTCGCTTCTTTCTGGTGTTACATCCCATCTGAGACAGAGCCTGTTTCTCTTTGTTGTTCTTTTGGGCACTTCCACAGTTATTATGTCGTGTGGCAGGTATGAAGATCCTCGACCAGTGGCATTTAAAGTCACGACTCTCAGTTTGGTCATGCTCATTAGCTGCGGCGGCGAAGTTCTTCGAGTGATCTTAACTTATCGTGAAAAAAAATTTTCGATCGCCATTTTGTTTTAGTCAGTTTTTCAAATGAGATATAGAATGTTAGAATTAGCAATCTTGAGGTATTCAAAATATTTACCTCAATAAGGTCAAACGGAGAAAACCGAATTCAAAGTTTGGAACCGATGAACATTATTTATTCTATCGTATTATATCAGAATAGTAAATTTACACCGTCAGAAGTTTGAAAGACATATATGGTCGATATGGCGAAACATCGAGGAACAAAAAAAGAGACCAAAGGTCGAAAATATTTTTTCGAAGGATTCCCACCAAGCAAATCATTTTCGAACTTTTGCCCCTTGACTTTTCGCCTTTCTACTTTTTGTCTTTTTGACGTTTTGATTTTTGATCTTTTGTCCATAAAAAATCAACAAAAACTTGTACAGGCCCTTTACGTTCCCAATTTTCAAATTAGCTCTTTCGGACATTGCCTTATTTTTGTCGAAATGACAGTTCACCGCTGGGAGATGCGAATTAATAATCAATAAGCAGTCAGACTGCTGTCAAACTAAATTTACCGTAAAAATGATCTGAGTATGCCTAGAAATGTGCGGTCATCATTTCGTCACGCTAAAAATGGTCAATAAATAATGTAACATAAGGACCACCAATTTTTAAAGAAAAGATATGTATGTTCCAAATTATGCATTAGTCTCTACAATATGTTTCTTACTAGCATACAGCCAGAAACTTTCTGATGAAGGCAATTTATTAGGTTAATTTCCTGCATTGAACTGATGAAGCTTTGTGTGAAGTAATTTAAGTGTGCACTTTGAATGTGGTTTCCTGCGAGACAAACAAACAAGCAACGGTTAGCACTCGTGGAAAAGATTGTGTTCAATTTGACGACCTAAATGTTCGAGTCCGCACCCCTTAGGTTCTCCCCATTTAGCGCGACCTATTTTTATTCTTTCGATCTTCTGATTTAAATTTGAATTCCAAATGAAATTTTGAAACTACAATTCGATTCTCTTTAACATATTGACGGATACTTGATGATGCAAGTGTTTTATATAAACTGTAGGGTGGGTGTTCCCTTAGTAGACAGTCCCCTAAAGTCACACTAGTGGCTTCATATGGCCATTTTTCTGTAAGCCGTAGCATAATATGTTTTTATATGAAGCTCAGAAGCTAACTATCTAAGGAGGTTCAGGCCTTAATTCATAACAGATCTTTAGGCTTAATGCATAACAGATCTTTTCAAGGAATTTTAACCTGACAATGAATCATATTATGTTTTGAACAACTTAAGAAAAAAATAGGGTTATACTAAAGTTCCTCTACCCGATCAACCATTGTAACAATTTCTTTAAGGATCTTTGTCCAGCTATGACGATCGTCAACGATTCGATCGCTATCGACAAAAACTGACTGGTTGATCTTATAGGAATATCGAACAGTGGCTCCAGAAAGCTGCAAATCTGTCGATAACTACTCAAACGATACTTGTTTTAATTATGAATCGTGGTTTACGGCCAACCAGCCGAGTGGAAGTTTAACAACTACCGAAAAGCTAAACATTACATATAATTTGCAATTGGATTAGATGGACAAATTGATGTGAAGATTTGCGAAAAAGTTACACGTCTTCTCAGTGAGAATCGAACTCACGACTCCCCGATCTCTAGTTGGGGCGCGTTAACCACTACGCCATGAGAGGACTCATGAACGCAGAAGTTAACCTGAATTCGATTTCAGCTCAATAATCACGTGGTCCTCTTTCGCAAAGTGCACCTCTTTCGGAAGAATTAGATGCCCATCCAAACACAACGCTTTCTATATATATCCAATGCCTAGCCCGAGAGCGCATTGTTTTTTAGATATAGGAATAGCACACTACACTAGCCAGCAACTGCGCTGGCTGAGGTTTCTATTGTGTGGGCTTCCAATGGGTCGCGACGTTCTCAAACGACCGGTTACGGAACATGAGTCCGTTGCTCGATAAATACTTGTTTTAATTATGAATCGTGGTTTACGGCCAACCAGCCGAGTGGAAGTTTAACAACTACCGAAAAGCTAAACATTACATATAATTTGCAATTGGATTAGATGGACAAATTGATGTGAAGATTTGCGAAAAAGTTACACGTCTTCTCAGTGAGAATCGAACTCACGACTCCCCGATCTCTAGTTGGGGCGCGTTAACCACTACGCCATGAGAGGACTCATGAACGCAGAAGTTAACCTGAATTCGATTTCAGCTCAATAATCACGTGGTCCTCTTTCGCAAAGTGCACCTCTTTCGGAAGAATTAGATGCCCATCCAAACACAACGCTTTCTATATATATCCAATGCCTAGCCCGAGAGCGCATTGTTTTTTAGATATAGGAATAGCACACTACACTAGCCAGCAACTGCGCTGGCTGAGGTTTCTATTGTGTGGGCTTCCAATGGGTCGCGACGTTCTCAAACGACCGGTTACGGAACATGAGTCCGTTGCTCGATAAATACTTGTTTTAATTATGAATCGTGGTTTACGGCCAACCAGCCGAGTGGAAGTTTAACAACTACCGAAAAGCTAAACATTACATATAATTTGCAATTGGATTAGATGGACAAATTGATGTGAAGATTTGCGAAAAAGTTACACGTCTTCTCAGTGAGAATCGAACTCACGACTCCCCGATCTCTAGTTGGGGCGCGTTAACCACTACGCCATGAGAGGACTCATGAACGCAGAAGTTAACCTGAATTCGATTTCAGCTCAATAATCACGTGGTCCTCTTTCGCAAAGTGCACCTCTTTCGGAAGAATTAGATGCGCTCTCGGGCTAGGCATTGGATATATATAGAAAGCGTTGTGTTTGGATGGGCATCTAATTCTTCCGAAAGAGGTGCACTTTGCGAAAGAGGACCACGTGATTATTGAGCTGAAATCGAATTCAGGTTAACTTCTGCGTTCATGAGTCCTCTCATGGCGTAGTGGTTAACGCGCCCCAACTAGAGATCGGGGAGTCGTGAGTTCGATTCTCACTGAGAAGACGTGTAACTTTTTCGCAAATCTTCACATCAATTTGTCCATCTAATCCAATTGCAAATTATATGTAATGTTTAGCTTTTCGGTAGTTGTTAAACTTCCACTCGGCTGGTTGGCCGTAAACCACGATTCATAATTAAAACAAGTATTTATCGAGCAACGGACTCATGTTCCGTAACCGGTCGTTTGAGAACGTCGCGACCCATTGGAAGCCCACACAATAGAAACCTCAGCCAGCGCAGTTGCTGGCTAGTGTAGTGTGCTATTCCTATATCTAAAAAACAATGCGCTCTCGGGCTAGGCATTGGATATATATAGAAAGCGTTGTGTTTGGATGGGCATCTAATTCTTCCGAAAGAGGTGCACTTTGCGAAAGAGGACCACGTGATTATTGAGCTGAAATCGAATTCAGGTTAACTTCTGCGTTCATGAGTCCTCTCATGGCGTAGTGGTTAACGCGCCCCAACTAGAGATCGGGGAGTCGTGAGTTCGATTCTCACTGAGAAGACGTGTAACTTTTTCGCAAATCTTCACATCAATTTGTCCATCTAATCCAATTGCAAATTATATGTAATGTTTAGCTTTTCGGTAGTTGTTAAACTTCCACTCGGCTGGTTGGCCGTAAACCACGATTCATAATTAAAACAAGTATTTATCGAGCAACGGACTCATGTTCCGTAACCGGTCGTTTGAGAACGTCGCGACCCATTGGAAGCCCACACAATAGAAACCTCAGCCAGCGCAGTTGCTGGCTAGTGTAGTGTGCTATTCCTATATCTAAAAAACAATGCGCTCTCGGGCTAGGCATTGGATATATATAGAAAGCGTTGTGTTTGGATGGGCATCTAATTCTTCCGAAAGAGGTGCACTTTGCGAAAGAGGACCACGTGATTATTGAGCTGAAATCGAATTCAGGTTAACTTCTGCGTTCATGAGTCCTCTCATGGCGTAGTGGTTAACGCGCCCCAACTAGAGATCGGGGAGTCGTGAGTTCGATTCTCACTGAGAAGACGTGTAACTTTTTCGCAAATCTTCACATCAATTTGTCCATCTAATCCAATTGCAAATTATATGTAATGTTTAGCTTTTCGGTAGTTGTTACTCAAACGATTTTGTGAGATGTTTTCATACTTACAACGTGTATTCGTCCAGGAGTTAAAACAGTCCTTCTATGCCTGCACACTTAGAAAAGATCATTGAAATTTTAGTCATATGTGCCCGACGTATTGAAACAAGTAATATAACGTAAATTTATATTACAAATGACTTAATTTTTGTTTCGAAAACTTCTTTTGGAATAACATAACATATGTATTCTTTGATGATTTCTTCAAAAATTGTTCTACAAAACACTCGATACATTTTTCCGAGTATTACAAATTTTTGATATCGACAGTAACGCAATCAAAATAAAGTTTATGAAGAACTTCTAGCGAATTTTTTAGGATGATTTGGCGAATGAATTGTATGATTCTGTAGTAACTCTGTTGAAAAAAATCTCTTAAGATCCTCAGAATAGTCGCTAGCGCTATTTATAGAATAAAAATCTTGAAAATACTTGGATGAATCTATGGTAGGCTTTACTGAAAAATACTAAGGCAAACTCCCATGGGGAAATCTTTTAACACATTTCTCGGAATGTTTTTGAGTATTTTTGCAGAAGTTATTGCGGGATCGACTATTCCCATTTCAGCTAATAAGTTCTTAAGAGTTCTTAAAAAAAGTCCCGGGGAAATCTGAAGAGAAACTTTAAGAAGAACCTCAAAGGAAGCGGAGGGTTTTTTACGATCCTGAAAACAATTCTTATGAGACTCATAGAATTTATATTACTGCTTCATAGAGATATCTATAGTAATTCTAGGGAATCATAAACAAATTATTAGATTGCACAGTTAATTAATGGTCAAGTTAAAGGCACTTCCCGCCTACGGAATTTTGCCGTTATAATGTTTTGAAGTTTACATGTACACGACGAAACACTTGTCAAATGTGCAAACTGAAATTGAAACTGCGAAAAGAAACGACGTGTCCCGGCGGGGATCGAACCCACGACCCCCTATTCGCTAGAGGGGCGCTTCAACCTACAAATGAGGGGCTAGAGGGGCGCTTCAACCTACAAATTATTAGAGAAAAGACTAGATGTTAGTTTATACGAACAACTGAAATTTTATGTAACAAGGGCCTTGCTGGAGAAATAGTTTTAAAGACTTTCTTATGCATTCACTGGTGGAATCCTTCAAGAGATTTATCGATCAATCTGATAGAAATGGCTTGAGAAATATTCTGGTGGGATCAGAAAGCAAAGCGAAACTTCAGAAAAATCTGTTGAATATCAACTATAGGAATAGTATGAATGATTTTCTATGGGAAGCCCAAAAGGAACATGGGATATTCCTGGTCTATCAATTCACATGCATTTAAAATTTCCGTAGTTCTAAAGAGATGAGTCACCCTCGGGCATCAAACACCTTATATAAAAATACTTTCTCAGAGACTGTATCAGCGATATGAGACAAAATAACAAACTTACTCAGAGACTGTATCAGCGATATGAGACAAAATAACAAACAAAATCACTACAAATCTATGCAAATTACTAATTTAGTAAAAACCATTATTATTGTGGCCGACATTACTTTCATAAAAAAAATAATTTGCTGGACCCCCTACCCCCTCATAGGCCCCCTCCAGAAAAAAAAATCCCAGCTACACTAATGGCTACTGAATTCATATTTTTCCCACGTTGTGGTAAAGTGCTTTTTATTGCAAATTTTCTGTCACGTAATTCTTTGCTTTATTTGTCGAACGATTGGCATTGAGAGCAGAGTTTAACAGTGAAAAATATTCAATCTTAGGTAGGGCATTCCTACCCGACCAGAAGGAAGAAACAAAATTATTACAAAACTTGTTATTTTGATATGCATTTTTTTCATATCACCATTTGTTATAAAACATGTACCGTTAGTAGTTAAAATAACAGAAATTCTAACAAAATTTCCTCTGATTTAAACAAAAAAATAACAAAATTTGTTATAACTTTAACAACAATATAACTTAATTTGTTCCATAGAATATGTTAAAAAGTATCAAATTTATAACAAATCCTGTTATCGTCTAGAACAAAATTATAGCACATTGTGTCATAATTTTTCCTGGGTCGACCGTAACAAATTTTATTATAATTTATTGAGATTATAACAAATTTAATTATAATTCTAAAAATGAAATTTAGTTTCATCGTTTATGAAATAAAATAAGAAAATAACATATATTTTTGAATTAACACATCATTTATTTAGACATTTTTGTCTTTTCTTGTTGATACAGTAAAAATACCTATCATTCATATACACTTGGTAGTTATGGTTGATTTTTGATAAAATAAAAGAACTCCTGCTTCTAGGACGTTATGTAATAAAATTCAACAATACGAATACAAAACAAAACATTCTTTAAAATTCATTTCAATCAAAATAGTTGAACGTTGAACGAGTTTGCTCTAATCAGCAGACGGTGCCTCCTTCTTCCCGTAATATGCGATCACTCGTGCCATTAATCGGCCACATTCTTTGGCCTTCACTCTTGCTTCTGCTCCTGAATCCCCCTGGTACGTCCGATGTTCGAACAAACGATCTGAAATATTTAAATTTTGTTTAATCAAGAAGAGTCATGAGTTTTAATATAGTAACCTTCAATGTAGGACACTTTCTCGGGCTCCAGGGGCGTCTTGGGCGTAGCTGCATTGCCATCAGTAAGTCCTCCTATGTCCTCTGTCTTGCTTCGTCCTCGCGGGTTGTTTGATGCGCGGCCAGTCACTGATCTATCTTTCAACGCCATAGGCCACACGTCATGCATCAGTAGCTTTACAAAGACGTAATCACTATTTTGAGCCGCCTCCGAAATTTTTTTTAATTTTTCCTTGCTCGTAGATCCTTCGATCGCGGTGAATACGTCTTCATGAGGCTTTCCGAGAATTTTTGAGTTGAGCGAGTCAGTACTTCAGGCAACGTTTACGGCATTCCTCGTATTTCGTTCTTATTTTCTCCATTTGCGATGCCTGCTCTTTGTTCTGCTTCAGTAACGCAGCTATTTTTTCTTGTTGTCCACAAACACATACTGCAATAAAATAAATGAACGATAAAGGGACTATCCATAAACCACGTGGTCATAAAGGGGGTAGGGGGGGTTAGAGAGGGGGCGGTGGTTGATGGTGATAATGGTTGTGTAAACTAAACATTTATGCATTCATGAAAAAGGATGAAGTGGTCGTCCATAAATTATGTCACGCTTTTAGGGGGAGAGGAGTGGTACATGTAAACGTGACGATCCATACAAAAGTTCAAAAGTCTCCTCCATACATAATCTGTGCCATAGCGGTTTAGTATATATGGTATATACAGGGATGTTAGCAATACAACATAGTGATAATAGTGATTTTAGTCACAAAAATGATCAAAAAAGTGATTTGAAAACTACAAACATTAGTTTAAAACGGGTATGGCAATACCTTTCTTATACTAATGGACAGTATATTTAAAATGTGGTTAACTGTAGTAATTTGAAATATTCCTCCATTTGCCTGGGACAAGGATAATCTAAATGGCTTGTTCTTAAAAAAAAAACTGTCACCAATTTAAAATAGGCATGAAGCAGCATCAATGAGAAGAGGGAGACTACCAATGCTACAAAAATATCTCCATCCTCTCGATTTCAGGATTCAAATCGATGAAAAAAAAAACTTCTTAAAAACACTTGTAGAAATGTTCAAAGTCAATTTTAAAAAAAATCCCAAACAGAAAACAGTCAAGTATTGCACACCCACAAGCATTAAGCCACGTATTGTACAATTTGCGTATTTTGTTCACATGAAAAAAAATATCTTAATTGTGGATACTGCGCGGATTAATAGTTTTGCATTCTGCCTACAGTTAGAATTTTCAATATTGTTTCAATCGTTGATAAATTATTTTCGCAGAAAACAAAATTTAAAAAAAACATAAAATGATTTTTGACAGAACTCTTGCTTGGCTCATTTGTTGGAATTTCATCTAAATTCCTTAAATATTCATACCAAAATCTTTAAATTAAGTATAAGAGAAATTTCTGAAGGATGTTCTAACGAATATTTAAATATTGTTGTTTGGAATTCCAATGAAATTGCTGACTTGCATTCTGAATGAATTGGTAAACAAATTGTCAAATAGTAAGTCGGAGATTCTTTCAGAGAATTCCTCTGAAAATTGCTCTGAACCAATGATTCAAAGGGACAACATATAATTCGTTCCGTTTCAAACTTAGCCTGAACCCTTTACAATAATTAAAATAGTGACTTCAGTGACCACTTTGCTGAAAAAAAAAAACGTTTTGTTGCATTTGATCAGGTTAAAAATGATGACCAAATCACTAAAATGTGACTCGCTACCAACCCTGTGAATTTTTTCCCCTGGAGCCAGCAGAGTGCAGGGGGAGAAATAATAAAAATTTGCGTGACGTAATTTATGGACGACTTCTTAGTAGCATGGCCGGTTCCTTTTCAAAGAATTCATTGTTATCTGTCCAATAAAAGACTTATGTGTTAAAACAACCTAAGTATTATTTGTGAAAGTATAAATTTCCTATGAACTTGAAATGAAACCATTATTCTCAACAATTTTGGAATTTCTTAAGGTGAAGATGAATCGAAGCCATACAATTTCAAAGGCACATATCTAAAGAATCAGGTAACCTTTTACAAACAAATTTTCAGCGTAAACGATTGTTTCGTTCTAATTGCTATTCTATTGAAAATATTAAGTTTGGCTTTGATACATCATCACCTTAAAGAATATCAGTCATGAATGGTTTTTGAGAAGGTTCAAATGGCCCATTTCACGGTGACGTCATCAGAAAATTGCTCTCTTTTGGGAAATCTGAAAACAACGGTGCCCGTTCCTGTCAAAGTTGGCAGGATCTGGCACAGTTGTTTTCAAGTTTTGCTAAAGAGCGAAAGAGAGAGAATTTCGCCGTGAAATGAACTATAGTGTTGAATGATTCCACTTACCAATATCACTCGATACCGTTTGCTCAAGCCGCTCAGAGTTCGATGGGCGATTTGCCAAATTTTCCTTCGCAGTTTTCGGACGAGTATACGTCTTCCCGATCCGTTTTGATGGTTGTTCTGAGGCATCCTTATTCAAGTTGTCGCTGAAAGTTGTGCTGGTGTTTTCGGTATCGAACTCTGTCCAGTCCATCAAAATGTCCATGGCAACATTGGTAATCTGCTGCCGACTGGTGCTGGCACCCAAGTTGAACAGCGATGACTCATCTTGTTTCCCGGGATCTGGAGTAGCGGAACTTGTCGACAGCGCATTTGCCTTTTTCCCTTGCTGAGGGCATTTGTGAAAGCTGGTTCCGGGCTGTTGATTATCGAACTGTTCAATGGCAAAAGTTTTATCCTTTTTATCGATAGAAGGTTCAGGATCGTTTTCTACCTTTGGCTTCGATGGCAGTATAACCTTTCGTGTGACCTTCGGCTGGAAAAGTGAAAATCGAATAATTGAGGTTATGTGAAAGCCAAATGCAGCAAATATTACCTGCCCTTTGGAATTTTCATTCCCAGTCAAAAATTCCAAGTTCTTACACTTCGCTGAATTCCGATTTTTTTTCGCGGCAGCACATGCTCTTGTTTTCCCCATTTTTACGTTTTTTTGCGGAATAAAATTAACTTTTTTACGAGTTTTACAATGCGCGCGACGAGAACAAATGACAGCACAAGATTAATGAAAAATGGTTGCCAGCTTTGTTGCCAACTGTTATTGTTGGTGCTGTAGACAAACTGAATTTCCACTTCTGATGTTTTATTGTCACATCGCCATTAAACCGAACAGCGCACAAGTCACTTGCGACGTTGAAGCACGTCGCATTTTAAAATCAGATTTTCATCGTAGCGCTGCATTCTTATGATTTTTATGAATACAGCGCACTATTCAGATATTAGTCGCGACGCTAGAGGACCGAAAAAAAAAATAAAAAAAAAATGTTTGTTTTGATTTCTACCGGATCCATAATATTGTGGAGGTAGCAGAAAGTGCATTTCGATTTCATATCGTTCACTTCCGCAGTTGTTTGTGTACGTTAAACATATCATTGGAAGCAGTGCGCTAGAGTGCATCTGATGCTGAATACAGCGCACTACATTCAACATTATGCTAGCGTATAGTATTATGGATCCGGTAGAAATCACGACAAACCCTTTTTTATTGTTTTTTTTGGCTAGCATCGCGGCTAAAATCTGAATAGCGCTGTAATCATAAAAATCGCTAAAACATGCTAAACATCCGATTTCAAAACGCGGCGAGTTGAGGCAAGTCGCGAGCGAATTGTACGCTGTTTGGTTTGGTGATGGTGCGACAATAACAGCAATGGAAGTATACTATTTTGTGTCGAAAAAAAGGTTTACTAATAAGCGAAGATCGATTTTCACTGAACTCACCGCGTCGCAATTCGATTTTTATGATACGCATAATTCACTCGGGAGTTCTTTCATATGCACAATGGTAAATCGAGTTGCGGCGCACTAAAGTGGGTAAACAATCTATCTTCGCACTTTGGCCAACCCATTTTTCCAACTTAAAGCAGTATAAAAAACTTGACTAACAATTAGTCAATAATTAACAACCAAACATTGCTGCTACATGGCGTACAGTGTATTTGTTTTGAATGATTTGTATGGGACAAATAATATGATTCTGTGAGTATGAAACAATAAAACAATAAACAAAGGAAATGCTGCAACAAATACGACGATTAAATGCGATTTCCGATTTTCTGTCTTAAAGACTTATTATTTCCTATTCAGCTTTTTACGATGCCAATGGTCGCCACAAAGAAGCTCCTTTTCTGAAAGGAACTAGGCGATCTGACATTTGGCTTGGGTCGTTTGATAGCAAATCGACAAGATCGATCAAAAATTTATCGATTACCTTATATATATATATATATATATATATATATATATATATATATATATATATATATATATATATATATATATATATATATATATATATATATATATCCTATATATACAGTTCCACTATCATTGTGCTTGGGCCTTTATAGTTATATTAATCTAATTTCAAACCCGTTTCGAACTATGCAAAAAAAGAAAAAAAAAAGTTAATAATTTAATCTGGCAGCACTACTTTACAAAGAAATAAATAGACATACTCAGCAAGGTAGTCATTTGTTTTACTGTATGAGTGTCCACCGATTAGGTGACATCACAACGTCATTCGTATTTCGCATTGATAATAATGACATCATCGTTTGGCTGTTTAAGCACACTCACAATTCTACTTCTCCTTTCTACCTTTAAATATACGAATTGGAATATTGAAAGATCTTATGTCGTTTTCGTTTTTAGGAACTGGGTCGGTGATCAACACATAAACAAACCAATGTCAAATAAATTGTAGTTCGGTCGAACCTGAATCGGGTTGGGGTTGAAACTGTGATTCAGAACGGGTTGCGCCAGTTCTAACCTAGGTTCAAAAACGAATTCGACATTAATGACTTAAAGGCATGTTTGTTTCTTGTAAATATCTGGCTTTGATATCTTCTGCATTGCTCAAAAAGTTCACAATCCTTCTAAAATCATGAGCGCAAATAAAAGGCGGCCACGTCATTTTAATATGATGGAACCGTGGTTTGGTCAAAAATATTCCAGGAAGGTAACTAAATGTAAACATTCATATTTATAATTATAACATATTTTATAATTATAACACATTTTTTTGGAAGCGAGCGAAAACAAATCGTTCTAAACAAAATACAAATGCGACTTCGGATGATGCTACAATAAACCTCAACAGTTTGGAACCAGGTAAATAACAAAATTAAGGTTTTTTTATATAAGCGTAACTTTGATAAACATTATTCAAGTGAGTATATATATTTTACTTTTTTCTACAGGTTGTAGTATTGAAACTATTTCTCAGAATTGTTCCAATTCATTTTCCTCTTCGGATTCTTTTGAACACATCTCAGCTGAGGAAGTAGATTTATCTCAATCGGAAAATGAAGAGTTCATCAGTACTGGCCGTTTAACTGCTGATAACGACAGTTCTAGTTGTGCATCAGAAATATCAGATGTTGAAGATATGGACGAATATCCTCTTGTAGAAGATACTGAGATGGTGAAATATTTTCTTTTTTTATTGTGTGCATTCAAAGTTAAGACTTTCCATTTTAATCTGTTTCAGACCCAGAATCATGTCATTAAATTTAGAAACGATGTTCAAGTCCATGATGTATTGTTCATGATTTTGAATTTTTATCTCAAGTATAATCTACCTCAAAAAGGAGTGGAGGATTTATTACGAATGCTTAATGTGTTTTCTACGAATAAGATTCTACCGGAATCATTTTCAGTTTTCATGAAATCATTCGAGAGAGAATATGACTTCGATCGTCAGTATTTTTGTACGAAATGTCATTATGGGTAAGTGAGATTATAAATCATATCCTGGTGTTAAATATCACATTTTCTTGTTTGTTTTTTTTTTAGGTATCCTGCCGCTCCAGAAGCAAACGTTGTATGCCCTGTTGACAACTGTAACTCGATTTCCAAAGACTTTTTTGTGGTTTTTCCTTTGGAACCACAAATAAGGGAAACAGTCTTGAAGTATTCTAAACATATTAAAGAATATGAAAATCTTGTTGCTGAGAAAGACATAAGTGACATCAACCGAGGACAATTGGCCCAATCAATAACGTCACGGGAAGTAGGCAAATTTTTGACTCTTTCGGCTAATGAAGACGGAGCGGCAGCATTCAAAAGCACGACCAAAAAACCTCTTTATCCGCTATTTTTGACCATCAACAATTTGCCACCAAAACTAAGATTCGATAAGAACAATCTTATCCTCGGAGCGCTCTGGTTCAATCGAGGAAAACCTGATATGTCGCTTTTCCACAAAAATTTCATCATGCAAGCTCAAAAATTACGAGATGGAATTCAAATAAACAACGAGAATAATAAAATATTAATTCTCCAAAATTGCTTAGATTCGGTAGGTCGATGTGAAATTTTTTGCTCGAAGCAGTTTAATGGCAAATATGGATGTACCGTTTGTCTTCATCCGGGCAAAACTGTGAATAATCAAATAAGATATCCCTACCATTAATGTGAAATTCGAGACGATAAACAAACGAGAAAAAATATGTGGCAGATTCATAGCTCAGGCTCAATGGAACCCATAATGGGAATCAAAGGTCTAAGTGTTCTTATCGGAATACCTGAATTTGACATCATAAAAGGTTTACCACCAGACTATATGCACCTGATAAATCTTGGCGTTATGAAGCTCATCTGGGAACTGCTGTTTGAAGGTGATGCTGAAAATAAATCGAAACCGCATTATATTGGCAAACACAAAGCAATGGTCCAGCACAGACTGCAATCAATTCGATTACCGAGCAGTTTTCCTCGGAGGATTAGGGATATAGAGGAATTCTCGAAATTTAAGGCAAGCGAATGGGAAACTCTGCTTTTTCACTGTGTTTACCCGTGTTTAAATGATCTGCTTCCGTCAAAATATATGGAACATATTATGCTGCTTAGCTCAAGTATATTTCAGCTTTTGGAGATGAAAGTAACCAGAAACACCATAACGTGCTGTGAAAAACAGTTAGATCGTTTTGTTCATGACTTTGAACAACTGTATGGAACGAAATATATGGTGTACAATGTACATTTGACATCACACTTAGCTCAAACAGTAAGAAACTTAGGTGCCCTATGGAACTCCTCGTTATACCCCTATGAGAACGGTTATGGTATGTTAATAGGGTTCCAGACATCCAAAAATAATCCTATGCTTCAAGTGTCAAATAAATTTTTATTAAACCGAATTTGTCATTATACAAAACTCACAAGAGAATCTTCAATTGAAAGTTGGATTACAAAACTATGGAACTCGTCGAACCTGAATAATGTGACCTTTAATCGGAACCTTCGCAGTTTTTTGCCTGGCAGTATTGATCCAGATGGAATATATGCAGCTGAAGAGTTTTGTGATATTGGAAAATTTATCATCGATGGGGTTCAAATTTGTTCCAAGGAAACATGCAACAACTACAAATATGATAATTCTTTTGTTTTGCTTGATGGTATGTTCTTAAGAATCTATAGATTATTACTAGATTCCGCGGATAATGTTTATATAATTGGAGAGATGCTAGCAACGACAAAGCTTCATGAAAATATGTACATATGTATATCAGTATTCAGGAAATCAAAAACTAATTCGTGTAAATGATACACTGCGACTATGTGTAAATGTTCAGGTCTTGGAGCTAGGACACCCAGAAAACAATTTGAACTATATTTCCGTATGTAAATCTCGAACTCAGATCGACTAGAATTAATGACATTGAAAAGTGTTGACATTGAAAAAGAAACTAAATATGTTGATTGCTTTTAAAAATATAAAACGCATAGAAAATAACATGAGTTTTAAAATCGTACCTATCACATTTTTCCAATTTCCACTAAAAAAATTAACAAAATATGTAACATAAAAATTAAAACAAGTTTAGTTATCAATCTGTTACAAAGATTATAACATACTCTATTATAAATCTGTTACAAATATCTTCTTTGAATGACCATGTAAACAAAATTATATCAAATCCTGTTGTTCCTAACTACTGTTGCTATAACTGAGTAATAATCTTGTTATACAGTTCTGGTCGGGTAGGGCATACCCCATCGAGAGCACGAATTGTCGATAAATGGGCGGACACATTTCGTATTCTGCTCGCTAAATCCTCACTAAAATTCGATTGTCTCATTAGCAACGATTTCGCTTTGCATGTAACTTCACCAATCCGCTATCTATCGTGGAAATATCACATCGATTCCACCGTTGCACATTGGTCCAGATATTTAAATAGCTGGCAAAAATCTCATTTCCAATTTTAGTTTTAAGTTGAAAAACAAAGTGAAACATTCATCTACTATATCAGATAGTTGAGAGTAGGTACGAGAAGTTAAAAATAAATATGTTTTTCTACATGTTCAGACGTTAAATAGCTGTACCTAAAATTTTGCTTCAAAACTCAACTAATCAGTTTTCACCACAACCGGTGAAAAATTTGGGTTTCGGCATTTATTTTTCTGATCGATTGCTCATTCTCTTATAGATTCAACATCTTCGGATGAAAATTTGTATTCAAGTGTCGTTAACCTTATTAAATTAATACCTGTTGTTGAAGGTTATTTAAAGAAGAGCTTCTTTATACCGTACAAATCGTTCCCCGCCACTCCCCGCGGAGATATCTTGCTCAAACGCGCGTTTTAGACTAAGGAATCGATTGGAGAAGATTCTTCATGCCTAAGTTTGCCTAAACGATAGTTGTTTGAAAAAGTTGAGAGCCAAAAAAACGCATGAAAAACAGCAATTTTGTTAGAATTTCGCCCTATGACAACCACAAATTTGTCACTATGCCCAAAATAGAGTCTTCAACCCTGAATCATGTTCCAAAACACTACTAATGGCTAAAAATAGTGAAATATTGAGAAAACGCAATTTCTGCCATGATTTTTCAAAACTGGACCAATGTGCGTTGTCCCCGTCATTCCCGTCATCGCGTCGCCTCAAATACGAAATAACGACAAATGGATGGAAGCTCCTAGTATAGTCCTCGATATATGTACCTACCATTACCCCACAATTATGAAGCAATTAGTGTTAAATCCAACCTATTGAATTCGGTAAAACAACACGGAAAATATACAATTTAAATAATTAAAAGCACGAATTTTCCTGTTTCAATTCGGATTGCCTACTGTTTTATGTGAAATATTTACTATAGATTGCACGAAGATTTGAAATTCTATCAATTGCTGAAAACACTATTGTGGATCATTTGTCGCGGGGGCGACCCATTTCACATAGAGACGTTTCGCATAAGGACGTTTCGCACAATGCAGTTTCATCCAAGAACAGGTAGCATTCTCATTAAAATTGCTCATATTTTACATGAAAATACATCAAAATAAGGCTTCATTCATAAATTTCATAACGCCTATGGTCATTTTCAACGGTGGTAGGTCATTTGGCAAAAAGTCGTTTGGCATAATTGTCATTTGGCATAAAGTCGTTTGGCATAATGGTCGTTTGGCATAATAGTCGTTTGGCATAATGAGTTTGAAACCAAGAATTTCTTGAGATGACATTCGATTTTATTGAATCTATTGAATCTTTTTGATGTCATCATGCTTGTTTTGGAGTCAATTGATACAAAATGACACTTTATTCAACAATCATATGCGCTTGAATAAACTAAAACATATTAGGAAAGTTATTGCCAATAGTATTTTATTATTTTGCCAACGCACTTCCTGAATAGCAGCCACGCACACGCCAACTTTTCGCAATTCACGAGCCAAAAGGCTCACTCGTCCAGGTTCATTTAGGGTCCTAACGTTCCAGGTACCGAGTTTCCAATCATAGTCCTTATTTCGTTGCCAGGTCGGTTGCCGAAAATTACGTGGTCGATATAAATTCGGTATGCTACCTTACCGGGGTCGCGCTACTTACATCACGTTGATGGGACTGCCATCTCAGGTGTAGCTGACGTGATACAGCATTTCATACTCAGCCGCTGGATGCCAGAACAGACGCTGTTTGAGCCGTACCTCCTTGTGTACAGAACGTACCTCCTCACTCTAGCTCAGTGCTTCCCAAACTTTTTCAACTTTCGCCCCCATGAGGCCAACATTTATCTGGAATCGCCCCCCCCTGATATGTGATTTCAATATTTAATGTAATTATGTCATTTTTTTCATTGAATCCAAAAATTTTAAACAAATATATGAAAATACAGAATGGTTTTTAACTCATATTTCAATGCAATATATAAAAATGGTATTTTTTCTAACACCAATAAAAAATTGTCTCTAAAATGATTTGTACCATGAGAAATGATAAGAAAGTATGCAAATCTTCTTTTTTTCTGTAAAAACCTGCATGCCAATGAAAGAAATATTAGCTTTCTAACCTCAAAGTTCTCACGTAAAAATGTCCTTTTATAAAATATTGGGCATTTGCAAAAAGATCTAAAAATTCTCAGATACATATTTTGTACATCCAAAATATATTGTGTTTCAAATGTTATCTGTGGCTAATCATATCCGACCTTGTAAAAATCTCAAATATCAACCATTCTAAAAAAATTATATGATATTAAAAAACATGAATGCATGTGTTTGACAATTATCAAGTGTAGTGTATCATAATTTAAAAATAGTTCTGATTGAAGATATATCGATCCAAGGTAAAATATTCCATATGGCCATGAATCATGGACATTGAAGTAAGTCGACCGGAGAGCTTTCGGGGTGTTTAAACGTAAAGTGCTGCAAACAATACTCGGCGGTAAACTAGAAAACGGCATCTGGCGGCGTCGCATGAATCACGAGTTGTACCAAGTGTATAAAGAGGTGGATATTACCAAGCGCATAAAACACGGCAGGCTGCGTTGGGCTGGTCACGTTGCCCGTATGCCGGAAGAACGACAAGCAAAGATAATATTCAACAGAGAATCCGGACGAGGCCGCCGACTTCGTGGTAGGCCGCGCACACGATGGCTTTTTGCGGTTGAGGAGGACTTAAGGGCACTTAACGTTCAGGGCGACTGGAAGCGATTGGCCCAGGACCGAGCCCAGTGGAGAAGACTCATCCATTCGGCGCAGATTCATCGTAGCGAATTGTAGCCCATCAAGTATCACGTAAGTATTTTATTATTTATCCAGAAATTATCCTTCTTCTTTTGAGTTTCGCTATTGAAATGAATTTTTGCACTGAGGGTTTTGATATATTTAGCACAAATTTACCCTTCTTTCAAACATTCTATGTTTTTTTTCTCAACATGATGTAACCATAATTATATGTATAAACACTGTTGATTTAAAATTTTAATAAATTTCGCCTTTTTATACATAGCTTACCATTTGGAGCTATATTTTTTGTTTCCAACTGACAAAAGGGCGGCAGTCAAAAACATTGGTCTGCTCAAGTTATCGACGAAAGGAGAAATTGATTACTGCAGTTACTTCGATGGGTTGTGCTACTTTTCCCCGTATGTCGTTTCACTGAACGCCAGTTACCTGAATATCCCGTTTCCCCGATTAGCCCACTTCCCCGAAAAG
Source organism: Aedes aegypti (assembly GCF_002204515.2). Classification (NCBI taxonomy): domain Eukaryota; kingdom Metazoa; phylum Arthropoda; class Insecta; order Diptera; family Culicidae; genus Aedes; species Aedes aegypti. The sequence continues at coordinate 224,223,320 of NC_035107.1, read as the reverse complement.
TTAAGACAGAATGACAGAGAATGACAGAATACCTCCTTGTTTTGATTGCTTATCGTTCTTTCTCGTTCACTATTCAGGCACTGAAGACTATTATAACACCTATTTAAACTGCACCACTTTTCGGGGAAACCGGTTATTCGGGCAACCGACATTCGGGGAAAAGTAGCGTCTTCTTGTTTTATTATGCCGCAATATTTTTTGGCGTCCAATCTTCTATTGGTTTAATCATAAATATTGCCTTCTTCCAAAAATAAGCTGTTCTTCATATTTATACCGTTTTATTTAGTAAATCTTAATGTTAATCATTTTTATATTTTGCTTTTTTATCAATTCTTGCAAGACGTGCTGTTAGAACGATAATTAGGTACTAAAGAATCTGCCAATATCAAACATTTGTTTTTATTGCAAACACATTATCTCCTTTCGAGATATTCTGAAAAAAAAAAATCAATTGCAAATTTTCCCTTTTTTCGGTCGTATTTTGGACCCCTTAAAGAAGTGATTTTAGTTTTTTGTTCCAATTAATTAATTGCACAGCGTAACTAAGCCAAAGAATATGCCAAAATGTAGAGAAAAACTTCCTCTACGAGATAAGAATGCCCATACGGTCATGTAGGATCCAAAACCGAAAATAATTGAATTGTAATGCACAGTTTTTCATTATATTGGACACACCAATACATTTTGGACCCTCAAAGTATATATTTTGGACCCCCGGCATTTTTTATCGTTTGGCGACAAAGTCCACGACACTGGTTGTATAATATGCTTACCCATAGTCCAATCAATTGATTGACAATGGAAATCCGATGAAATTCTTCGCTTTTAGTACAAAAATATGAAAGAAGTTTTTGTTTACATTTGAAAAATTTCTGACGGCTTCAATTTCTGTGTTTAACGTGTTGTAACGGTTGCATGGATGAATCGATTAAATTAAATTAATTTCAGATAAAATAAACACTTAGTCTATGTATAAACGGTTGTTGCAAGTGCGGAATAGTCCTATCTTTCCAAATGGCATGCGAATCGAGTTGGTCTTTCGATTAAAACTGCAGGAAATTTGCAGTGGGTCCAAAATATATTGGTTACCCTATACGATGTTTTGACGTACACTTTCAGAACTAAAATTTATATTGAATCGTCCAAAAATTTTGCCCATATTCTCTTTTAAAAATGTGTTGTTCATTTGAGTTATGACATGGGAAGATTTTTTTTGCGTTAGAGCCTTAAACATTTTAAACGAAAAATAATCTGCCCTCGTAAATAGGCTATTTTTGCAATATGCTGCAATAAAAGATATTTGGATTAGAGCTTTTAATATTTTGCTAATAAATTTTCCTTTCTTTTATCAAGTAATTTTCATCAAGTGTTACGTCAAAAATGGGACAGAGCTTGATCTGCAGCGAAATATTCTATGAGCGTTCCCTTTCTGTGCCAATTTACTACTTTAAAATATGTACATCGCAACAAGTTCAAAGAGAATCTTTGTTCTGGGATGTAGAGAAAATTATTATTCCGAAAAGATCTTCCACTAGACCCGTCACGAGTTTTATTTAGTTATGCTCTCTAATGTCAAAACAATTTTTGACATTCATGGCATGGAAAATCTCTGAACGAACACCACGCTTATTGAGAACCTACCAAAGTTTTTTATATGTGCTGATTATATGTGTTGATCTCGGTAAAAGCTTCAAAAATGCCGATATTCATTCTTAGTCATTCATTATGCCAAACGACCATAATGCCAAACGACTTTTTGCCAAACGACCTTATGCTAAACGACTTTATGTCAAACGGGGTACAAGCATTTTCGACACCCACCCACCCCCTTGTAACGCGTTTTGTATGATTATTTTTCAAATTTTATATGAGCAATAACATCTTCAGGACACCCACCCCTTTTAGCGTTATGAAATTTGTGAATGGGCCCTAAGTTGCTGCTCCGATTTCTTATGCTTTGTGGTGATACCGCACTGCTTTAATTTGAACTTTACCCGTTTTTTTTTTAAATTCTACACGGAGCTCTCCAACCATTTCTCGAAGACTTATTCAAACAGACTCAAGTCAGAAAAGTTAACAAACTTACTTTATCAGTCCTAGGTGTTTCGCAGACGAAATTCTACACGTTCCGTTCTAAACCAACTCGATTTTTCACTTTTAGAACGTTTAATTTCCGGATTTACAAAACGACGAAAGTAAGATTCTCCACTTTCACAACATAACCGCTACTTTCGTCGCACCGTTGTATGGGAGACAGACTCAACCACGAATCAAAACAAAACACTACTTGAGTCGATTTTACACTGGTACAAAAACGTCGTAAGTAACTGATTGAAACGGCTTATCATTTTGTCATACAATTTTTGTGGGAAATGATAGGAACTACCTAGTTTTTTTAACGCGAGCTGATTGTATGCAAAATGACGGGGATGGTGGTCTGATGACTACCGCTTCTGCTTCATAAGCAGAAGGTCATGGGTTCAATCCCAGGCCCGCCCCTTTCCTCGTACTTTGTAGTTGTATATCTCTCACTTGCTTCTGTCTTCCATTCTAAATCTATCACACTCAAAACTATTCGTTCATAGCAAACACTAGAACCAGAGACGGACAAGAAACCGCTTCCATTCTTCCACGCGCATGCCTTTCCTTACGCCTGATACATAGGCAGTCTGCTAACCACAAAAGCAAACCTCTCTGCCATGCCTTTCCCCCAATCCATACACTCCGCATGAACTGGCGTAGATGCAGTCGGACTCCACGGTCTACAGTGGGCTAGTATAAGTGCAACATCATTTCCTCCCCCTTCCCCACATTGGTCAGCATTCTGACGTGGCAGGCGTTATTATAGCCTAATAATAGAAGAGCATCAGCACTTATACACTGAGGGAGTCTGTTAGTCCCAAGCAGTCATTCGGTTGGTTCCTTGTGTAAGTGCAGCTGATCTGGCGATACTGGAGTAGCATCCACGGGCGGCCAATCAAGCTCAAGCTCAAGCTCAAGCGAGCTGATTGTGTGCAAAATTTAAGCGATGTACACGGTAAACAAATGTTAAAAAAGGGATTTATTTTAAAACAGTTTTAGAAGAAAGGTTGTGCTTCTTGTTAATTAATTTTCTAAAAACCGTATGAAAGTTTCTTACGTAGATTTGAAAAAGTAATCGAGATTTGTGTTTGTTTGAAAGATAACTTTACTAGAATTGATGTCGTCAGTGTTTTATTCTTGGTGATATTGCCTGAAAATGGCAAGTCAAATGTTGAAATGGACAGTACTCTACTCAGTTCGGAAGTGATTCATAATTGTGAAAACAAACTGTTCCTGGTCGGGTCATTTCAATAGGTACCATAATATCATATGAGAAGCAGGCTCTGCCCCAGTTGAGACTCAATGCCAAGAAGAAGAAGAAGAAGAAGAAGAAGAAGAAGAAGAAGAAGGAGAAGAAGAAGAAGAAGAAGAAGAAGAAGAAGAAGAAGAAGAAGAAGAAGAAGAAGAAGAAGAAGAAGAAGAAGAAGAAGAAGAAGAAGAAGAAGAAGAAGAAGAAGAAGAAGAAGACAAAGAAGTGTATGTTTCGAGTGAGATATTCGGTTTTAATCGCCAAAGTGATCCATAATTGGGTGTGATCCGTTACTGTGTGCCGAAGGCAGTGCCTGGTGTTTCGTGTGGAGAAGATCGATACGAAAGCAAAGTATTCGTAATAGGATTAGGCACTGCCACGGAATTCTAAATGCTACTGTAGGGGATGAGTGGAAGTTGTTGAAAGTGGTGAGTACGGTTTCCTCCACACTCCATCGCCAACATCATTATCATCAACACCATAGTGCTGCTCAAGACCGGACCGAATACTGTAGCGTAGCCATCACTCTGTGCAAATTTCTCTTTGTTTGTATACGCAGCTCATTGAGTAAATCCGTGCGACACGTGTTCGGCACGCAATTATCGGAGCTTTTCCCGGAAGGCACAACCACTTGACGGGAATCAGACGTTGTTTGGTTAAGTTGATGCTGGAGTAGAGCGAATTTTTTTTTATAGAACTGTAATGAAGATGTCTACAGCATGTAGTTCGCACCAGAAAACCAAAATTTAATATCAAATTAGACAGTAGTTGAACTGAGGATAAGTTTCATTTTGATGCTAGATTTGGCCTAAATGCCCTCAATGTGATTTCTGAAGGTTGAATTTGTATCTAACATGAGTCCTTAACACCATCTAACATAGATACTTAACACCATCTGACCAATTTATTTCAACACCTCTCATCGAGACAACAAGTCTACTTGATGGTTTTAAATGAAGTGCTTTTGCTTAAATGTGTTTTGCTTTAATGTGGAAATCTACAAATAACACATAGGCTTTGTCCTCTAACTTCCTTTCATGCTTTAAATATATATAGTGTGAGCGAAACGAAGGAGCCTTCCTCACAAGTAAATTTTCCTCAATTATCATAATATGCAAATCGTTTCCTTCGAGCTACCCAATACAAAATATTCAGATGACTAATTGTTTTTCATGAATACCAATTTATCCGACAAAGAAGCCATTCCGGTGAATTGAAACAATAACTTTTACCAGCACTCCAATAGATACTGGCACAATGGAGTACCATGCGTCTCCATGGCGGTGAAAGCAGCATTCGATTATGTTTTCCATGGAAACGATCTACGGCTGCTATTATCGTTGCATTCGGATATGATGGTAATTTGTGATTCGTGAAAACTCCGGCACCTAATTATGATTGATTCGCTGCGCTTGAAAGTGATATGTCAATTCAAATAAAAATAAAAGTAGGGGAAAAGCACTAATTTTCGACTTACAATCATTCTGTGTCAATCTGCTTATGAAGTTGAAACGGTAACCATAAGACCATTAACCGCGTCAAAGTAGGCCAACATCATATGAATGAGTCGAAAACAAGTGATGAGTTGAAAATTGGTGCTTTTACCTATTGTTCATTGGAACTGCCTGTTTCCAAATGCTTCCGTCCACCAATCAGATAGCTTAATGATTTACACAATTCCAAATATTGAACCATTTAATCGGTTGATCCACCTCTTTTCCGGCGGGGGCGATAGGTAATCGTAATTAGCGAAGTTTCCGTTTCCTCGAAACCGATTTCAACGGATCGACATAATTGTCCAAAGCTCCGGGTTGCGCGATGCAATCATAATCCACCATTACGCCCCCTCGCCATTCATCCTTTCATTCCATTAGGTCAACGTGTAGTGTGCCCAGGAAGGACTTAATTGCGATTACGGATGGGAATGAGCACGCTCGGAAATTCATTTTCTTTTATTATTACTACAGCAACATTGACCACAGTCAGGCCACACGTCAACCAACCGTCATCGAGTCGAGTTGGTTTCCAATTCACTAATGGGGGAAAACTGGTGAAATACGAATATTGTAAAGATAAAGTTGCAAACATACCAATGATGACTGCCTTAGCCTTTTAACAGCATTTCTAGAAGCATGAAGACCGCCATGTCATTTTCCTCATGTCATTTTTTTTCCATCAGATGTACTGTGAAATTATGTATACGCCCTTATCGCAACTTGGGAGAGACTTGTTCGTTTCAAATGAGGTAGTTCGGAGCAAGAGAAGCAAATGAATGGTAGGTATTGTAGCGAGCAGCCAGCAAAGGTGTTGAAATGTGTTGTAAAATTCTAAGTTCACCTTTCGGCCCGGTGCGATAAGAAATGCTTGAAGCTTGTTTGAAAAGCATCGCGTGTGTCGTTTACGTAGACGCGTTGTTTTTCTAGGCTGTTTTTTTTTGGTAGCTAGGAAAGATTAGGATCATTAGGAGGCATGATTTAGGTAATGCAACCTTAATTAGGTGAGCTATGAATCCTTTTTCACAAATCAAGAAATGTAAAAGTAGGATGTAATGGATTAATTTTACGTTTGTGTACTAGCGTTGTTCACGTTTGAGAGAAATATTGATTTTCCTGATTTGAATTAAATTTTAACTGAAGAATCGATTCACCAAGTCAATAAAATTTTTTGTATTGATGTCTTTGAAATGATTAGATTTTCAACATTGTTCAAAACTTATAATAACTGTTGATTTAAGAAAAATATCTAAACGTTTCAAGGTCGGCTTAAAATTAGATGAATGTTTTAGCAATGCAAGAAAAAACACTTATCGCTTTAGCCACAGAAAACAGACGTGATGGCTCAAACGAAATTTCTTCAACACGTTTGTAAAGGTTCGAATCAATCATCAACGCCAACGAAACCAACCATTATCCCCGGAATTCTGGAAGGATTTTGACGAGATCTTTGAAAGCTGTTTGACGAGAACCCTGATTTCTGATGAGTTCCCTGGAAAGTTTCTAACTGGGAGGTTTCTGTAGGGATTAAGAGAGGTGCTAGATAAGATATCAAATAAGCAGAAGGGCATATAATTTCAGCAACAATGAAAAACTAAGCAAACGGGAAGTAACGAAAGTCTCCACGGCACAAAAAATAACAAGGCAGGCTCTTTACTGGTGTAAACATCGAATGGACCAGTGCACGAGTTCACTATCTGACGTTTGAGCGGTACCTTGTTATTTATGTGACCATGGCAACGAGTGGATTCGGCACCGCTCAAACGTCAAATTCGTGAACTCGTGCACTGGTCCATGGATCGAGTTGAGCGGTGCCGAAATCACTAGTTACAATGGTTACCTAAATAACACGGCACCGCAAAAACGACAAATAGTGAAACCGTGCATCGGTCCATTTGGTTGTAAACATGAGACGTCACTCCTATCGTACCATACACCATCCGGATTACTAGATCATTTTTTTTTAAATTTGTTCGAGATGGATAGGAATGACGTCGTCAATTAGCTGTCAGTTTTCGGAATATATCATCTTCTTAATATAGTACACCGTGAGTCTTTCAATGTGCTTCAAGCGATTAAGTTGCACTTGGATTGCTCCTGTTACAATTCGGCTGATCAAGCCATTAACTTTGCGTGGCGATTTCTCTCATAGATTTGGGTTTATTCTACGAGTAGCGTGAGGTGACAATTGTCGGTGTCGTATAGCGAAGTGACAATTCTCCCCAAGTAACACATTTTGTCATAAATGTGGTCAAAATACACCTTTCATACATCACCGCTGTTTTGGTTCGAATGTACAATACCAAATTTCATACACCTTTATAACCGAAAAAGCGCAGACGATGAAAGTTTTAAAACATCTTTCATAGCCCAATTGGATGTTTTACAATACCTATTTGATACTTCACATAGCATTCTGATTTGCTATATCAAAGTTATATCATACATCATAATAACCAAGATGTTGTAATCAAGTTATCAAGACGTAATTTTTCGTATTAGAATACAAGTGCACATAGTGTATTAGACATTTGAATTGTTTTGACAGCTCAAAAAACAAAAACAAATAAAATTAACCATTGACTTCAAGTGGTGCAAATAGCGTGAGGAAAAACAAATACCTTGCTGTATTAAATTTAGCTGGGATTTTTTGTTATATCAAATTACGAGTTTCAAAATATAAAGTAATATTTGTGCACGTATGGTGTATGTTTTTTATGTGCCGTTTTAGATTTCTGGTGTAACTGAGTGTTGTACCCCTTGTTTATTGAAGCGCCATTTAAGAGATGCCGAATTGCGACTTGTGATCAGTGCAATTTATCCGATTGTGTGATTTTTTTTCTTTGGATGAACAAGCGATAAACATGGTGGATTCAATCAGATGCCAACAGGGTAGGTAAAAACTCTTCGTAATATTTATTGGATTAGATACCTAAAAAAAATCAATTGGTTGATATGTTTTGATTCAATACAATGTAGTATTCGGAAGACATCAAAAGTTTAAGCTGGGTCGAACACATTCCTGACCATCCGTACTGAAAACCGTAATTCTGCTATGTGTAAATCGCTTGCAATGAAAGTTCTACAGTTATTGATTTTTCTGATCGGTGCTGTAACGTGGCATGACTTTGGAAAGATGCCTGGGAGCAATTTTGTGTAAGAATGAAGTTTTAAATACGTATCGAGTACGTGTTCAAAACAACAAATAAAAAAGCTGTTCATTTCATTGAAAATGTCATATATCGTCGTTGAAGTGTAATGCTCGTTCCCATTGAAAAAAATACATCTGACGAACTTTCATTTGCGCACTATTTTCGTGTATATTTTCAATCATTTCTATCCTCCGCTTGCATTAACTACCAATTGACTTAATTGTTTGCCACAGTTTTTGTTTTGCTTCAAGTTTCTGCATCCATCTTCGAAGAAAAACTGAGTTGACAAAGAGACATATGCTAAATATGTTTTTGGTTTGACATATAAAAACATAATTATAACATGTCTATCAAAACAATGAAACAAATATGTACGAGATATGTATTCAAAGGCAACTTTATAACTTAATTTCCATCGACTGAAGTTTAGTATTGATGAGTGCTCTATTCAAGTAATATATTCATTTGTCATTCCGGAATATAACATAAACACTGTTTCTGAGTTTGCCGAAGATATATGTTCTTGTAAAACTTCGCCAGAACGGTTTTAAAACAGAAGATGTATTGGATTTTACCTTTAACATCTGATTATAACATCATTTTCGAATAACTGACCGAGAAGATGTTTTCTGTGTTACTTGGGTCTACTCGAGTGAAGTGACTCTGCATTTGATTTGCACGACGAGTCACTTCACTCGAGTCGAGAATTGTCACCTCGCCATACGACACCGGCAATTCTCACCTCACGCCAGTTGTAGAATAAATCCAATTGTTTTTTTTAGTTGAGTCGAAAGATAGCTGATTTACTGGTACGCAATCGATGAAAATTGAAATGTTTTCGATTTTATTTGGCATTCCCTTCATTGTATGTGTTTGCTTGGATTAGTCACGGAAAAAATGTAAACAAAACGATCTGCTGATGGTGACGACCGTGAATGCTTGCCAAAGCTCGCATCACACAATCACTACCACTTCAAAACTGAAATGATCACAAATACCAGTTCGATGCTTCAACCGCACCTCATTATACCCCACATCGTCTTGTGATGTAAAGGGAGCAAGAAGATGAGTTAAGGCCACACGGGATGTCATCATAATCACCCTATCCATTTGAAGAAGCAAATCCCAAGAACCACTCCATATATCGATTCGAAAATGTATCACTATGATTCTATATATGTAGTGCACAACCCAATACATTTTCAGCTTCATCGGTTCACTAAAACTCGAGATTTGCTTCCAAAAAGTTTTGATGATAACTGTTAGAGTGAGACAAAAGATAGGGAAAATAACACGGTCTCCCGTGTCGCGTTAAGTGTCAAACATAATGTAACGGCTTTACGGCAACTCCAATTTGACTGACATGTTGACTTAATCAGATTCAACATAGACTTGACAAATAGAGTGTAGATCACGATGGGCTGGCCGTTTTGCCGTGCAGCAGGCTTCTGGCACCACAATACTATTCCATGGGAAAAAACGAGTCACCATCTCTGACTGGTTAATGGTTCCCCAAGACAGTTCAATGTTAGTAAACAAATAGTCGTTCCGGAACAAACAATCTAGAATGGCGGAACAAATTTTATGGGGAAAATGTGTTAACACAACTTAAGGCTGTTTTAAATAGGCACACAGTTGCAAACGCTTGATGTATTTGATTCTGAACGAAAACGTACTCTATGGTGAGCCTCGAAAACAGTTGTACAAAATGGAAAATTATTATTGATACAATTTGGCCAATGTGAGTAATTACTCTTGAATTTGACGCTCACTTCAAAAACATGGCTACTTAGCAGTGGGCTGCCGTGCAGCCGTTCACATTGTGTTTGGGGCTTTACTTCATAGAGGATGATACTGGAATCATTTGTGTTGGTATTGCAAACAGACATAGTGACGTCATATTTTCGGCACTAGGCGAATGACATGTTGTGTTCAAATATTTGATGATTTTTGCTGAATTGATTTGATGGATTTTAGAGCTTACGATTAATGTATTTTTAAGATTTGTTTTTGTTGTTGCTTGTAATTAATAGAAATACTGGTTAAAAGAATGCTCTTATTTTATGTTTATGAATGACACAGCATTATTCAGTTGTAAATAACTAACTTGGAACACAATCGGAAAATAGTATTGGGCGAATCCTGGGAGGGATAAACCGATACAAACCCCTTAATTCTACGAATGGCGTGAGGTGACAATTGTCGGTGTCGTATAGTGAGGTGACAGTTCTCGACTCGAGTGAAGTAACTCGCCGTGCAAATCAAATGGAGGGTCACTTCGAGTCGAGAATTGTCATCTCGCTATATGGCACCGACAATTGTCACCTCACGCCACTCGTAGAATAAACCCAAAAATTTCTGTACGTCAAGGTGAGCCTGGATCATAAAGAGTGAACAAACATGAAAAAAGCGCATAATTGATCAAAACATATTTTTCCAATTTTTCGACAACAATCACTTGAATATAAATTCCTGCTCGTCCAAAAGCAATGTCACGATATCATTTTTTATTTTGATTATATATGAAGTATTGAAACACATATCTTTACACTTTTTTCAAGTAAAAATGAAAATAAAATGCACAGAAAACTATGCCCCTTTTCCCAACTTCCTATTTCTTCAACCATTACCAAATAATTTGTAAAATCTGACAATTCAACTTATTTTTATAGTTCCGATTACACTGTGACCTCAACGAGAGGATAAATTAATTCCCTCAAGAGGGCAAACAAATTCCCCCCAAGAGAGTAAATCAATTCCCCCGAGATGGCAAACTAATGGGTTAAAGCCCAAATGTAATGATAGCGAAACGGCAACGGAAAGCGGAATCGGTTCACCAGCATGATCCTCAACATGCTTGTCGACTCAGTGTTGGTTCAATTTCATTCGTTGTCAGCTCAGTCGAGATGGTGTGATTCATACTGGCGAACCGGTTCCGCATTCTGTTGCCGTTCCGCTATCATTGCGTTTGGGCCTTTACATGTATGGCCTGGTTGGCTATTCACCGCATGGTACCGCACATGCGCTAGTGTTTAGGCACGAAAATCGCTAAAAGGTAATGTGGAAAATATTTGTATGGCTGAAATGTATCTAACGAATTATTTCTCAAAATTAGGAACTATTAAAAAATATTTGGTACCGGTTGTGCGTTATGATTATGGTTATCACGCCTACCAAATTTTTTTTTCCGATTGTTGCTTCCATTCATAAGATATTTGAAGTTAGATGGCTTTCCCCATACAAAATTAAATGAAAAAAAAAATACTTCTGCTGATCAGCTGTGGACAGAAGCAAAGCAGGTAATCCATTCCAACGAGAGGATAAATCAATTCCTCCAAGAGGTAAAATCGTTTCCCCCTAGAGCATAAATCAATTCCTCTGAGAGAGTAATTCAATGCCCCCGAGATGATACATCAATTCCCCCGAGAGGATAAATCAATTCCCCCGAAAGGATGAATCAAGTGCCCCGAAAGAGCAAATCAATTTCCCCAAAAGTGTAAATCAATTCCCCGAGAGGGTACATCAATTACCCTGAAAGGATAAATCAATTCCCCCGAGAGGATAAAGCAATTGCACCGAAAGGGCAAATCAATTTTCCCAAGAGGGTGAATCAATTTCTCCAAGAGGGTTAATCAATTCACCCGAGAGGGTAAATATATTCCCCCAAGAGGGTAAATCAATAGCCCCGAGAGGATAAATAAATTCCTCCGAGAATGTAAATCAATTCCCCGAGAGGATAAATAAATTCCCTCAAAAGGGGAAATCAATTCCCCTTAGAGTGTAAATCAATTCCCTTAAGACAGTAAATCAATTTTCCCGAGAGGGTTAATCAATTCCTCCGAGAGAATAAATAATTTCCCCCAAGAGAGCAAAACAATTTCCCACCTGAAAGGTTCAATCAATTTCCCCGAGAGGGTAAATCAATTCCTCTGAGAGGGGAAAACAATTCCTCCGGGAAAGTAAATCCATTCCCCGGGTAAGGTAAATCAATGCCCCCGAGAGGGTAAATCAATTCAAAGGATTAAATCAATTCCTCGGCAGAGGTCAATCCGAGAAAGTATATGCATCCCACTAAGAGGATTGAGGAATGAGGAATGTTGATTATGAAGACGATGATGAAGGAATGAGGAATGACGAACGAGGAATGAGAAATAAGGAATGAGAAATGAGAAATGATGATTATATGGATGAAGATAATGTTGATGCTGCTTGGTTAGAAAACTTAGGAAAGCTGTACCTCAAAATTGATCACAATTTTGAAACATAGCTTTGAATGTGCTGGTTTCTCTCTCTGGACATGCAGCTTCTAATGAATATTCGGTAAAAAAAAACTGGAGGTTTTCTGATAAGAATTCTGGAAATTCTCTGACCAGAATTCTGGAAAAAAATATAATGAAAATCTAGGTTTATTGTTAAAGATTACTTGGAATTTTGGATAAAAAATCTGATCTGATAATCTGATTATGATGAAATTACAATATGAATTCTGAAGATGATCTTAAGAGGATTCTGATAAGATCCCGATGAGAAATTTGAGAGGAGTCTGATGAGAACCCTGAGAGGATACTGATGAGATTCCTGGGAGAATTCTAATAAAATTTCTGAGAAGATTCTGATAAAAATCCTGAGGGATTCTGATGAAAATCCTAAAAGGATACTGATGAGAATCCTGAAAGAATTCTGTTGAGAATATTGGTAGGTTTCTGATGAGAATCCTTATACTATTCTGATAAGAATCCTGTAAAGATTTCGATGACAATCTCGAGAGAGTTTTTATGAGTACCTTGAGAGGTACTGGTTAGAATCCTAAGAGGATTCTTTTGGCGTATCCAGAGAGAAAGCTGATCAGAATTCTGAACAGGGTTGGGAAAAATTCCGAAATTCACTGTACAGTAGCCAAGCAAAGCCAATCACAGTCAGCGAAGCCAGTAAAATTCACGCCTATCGCTGCTGTAGGCAAAAACCCTTGAAAATTGCAAAACACCCGTTGCTAAGGGCAACCCAAAATTACTGTAGAAAAATGTTCTATTTCCCACTGCATTTTTTTTCCTGTTTGGGAAAATTCATGCACCCAACGTAGGCTAGTTGATGAAATTCACGTTTTTGAACTACTGTACTGGGAAGAGCCACGTGAATTTCTCGAAATTCAAGCCTACTACTATTACCATTCCCAGCACTGATTCTGAGTGAGATACTGGTGAGAATGATGAGAGGATTGTGATGCGAATCTTGAGAACATCCTGACGAGAAACCTGAGAGAATTCTGATGAGAATCCTGAAAGGATTCTGATGAAAATCCTGAGAAGATTTTAATGAGAATTTTGGGAGGATACTGATGAGACTCCAAAGAGCAATCTGATGAGATTTCTAAGAGAATTCTAATAAGAATTCTGAAAGGATGCAGATGAGAAACTTGAAAAAAATATGTTGAAAATTCTTAAAAGTTTTTGATGAGAAACCTTAGACGATTCTGATAAGAATCCTGGGAAGATTTTATTGAGAATCCTGAAAGGATTTCGATGACCACATTGAGAGGACCCTGATGAGAACCTTGACAGGATACTGGTGAGAATCCTAAGAGGAATCTTATGGCGTATCCTGAGAGGATGCTGGTCAAAATTTTGAGTGAGATACTGGTGAGAATGCTGAGAGGATTCTGATGGAAATCTTGAGAGCATCCTGATGAAAATCTTGGGAAGATTCTGAAGAGAATCCTGAGAGGATTCTGATGAGAATCCTGAGAGGATACTGATGAGAATCCTAAAAGAATTCTGTTGAGAATCGTGGTAAGCTTCTGATGAAAATTTTGATAAGAACTTTGAGAGAATAATCTCATGGCGTATCCTGAGAGGATGCTGATCAGAATTCTGAGTAAGATACTGGTGAGAATGATGAGAAGATTGTGATGGGAATCTTGAGAACATCCTGATGAGATTCCTGAGAGGATGCAGATGAGAATCTTGAAAGAATTATGTTGAGAATCCTTGAAGGTTTTTGATGATAAACCTTAAACGATTCTGACAAAAATCCTGGGAAGATTGCGATGAGAATCCTGAAAGGAATTCGATGACGATCTCTATGGAATCCTGATAGAAACCTTTAGAGAATCTTGAAGGATTCTTATGACGTTTCATGAGAGGGTGCTGATCAGAATCCTGAGAGTATTATAAACTCTGAGAAGATAGTGAAAATATTTCTGAGAGAATTTCGATGAGAATCCTGAGAGGACTGTGGTGAAAATCCTGAGACGATCTGGATGAATTCTGTTGAGGACCTAGAAGCCTTCTGATGAGAAACCCTAGATGGCTCTAATAAGAATTCTTGGAAGATTTCGATTTGAATCCTGAGAAGATTTCGATGACAATCTCGAGAGGATACTGATGAGAACATTAAGAGGACATTGGAGAGAATTCTAAGAGGATTCTTATGGCGTATCCTTAGAGGATGCTGATCAGAATTGTGAGAGGAGAGAGAGACCATCACGAGAGGATCCTGAAGAGAACCTTGAGAGGATACCGGTGAGAATCCTAAGAGTGTATCCTGAGAAGATGCTGATCAGAATTCTGATTTTTATGAGAAACCTTAGACGATTCTGATAAAAATCCTGGGATGATTTCAATGAGAATTTTGAAAGGATTTCGATGACAATCTCGAGAAGATCCTGATTAGAACCTTGAGAGGATACTGATGAGAATCCTAAGAGGATTATTATGGCGTATCCTGAGAAGATGCTGATCAGAATTCTGAGAGGATTCTGATGGGTTCTGATGAGAATCCTGAAAAAAAAAAACAGATATGAGAACTGAAAAAAACCTGAAAAAAAACTGAATGAGAATCCTGAGAGGATACTGATAAGATTCCTGATATAATTTTGATAAGAATCCTGGGAGGACTCTGAAGAGAATCCTGAGAGGATGTTGACGAGAATCGTGGAAGACTTCTGATGAGAAAACTTAGTCGATTCTGATAAGAACCCTGGGAAGATTTCAATGAGAACCCTGAGAGGATTTCGATGACAATCTCGAGAGAATTCTGATAAAGATACTGTTGAGAATCCTAAGGGAATTCCTATGGCGTATTCTGAGAGAATGCTGATCAGAATTCCGAGAGGATTCTGATGAGAATCTTGAAAAGATCCTGACGAGAATCCTGAGAGGAATTTGATTCGAATCCTGGAAGGATGATTCTGTTGAGAACACTGAGAGGATTCTGATGTAAATTCTTGAAGAATTCTGTTGAGAATCCTGAAAGGCTTCTGATGAGAACCCTGAGAGGATTCTGATGAGAATTCTTAGAGGAGTTTAATGAGAATCCTGAGAGGATGATTCTGATGAAAACCCTGTGAGGGTACTGATGAGTTTTCTGAGAAGATTCTGATGTAAATTTTGGTAGAGTTCTGTTGAGAATTCAGAAAGGCTTCTGATTAGAAACCTTAGATGATGCTGATGACAATCCTGAGAGGATTCTGATGTGATTCCTGAGAAGATTTTGATGAAAATTCTATGAGGATCATGATGAGAATTCAGTAGGGATTCTTTCAAAAATATAGCAATGATCTTCCAAAGTCGAAAAGTAGATGAATCGAAGCTGAACCTCAAATTTCCAAGATCACAAATGTACAGAATCAGACAACTATACAAGCTGAAAACTTGATCATGCTATTACTTGATGGTGCTAACCAAATGATCATGTTTTCAGCTCGAACTGTTGTCTGATTCTCTAGATTTGTGCTCTTGAAGATTTGACGTATGGCTTCGATTCATCTTCACATTAAGATTTAAAACTAACATCTGTGGCATCAATCTTGGTTGTAATAAAAACCTAATTAAATTTAAATAAGCTTTCAAAAATGTTAATTGGGATTAAAATCAATCGCTGGGCAGCAGAGGAGATTTTCGATACTCTTAAGAGGGAGACAGCGAGGATGTGCTTGACTTTATCAAAATATAAAATAAAAAGTTTGGGTATTTCATAGATTATCCAGTATTCTGGAAAACGTTGCGATATGCTGGTCTCTTTCCAGTCCAGTGATATTGAATTTATCCTTATCCCAAGCCATAAAAGTACTACATTTCCTTACTATGTAACTGCAAACCGGTGTCGGTCGCTGACTATCGCCGACCTACATACTTTTATGGAACGGGTTTAATGTACCCGTACCCGTACTATTTAGCTACTGCACGTGACCCAGGGAGGAGCAGCGTATGCTTTCATCCTGCAAGCGCCGGGCTGCCGCCACATCACCTCAAGGATAACGACCACCATTGGATTCCTCGAGCGAATAGTCGGGTGGTATAAAAACGACTAATGGATTTTCAGCGAGCTTATAACCAAACTAACGTCGATCCAGCTTATGCCGAAGAGACGGAGCTGGGTGAAGCTTTAGTCCGCGAATGGAAATTGAATAATAAATGGAAAACGCTGGCGAAGCTGTTTATTGGTGCTGGAAATGGTGGGCGCACATTGGCATGGCCCATCAGCCATGCGGAGATAAGGATAAAAAAATGGCATTCACTTCATCGATTAGAATGGTGTATTGTTCCTAGGGGAAAGGCAATGGAGACGAAGGGACGTGACAGGTTTATCACTATGATCACCCAAATGGAGATGAAATGAGCAATGTTCCGTTTGACAGGATGACATAATTGGATTGCCACGTTGCATGCCTGAATCCAGTGTATATTGAATTACGATCGGTGAAATGGCTGGACAATTGAATTTCAATTGGATCGCTTGAAGAGGTAAATTGTGCAGTTGAAAAACAGTTCTTGGAACGATTTGCGCGTTTTCAGTCGTCTCTTCCGGAGAAAAACACAAAATGCTGCTATTTCAACATTTTTATTTTTTATGATCAATAACCAATTAAAACTTGTTATTATAACTAAACTAGACCATTACACCATATGTTTCTAGGGATGTCTCCAAAAATATTTAAGGAAATTGTGGGGGTACTTCTCTAGATTCTTCTAGGGTTTCTCCAATGGGTTATTACAGTTACTATTATAGAGATAAATGATTGCTAATACTTTTTTTTGCAGAAATTCTGACTTAAACTCGAAATTTTCTTGTGATTGCTCAGAAGTTACCACATATTATTGGAGCTCTTCAAGTCTTTTTGTGATCCCTTTTTTAATTTCTAGAGTTTAAACATTCAAACACTCTTGAAAAACTGCATTTATCCTAAAAAATGATTATTTTAGCAATTCTTGCACGAACCTCACCAAAATCTTTTCAGGGATTATTTCAATACTTTATACAAGAATTATTTGAAACCTTCACCAAATTCTACCAAATACATTCAGGAACTTCTGAATATTTTCTTCGGGAATTCACAGGGATATTCATCCTGGATTTATTTCAAAAACTCGGATATTCCACAATTTCTCGCATAACTTCTGACCTCGCCATAAAAGCCATTGGTAGTTATATGTGTAGCTCGTTGTTTCTATGAATTTGAATGGAGTTCCACGTTGTTCAACAACGCAATGGTGAAGAATGGATCAGTGGCTTTGGTTTGGATGTTTGGTCATTCATTTTCTCAGAAACAACGAGCTACACACGTGGTTACCAATGGATTTTAGGGCGTTATCCCAGATTATGCGAGATTTGTGACATTCCAGTCCTTTAGAATCTTCTTCAAAAATTTCTAGATCAACTTTTCTAAACGACGGAAGAAACTGGGCGAGATTATCTTCTCATTCGCTCCTTTAGGATAATGACAGTGGAATACTGAAACTTTTGGAAAGTTTGTCACTGTATACCGATAGACAACATCCTACGCTAGCGATTCGCTAGCGCGCCGGAACATGTAGATGCGGTTCAGATAGCGGACTTTGGGGCATGTGAGCCACCTCTGCTTTTTATAAAAGCTACAAAATATATTTTCTCTTTGAACTTAACAATATGTTCCGTTATAGTTCACATTACAATGCACAGTGGTCCAGGAATCAGTTTTACGTGGAAAGATGCATTTTGAGCTTTAGAATAATACATTATACGAAAACGGTCTTCTACAAAGTTGTTTGTATTAGTAGGGTCCTTTGTTTTGTATTATTGAAAATTAGGGTGGATCACATTTTCATAGAAATTGTGTAGCTAACTTTCTTATTTGTAGAAATTATATTATACATGCTTCAGCAAAGTTGTAGACCATTCAATTTCAAGCAACTTTGCCGAAAAAAGTGTTTTTGTATATCTTAAATTTACCGATTTAGAGCTATTTTCCTACGGTGACATAGGTCCGAACAAAACTGATTTTCTGGCTCTAGAGTTTTCAATTCAAATTTCTCATCAAAGTAGTCGATGAAACACTTTTAGAACTTTCAAAAATGCGTAATTTGGTGGGTAAAGAAACTCGCTATCTTCTTCCGTTTGGGAGTAATTGTCGTTTCTCTCAAAAACATGCCGACTTTGCTATATCTCTGATTGGGGCAAACAAAAAAAATATCTTTTGACGGCATTCAAAAGACAAAATAAAATTACATATTATATCAAAAAATTACAGATGTGTTATTTTTGTAACTCTAATAAAACGCCCTGAAAAACAAAGTATTTTGAGCAGAAAAACTTCAATAACTTTTGAACTAAAATAGATATCATCAATATTTTTGCATGAAAATTTGCGTTTTTTAAGTTCTTAAAGTCATTCATAGACCGCTTTGACGAGAAATCTGAAATAAGAAAGATAGCGCTCTAATACTATTGTAAAGATTTTCATAGTATGTATTTCTTTATTATTTTGCATTTTATGGATGAAAATAAATTTTTTGACAAAAATCATCTTCTACAAAATTGTTTCTAAAAATGTTAGCTTCCATACTGTGTCATTTAAAACTAGGGTGGTCCACAACATCACACAAATCATATGATCAACTTTTTTATTTGCAAAAATACTGGTATATACTCTTAGGCAAAGCAGAAGAACTTGAAATTTTGATCAACTTTGCCCAAAAAAGTTTTTCTGTAGCTCAAAATTTGACAGATCTAGAGCATTTTTTCCTAGTCGTCGCAGGGTGGTCCAAAAAATAAGTTTTTCAACTCTGTTTTTTTCAATATTATTTTCTATGAACGACTTTTAGAACATAAAAAAAACGAAAATTTTGTTGATTTGTTGATATCTATTTTAGTTCAAAAGTTATTAAAGTTTTTGTGATAAAAAATATTTGTTTTTCAAGACATTTTATTAGAGTTACAAAAATGACACATCTGTAGTTTTTTTATATAATATACAATTTTATATTGTCTTTTAAATGCCGTCAAAAGATATTTTATATGTTTGCCCCAATCAGAGATATTCACAATCAAAGTAGGCATGTTTTTGAGAGAAAAACAACAATAACTCCCAAACAAAAGGAGATAGCGAGTTTCTTCACCCACCAAGCATTTTTTAAAGCTGTAAAAGTGTTTCATAGACTACTTTGATGAGAAATTTGAATTGAAAACTCTAGAGCCAGCAAACCAGTTTTGTTCGGACCACCCTATGTCACCATAGGAAAATAGCTCTAAATCGGTAAATTTTAAAGATACAAAAGCATTTTTTTGGCAAAGTTGCTTGAAATTGAATGGTCTACAACTTTGCTGAAGCATGTATAATATAATTTCTACAAATAAGAAAGTTAGTTACACAATTTCTATGTGGTGGACCACATTCCACCCTAATTTTCAATAACACCAAACAAAGGACCCTACTAATACAAACAACTGTGTAGAAGACCGTTTTCGTCTAATGTATCATTCTAAGGCTCAAAATGCATCTTTCCGCATAAAACTGATTCCTTGACCATAGTGCAATGATCAAAATATTATGTAAATTGCTCAATTTTTGACGTATTTACATCGAAATTTGTTAACACAAATAAATTTCAGTGTTTTTTTTAAGACTTCGTTGTTTCTAAATAGCATGGTAAAAGGTCAATTATTAACAGACTTTTCTAACGTACTGTACATAGTAAAGCTATTCAAATGTGTTAGTTATTGTGGCATTTGAACGAAACAAGTATTTAGTTTTACATATGAAATCCAGTTTGGTTGAAGTCTATACTTATTGGGGCAAGTGTGCCACCTGTTTGGTAAACGAAAATTGTTGGAGTGAAATTTATAAAAATGCAAATATCATCAACAAAATCATAATAAAAAACCAAAAAGAAGCACCAGTAGTGATTTCTGAAGTATAGTAGGGGAATAGCTCACATTTCTGCTACCAAAATGATTTTTTCCCCAAATATTGAATAATAACATGTTTTTCGGCGCGTTAAATACTGTTTTACTTGTCTACATCAAGATTTTACCGTTATTTAGTGCTGATGTAGTGTACACATCCGTCATACTATAATGGTCATACATAAATCGTATTGGGTGGAGACAAAAATAATCATTTTTGTTATTCAAATTGACTAGTAGAGAGTTCCACATGTGATGAACCTTGTTATAAAGCGCCTCTTGCTTGTAAGTAATATTAATAGGAAATAAAGAAAATTTCATTACAAATAGAATTACATGCGATGTTCATGCGGTGGCCGCCTTGCCCCATATGGGTGGCACACTTGCCCCATGGTGTTGAAAAACAGGTTATTTTGGATGATATTTGAAAGGCTTCAAAAATAATACTCTTTGAGGTTATTTTCTTTTTAAATAGCACAGTGCTTATCAGTGTTGTGAAAAACTAAATTTCTCGCAACTCACGCTTGATATTTTTCATGCGTGAGTTGTCAATCACGCAACTCAGCAGTCAAAAAATCATGGATGAGTTGGCTCACCTTTTTAACTAATTGTCTCGAATTTCCACAGTTTACTCACACACGGCAATAATTTCTTGTTAATCTGGTAACATTATAGTAATCCTTTCTAACGTAAACAACAACATTCGGGTTTCACGAGTTTTTGCCAGGTTTTTAGACTGAATCATTTTTTACGGTTTGAGTTGATTGAGTTGTTTTTGCACCAAAATCTCAAGCGTGAGATTTGCAAAGCAGATCTCTAATGAGTTTGCTCTCACGGGAGAGCGTATTGATTGAGATTTGAGTGTGAGTCTATCAACACTGGTGCTTATGAGAAGATGCGAAACTAACAACATGCAGGTGAATTCCGGTGCACATTTTCTTCGAAGAGAAGAAATTTTCTTCCATAATCCACCAGCAAGAAAATTTTCTTTTCTTCGAAGAAAATACGCGCCGGAATTCGCCTAATGGTGGGTTTTATAAGCGTTAGACAAAGTTAGAGAGCAATTTGCTTAGGGTGGCACACTTGCCCCAAATTCCGCTGAATAACAAACTTGCGGTGTTCCTTTGAATAAATGATGTTTTCTATTTTACTATGTTTTCTGTTACTATCAGTCTCATTCTTCCTTTTGCATGTTACTTCCAGTTTTCTTCCTTTCAATTTTTAGTCATTCTTTCTTTTGCGTGTTGCGAGTTTTTGAATTATCACTCTTGTGGTTCTGCTTGTTTTGGCCACATATTTCGTAGAACAGTTTAAAAGCTTAGCAATTTCCAAAGAAACCTTTTTCTCCACGTCTACAAGGACTCTAAAACGTAAAAAATGTTTAAAGATCAAATCTGCAAAGTATCCAGAATATTAACATAATTTTAATTTATCGATTTAAATGAAAATTAACAACATTTGTTCCATTTTTTCTCTTAAATTATGTGAGTGCTTTGTCAATTCGGCGAAATATTTTTTTTACCGCTCTTTTTATCTATTGTCACAGTTAAACAGAACTAAAAAAAATATATTTACACGCTGTAGGGGAAAAGCACTAATTTTCGACCCACAAGAATTCTGTGCCAATTTTCGGATTCCCATACAAAGTAGGCCAAAATTGTATGGATGGGTCGAAAATTAGTGCTGGGTCAAAAATTGGTGCTTTTCCCCTACATATTTTTGGGAGGCCCACACGTTTTCGACGGTCAAATCCTCTAGTACTCTGGATATGCATCCTAGAGGTTTGGTGTCTTCGACAAGGTGTTTTGGAATAACTTGTACTACATTTTGACTCATTCAGATTTGATATAGATAAGTGAAAACTGATCTAGATCAGTTTTATCTTTTGATAGGAGCGTCCTAGCAAAAAACTTTCTTCTGCAAAGTTGTTTATTGAGACATTTTTGACATTTCCTCAGAAGACACTTACACTCTATCACTGACGTGAGTGGCACCGTATGAAACTTTAGTAAAAACAGTCAAAACTTCGATTTTGACCATTCTTTTTAATATAAAAAATAGATAAAATTGCTTTGTCATCGAGTTTTCAAAACTTAACAATAAAAAAGAAACATTCACTTAGCAAAATTTTCAGATTTAACCTTCCGTCAGTCGCTCAAAAAAAAGTTACACCAGCGGTCGCATCGTGTACTGAGTACACGCGGAGCAATTTTGATTGTACATCCAAAGCTAGGCTAGATAGAATATGGATGTCTTCGGCAAATTTCTTCAGTCCAACGGTACCAATTGGTCAGTGGACAAAAAACACTTTGGAAACATCCTCATCTTCCTGTAGCCATCGGATTGTGCCCCGGAGGAACCGATGTAGTGGACATTTCGCAATGCAGCATCTCAAACACAAATATCTCAGGATCTAGATTTTTTAGCAAGATGGTATCTTCGTCAAAGTTGTTCAGTAGGTCAAGGGCAAACATGTGATAGGCTGCTTTTTTCAAAATTCTGCCATAAGATGGCGCTAGTGGGTATGCAATATTTTATTCACGAATATCTCAGGATCCCGATTTTTTAGAAAGATGATGTTTTCGGCAAAGTTGTTCAGTAGTTCAAGGACTACCATGTGATGATCTTCTTGATTCGGAATTCTTTCAATAGATGGCGCTAGTGAGCATGATATTTTTTGAACACAGATATCTCAGGATCCAGATTGCCTATAAAGTTGACGTCTTCGACAAAAGTGTTGAATATGTCAAGGTCTAGCAAGTAATATGCCACCCAACTTGAAATTCTACCACCATATGACACTAGTGATCATGCTGTATTTTGAATGCGGCTATCTTAAGATAATGATATTTTAGCAAGATGGTGTTTTCGGCAATGATGTTTAGTAGATCAAGGCCTAAACATGTGATATGCAGTTTGATTTGGAATTCTTCCACAAAACGAAATTTTCGAATACCTATTTCATTTGGCTCGCTTCTTTTATGTGCATCCAAAAAACGTAATATCACATATTTTTTTCGGAGTGTGTAGGGTTCATTCTACTTCAAATTCTAGATTTAAATTGAACAATATTATTTTTATATTTAGTAGAAAAGTAGGATGCAAAATTCTCGTTGTTGGTGATAATCTAAATGCGTTGCTGCACATCTCGTGAGAGCACACTCTCGCAGTACTGGTCGGGTTTGATATTATGGCATGTCTTTTTCCTCCGGAAAATCAGCTTGAGCGATAGGCTTATGATTATCGCCGTGACCGATAGTTTCACTCCCTGGTTGTTTACAAATAAATTCAAAGTGCTCTTTGTGCTAGTATAATCATAATATGATTACCCTAGCAATACACATGTTATAATAGTGTATTATCAACTGATATATGACCAAAACTAGCATATATAAGTTGATAATACATAATTATAACATGTGTGCTGCTCGGGTATACTAGCACAAAGAGCACTTTGAATTGATTTGTAAACAACACAGGCAATGACTATCACATTCGAGGTGATTCGAACAATGTTGTAGTGTGCGTGCCATCCCGTGAGTCGCTATGAGTTACCGAGTTTCTCATACACTCATAAACACGGGTAGTCACAGAATGACTACATTTGAGTAATTTATGACTATTTTCTATCTGCCTCTCTTTCATCCTGTAGGGAATTTTATGCCTATTTGTCAATTCGCCTAGGTTGAAGCATCGCTAAGCTTCAATCCAGTCGACAGTTAGTGTGAAAATTCACAGCAGAATGAAAGAGAGGCAGATAGAAAATAGTCATTAATGCATAAACTTTAGTAGTTCTGTGACTATTTTTATTTCTGAGTGTATCACTTTGCACTAAAACACATCCATCTTCGTTTTTGTGTAACAGCTTTCTGCCGCCCATTAGATATTAGATAGGCCTATTCATGGGACAGGTCCATGTTGCATTCGTTTCTATCGGTGGATGACCGGTGATTACCAAGGGTGAAGAGCGACTGTCAAATGGAAGTACAATTGAAAGGGTTTATTCAAAAATGTCATAACGCCAAAAATGACCATTTTCGACAAACACTCGCCCTCTCGTAACGCTTTTTTATGCATATCTTTTAAATTTTGTATGATCCGTAACATCATGAGGACACCCACCCACCCAGGTTATGAAATGCTACTGCAGTATGCTATTGACAATTTTATCAGAAAATTCAGTTGAATTCACAGAATATATGTTTTCTAGAAAACCGATTACGCCTTCATCATTATTTGATCGTTATTTTGTATTATTGTTTACCTTTTAGAACCACCGACACGTTCGGCATTTGCATAGAAGTACTGTCAAAGACCTTCCGAATCAGCTGGTTTGAGACGTCTCGTGAAAAGGCCTATTGCTCAATTGTAACCACCTTTGACAGTTCTTTGATTTCAGCACAGACAAAAAGGCGTCACACTCTTATCGGTGTCCATCGATCATATTTTTAACGACCGATTCGTATATATGCGACCAACTGCAGTCTGCAGCGCTCGCGTCATTTTCATTCGTGTTTGACGTTTACACACTACCGCCACCTGTTGGCCCATCGGCCAAACAAAGTCATTTTAGCATTGGGCTTACACGTTTTCGCGGCCATGATTTTGATCGCCATATTTTTAAATATAGTCAAACCTGTATTAGTCGATGTTCCATAGTTCGATATCGACTCATGAAACCATACTTGAAACAAATAATAATAATTACTATGTTTAGTCCTTAATCTACTAAACACCTTTGCCGAAAACACCATCTTGCTGAAATATCGTTATCCTGAGATATTTGCGATCAAAATACACCATCTGTTGGTAGAATTTCAAGTTGGGCGGCTTATTACTTGCTAGACCTTGACCTATTCAACACTTTTGTCGAAGACGTCAACCTTATAGGTAACCTGGATCCTGAGATATCCGTGTTCGAAAAATGTCATGCTCACTAGCGCCATCTATTGAAAGAATTTCGAATCAAAAAGATCATCCCATGGTAGCCCTTGAACTACTGAACAACTTTGCCGAAAACATCATCTTTCTAAAAAATCAGGATCCTGAGATATTCGTGGATAAAATATTGCATACTCACTAGCGCCATCTTGTGGCAGTTTTTCTTGTTAGGTAGCTTATCATATGTTAGTCCTTGACCTACTAAACAACTTTGTCGAAGACATCATCTTTCTAGGTAATCAGGATCTTGAGATATCGGTGTTTGAAAAATTAAATGCTCACTAGCACCATCTGGTGGCAGAATTTTGAAACAAGCAGCCTATCACATGTTAGCCCTTACCCTACTGAACAACTTTGCCGAAGATACCATCTTGCTAAAAAATCTAGATCCTGAGATATTTGTGTTCGAGATGTTGCATTGCGAAATGTCCACTACATCGGTTCCCCCGGGACACAATCCGATGGCCACAGGAAGATGAGGATGTTTCCAAAGTGTTTTTTGTCCACTGACCAATTGGTACCGTTGGACTGAAGAAATTTGCCGAAGACATCCATATTCTATCTAGCCTAGCTTTGGATGTACTATCAAAATTGCTCCGCGTGTACTCAGTGCACGATGCGACCGCTCGTGTGACGGGCCCTGTAAAAAAAAAGTTACACGAGCGGTCGCACTGGTGTACTGAGTACACGCCTAAAAGCTTAGCTAAAAAACACGATGTTTTCGAATACTTATCGTTGATTTTTTCGGAAAATTTCTTCTCTACAAGCAAGAGGAAGAGTAGATCTTGGAATAGGACCAACACCCGGATCAATTTGAAGGGATTTTCAACGTGTTTTTCGACTTTTCACAAAGTGCGTGTACTCAGTACACTAGGGCGACCGACGGTGGGTTAATGATACTTTTAGTAAAAACAGTCCAAAATAGTGTATGTGTTAGTGACGGAAGCTAATTTTTTGCCCACGACTAGTCAAGAACATAAGTTTCATCTTCGTGAAAAAAAAAGTGGGGCTTTTTTGGTAGAATAATTTTGGGATCGTAAAAAATATATGTCATTTAATCTGCTTCCAGATCTAGAGAATAATCAGAATTAGGAAACAAAACTATATGAACTTCTGAAAATTCAGACGTATTAAATTCATTTACATCGTATTCTTCTTATTCTTTTTTCTGGCATTACATCCCAACTGGGAAAAAGCCTGCTCATCACCTTAGTGTTCTTATGAGCATTTCCACAGTTATTTTTTTTTTTTTTTTAAGGCACTCCGTGCTCGTGGCCACTGCTGTGCCGGAATCAGTTTATCTGTATCTTCTTTACCGATACAGTTTTATTTTTAGCTAATCTATATTTACATCTGCTTTCACTCTCTTCTGCTCTTTTGCTCTCACATCGAGCAGGTAGGAGAGTGCTCTGCTGTTGGTCCAATCGATTTCCATAAGCCATAGTCATTTGCTCTTGCGGTGGTTCGTTTTGCCGTGTTCCTGAGTCGTTTGAGGCTAGCTGCCTGCGAAGTGGGTCAGTTTGTCTCAGTCACCATCTGATACTGACGGAGGATGAATGTGTTCCCCTAAGCACGGTCCTCCGTGCGGCGTCTTCTGGTGGCTGGACGGATTGTTTTTTTGGAGGGGCTGGGAATTGAATCCATGACCTTCCGCTTATGAAGCGAAAGCGTAACCTCAAGGCTACGGACCCCCCTACTTCCACAGTTATTAACTGAGAGCATTCTATGCCGTTTGCCCATTTTTGCATGCGTATATCGTGTGGCAGGTACGATGATACTTTTATGCCCAGGAAAGTCGAGAAAACTTCCAACCCGAAAAGATCCTCTACCGGTGGGATTCGAACCCACGACCCTCAGCTTAGTCTTGCTGAATAGCTGAGCGTTTACCGCTATGGCTATCTGGGCCCCTACATTTACATCGTATAATATGGCTTTTATAAAACACAATACTATTATTCTAATAAAAATCGAAGGATAGATAGATAGGTACATACACATATGGGACAAATTATCTTGAATTCCGTTTAAATGTTAATTAGAATACCAGTTTAGAGATGATTTCTTCAAAACATTTTATCAACATACAATATGTTTCTGAAATACATTTTAAAAATATAAATACATTAAAAGTTTATCAAATATAAGCATCTTTTTAACATATTTTCATGAAATTGTCAAACCGCTAGAACAAAAAAGTTCCACGTGGCCCCACTTTTCTTTCTTTGCGACAATGAAACTTTTGTTCTTGACTAGTCGTATACAAAAAATTAGCTTTGTAAAACACTATTTTTATACTGTTTTTACTAAAATATAATTAAATCTGAAAATTTTGCTAGAAAATGATGTTAATTTACTTTGTATAATTAAGCTTCTAAGACTTGATGACTACATATTTCTGGACAAATATTTCAAAAGGGCACATCGACATTGGTAAACATTGGCTTTGCAAGACGCTGTTGAGCCCAATTCAACTCGATCACACCTACCAATACCACAATCAGAAAGAGCTAACACCAATCTTTCTGATAGTTGTGATTCTTTGCGTGGGTGGGCTAAAAAGGGCTCAACAGCAACGTTTCTGAAAAAAAGCTTCGACCGTTTTCAAATGTTTTTCCAGATTTTTGAACAATAGTTGACGTAGGACTACGTTTTCTTCTCAATACAGGAGGGAAATAGGAATTTCAAAACCAAGAGCGTTACGTTGGCATGAAATATTTTAAACGTTTATAACTTTTTGCTGGCTCAACGAAATTCCTTGATTAGCACCTCAATCGAAAGACAAGGCATCAAAGGTTCATGTCGTTTACTAACTGTTTTAAAAGAGAACGTTTCGAAGAAGATTTCGAGCAAATCTATAAATAGGGGGTGCTAGAGAAAAGTTGACGTCATTTGCTTTTCACTCTCCGCTTGGATGGGCTCGCTCTGACCGGGCGTGACCATTAATATGTAGAAAGAAAAAATTAAAAAACGAGGTCCTTAAAAATCGACTTTTTTCGATTTTTGTATTTGTTCTCAAATGCTTGTTAATAAATTTTTCAAAATATTTTTTACACTATGTCATGAGAGTTGTGGCACAGAATATATTAGCATAAACAAAAATCATTTTTTCTAAAAATTTTACACATTTATCAACATATGAATTTTTTCAGAGGTGTGCAAGATTTTCATCGACATCTGTTAGTAATTTTAAAAATTATCATGCAAAATGCCACTTTATTGAAATAATATCACCACATCATCATTTTTAAATACACTGTAAAGCATTCCTGATCAAAAAATTGTTTGTAGGTTCAACCCATTATTTTTGAGACTGTTTTGAAGGTTTGCTACTACTTTTCGATACACTCCTTAGAATATGTACTCATGACTACAATTAAGTAAAAATTGTACCACAAATTATCCATTTCATGCAGGAATTCATTGATCTTCGAAAATAAAAAGCTGTAAATTACAGATTGATTCGGAAATTAACTAAACAAAAGAATCGCCCTTTCAGTCTTCGAAACGAAGTTCGACATTTTGCTTACATGATAATCAGATAATATGTTATTTTCTTAAATATATTGGGGTTCCCACACTATCGAAGTTACCCGTATTGCCAAAGCTGCCTGTTTGACGGTATATAATAAAGGCATTCAGGTTTATACGAAAAACATTCATAGCACAAATCGCCTTTATCTTTAAGTATTACCTCCGTACCCCTATAATGTTGTATTGATTTTTCATCTACATCAAAATCAAAAGCAGGTATTGATGATAAAACTATGAATTATTGGTTCATATTTAGCTTTCATTTGTTTCAACGCAGCCTATTTTTCATTCAATATTTCCACCACTGTCCATTCAAATGTATCGCATCCAAAATCCACTTTACGTCTCTGCTCTACTAATCTTTTTCCCTTTTCCCCTAAATGCTTTATTGTATACGTTCATCCCCATTCACATGATTACGAGCTTTCCTTCCCAGGAAAAAAACTAGTACGCTTCGTGCTCTTCGTGAGATGTAGCAGCCATCGAATATCACTGCCATGACGTGAGCAGATTTTTCTCGTAGCTGACTGCCGCCACCTCAGACTAACTGACTGGTTGGGGTCTTCACGTAAATTCACGCCGTGACGATTGTTCTTTGCGTGCAGGACTACACTCACACACATGCCCACGCCATAGGAGCACTCACACTCTAACAGTTTGCCCTTCGAACGCCTTCCCACCCGATGTTCGGTCGGTCGTCCGGTCATGCCTTGTGCTGTGGTTATTTGTGGCCCATTCAGACGAGATTATGAGAAAATTTTCATTGATTTTCTATTTTGAAACAGTTCTGAATTTGGTGGCGTTCTTTTGCTTTGGTTGAGACTAAGCTCATTTTCTGTGGAACTGCAGCTCCCCCTCAATAAAAAAAGCTTACAGTTAAACGACTTTGCGGGGAAAAAGTATCTCACCTTACTCAGAGGGGGGTTATCCGATGATGTAAGAACCTTCCTGGTCGATTCGTGGGTTTTAAACTTCACAACACTTATAATTGCTGCTTTATCCAAAACGTCGATCACAATTGCATATTCACACACTGAATCTGAATGACCCCCGAAAGATAAGCTTTGCACCGCAATTTCTCACAGATCCATTTTCACGCTTCCATAGCACACTAGATCACACCACATGCTCGTCCCAAGGAAAGACACAAATCCCAGTTACCAAATTTTCACACAATCCTTCCCCCAACAATTTCCTTTCCTTAGCTTTCGTCGTCTTGCCCCCTTCAGGCGACCGCACTGCCCTCTAGCCGCTCTATTTGTTTCTTCTCCGTGCTTCCTCTTGAAAGGACATGAGATGCACCCAGTGTCGCGTTTTCGATTGAGAAAAATTCACGATTGCACACGGATCCTTCCCCGCACGTCACAGTAAGCTTTTTCCAATTTCCTTTTTAATCACTCCCACCCTCTGACACTCGTTTGTCACAACAGCCAGAAGCTTCGTACTAACGCATTTTCAATTCAATTCGCCCACACGCTCCATTATCCCCTCGATACGCCTCAATCTAGATACCTATGCTCCAAATAAGTGCAGCAGCAGCAGTAAAAGCAACCTCTTCTCCGAAGAGGTGTCGAAGTAGGCGGAGACGGTAACGGTGGTAACTATCTTACTATTTCTTTTTGTCCTGAACCGAAATTGTGTGGACCCCCGGAAAGAGACACCCCTTGGTGCGGTCACGTTCGCTACTGGACTGTTTTCCCGACGCTGGAAAAACCATCGGAATGTCGATCCGGCGGCTCCACCATCGTCATCATCAAAGAGAAAAGAGCATCAGCAATCTCTCTCCAGCCAGCAGCAAGCAGCGTGCTTTTCAATGCCTGCATGCACGGTGGGTTGCCTAGCTGACAGGCGCAATCTGTGCGGAAGCACGCGATGCTTGATGCTCGCAGTCTCACTTCCTTGCATACGGCGAGTGGATGGAGAGAATGACGGAGAGCGAAAGTTTTTGCAGGGAGAAAAGTTCCGAGCCTGAAGTTTCGGCTTTTCGGGGCTTTGCCGAAACTTTTCCTTTTTTGATTGTGTCGTCAATTAGGGATGTCAAATAAGCATTGGAATGTGTTGCAGTGAGATACATAAATTAAAGTTTTATTGGGAGGGAGTAATCCATGACTGCAGGTATACCTTTTTGTAGAATATACCTCATTAGGCATAAAGACGTTTGGCATATTGATGCTGGGCATAACGGATGTTAGGCACAAAATACGTTACGCATAATGAACCTTTGGCATAAAATAACTTGCTTGTGTGAATTCGAAAAAATAATCCTTTGTGACTGAACAGAAGAACACCGTTCAGTAATTTAATATACTCTGACTTTATAATTTCGTGAAAAAATAACAATCATGTGATGCTTGCATAGTCCAACATCTTCGAGAAACCGTTACTTCAATTTCAAAATCAGTGTTACAGCTATATGGCCAGTACGCTGATCATAAGTACTGTGCAAAAGGATAAGACAAGGAACGGTCAAGGAATGATTCCTCCACCGAAATTACTTGAGTTGTACGCTGCTGAGAAGTACAGCTATTATTATTATTATTATTTATTTATTAGTATCATTTCAAACATTACCTTCATTTCTTATATCTAGGTGTTCTGTGTTATTAGACAACACTATCATCCTAATTTGGTAAAACAAATTTAAGATTTTATTAACAATTTGTTAACAATATATTACATTTCATTTGCCGTAGCAGTTCAGATTTTTTACAGGTGAGTTGATTTCACCTGCTTATAAGAGAAAAAACTCGTTTTCATTTTACTTAACCTAACATAATTTAAACATATAACGCATTAATCGTGGCAATAGAAGATTGTAACGATTTTTGCCTGAAACTATTAATTATTTTATTTGACATTTGTTCATATGTTTCAACATTGGATATTCTATGTAACTCATTAGTACTATACCAGGGAGAAAGCTTCAGAATCATTTTCAAAACGAGAAGTACAGCTGATTTCATAACGTCGGTAACGCCTGCTGTACAAATCAAATGGAGCTGTCACTTTTCTGTACGGAAAAATGTGCCGCTCAATTATTCCGCAAGTAAAAGTGACACTGCGCTCATACTGGATCGGCTGTCAAAATTACTTTGGTAAAAGAGAGAAATTCTACTTGAGCGCTTTACGTTTCAGGTGCATACTACGAAATAGTCCGAAAACTTAAGGTATGTTGTGCATAACATTAAACTTGAGACACATTGTTATAGAAATAGACATAATTTAAATACCAAAAACATTTTTGCATAACCTTAAAATTTGTAAGTTTTTGTAAACATCATTTAAATAAATAAACATCGTGTGCTTTAGTCATTTGAACAACAGGACAGCAACACACCGACTACATTCCAGAGCTCCGTCTTCGTCGATATTTCCCAAAATCTCACCAACTACTAAGGTCTATCGTACGCGCTTATCTACTTCGGAATGGTCGTTGTTCATGCATTCTCAAAGCTTTATGAAGTCATCAATCTCCACCAGCACCTTAACTAGAGATCAAACTTTTTTCTCAGGATTTCATACTATGTGACCAGCTCACTTGAGAATGCCAGCCTTGGGCTGCAAATCTCGTTAATAAAGATTGTTATTATCTCATTGAAGCATATTTATGATACATACGATTGAAAGGATTTTAATTATTATTTTTACAATTCTACAATTAATTTGAGCTATATTTTCTCTTTGTTATAGATTTTTTAAGGAGGCGGTCATCCTATTAAAAAATCAAAATGTTTCGTACGAGCTGGGTCTATGAGTTTCTTAACAGTACCCTGGAAAATCCTTAGGAGATTCTTGGGTTTTAGAACTTTCAAAGGATTCTTGATGATGTTATTTAGAATGCTGAGCATAATATGATTATTCCTTTGTGGGTTGCTTTCATCAGTATTTATCAACGGGTTTCGGCTCTCGCAGTCTTAAAAAACAGCTAAAACTGACTGAAAGAGCCGAAAACCATTGAAAAAATAAAATAATATATGATTCTTCCTCAAGAACTCTAAAGATCCTCTGTCCTGTAAATTCCTAGGATTCCTTCAGAATTATGTCTATGATTCAATTTAAAATGCTATCCAGGATGACAAAAAAAATCCTGCAGAGAATCATGTCTGAAATCACTTGCTACCTACTTTTTGGAAATCGGGGTTTTTTTTTTATTTATCGGACGATTTGGGTCGGAGGTTCTCCGATTTGTATGAAATTTTCACCAGAGGTAGAATTCGTGGATACATGACCAAACGTGAAATTCAAAAAAAATATAGTGGCCTATTTTCCCGGAAAACTCTAGATGAATTTTCACGATTTCCCTGTATACCTCAAATTTTAAAAATTCATATCTCCTAAACTATGCATCGTAGAACAAAAGTCTTTTAGTGAAATCGAAAGGAAATTTTCTCAGCAATCTATTAAAAATATAAAAAGAAAACAGAACATTTCCCGGAAAATTTTTCACCTTGGAGAAAATTGTCAGAAAAATAGCGGAAAAACTATCGTCTGTATCAGGAAAATTTTTCGAAAAAATATTTTTTGTTTCATCAATTTATACTATATCTTTCGTTCATAGACGCCAAACTGGTATCTTTTACCTTTTACCGGCGACAGAACTGAGAAACCTATGACCACCTAGGGCACACAAAACACCCAACAGACCAATGAAGAGTGCTCCGATTGACGAAAAGCTTCATCTGACCGGAAAAGGAAGGATGCTTTAATGCGTTACATTTACAATGCTTGAAAATTATTGCCGCCGTTAGCGCACGGTTATGAGGCCCACAATAGAACACATTTTCCTATGGGAAACGTGCGGGTGGTCATCGGTTTCGCAGTTCAATATTTTTTCGAAAATTCTGCTATTTTTCTGACAATTTTCTCCATGGTATAATTTTTTATGGTATATTTTTATTGCGGGGAAATTTAAAAATTGTGATTGCTTCGCGGAAATAACGCGCAGCGAGCAATCCCCGCACAGAGGAAATCAACCACAGTAAGCATTGCGATTTAAAGCATGATCCGACTTATTGACAGTCTACAGCAAAACAGATGGTAAAGTGTAGAAAGCTGTTAGACCAAAATTCTGCAAAATTCAAACTTATGATGGAGACGAGTGGTTCGTAGGTGCTTGGATCTCGTAAATTACGAACCTCTATTTATTCGGATTTAGCACGTTCGAGATCAATTCAGTTCGAAACCGCACTTTACATGGGGCATTGTCACTGATGCCTATTAAAAACGATTCCCAACGGTTCCCTCTATGAACAGAATTTCTATCCACGCGTCCATCTAGGCGTTTCACATAAAGGTAGGGTAGGTGTACCAGTTATGGCCATAGTGGTTCCTTATTTCGCCATACGTGATATCTTGAATGCCTTCAAATTTTGAAAAATCTTTTGTGTTTTAGCAGCAAGATAAAGGATAAATCTTGATGTTAAAACATTCAGAAAGATTGAAAATGTAAAAGTTATCCATATTTTGCATATGGCCAAATAGGGAACCACTATGGCCATAACTGGTACACTTTCCCTAGTTGTATTCAGGAATTAGACATTTCTAACAAAGACAGACAACAACTAAAATTTTGATTAAGCTGCATTTAACAGCATATGCACTGCAGTGCGTAGTGATGCAGTTCATTCATGAGTACTGAAGATAAGGTTCATATGAAAACCGATGGATTTAACCTAGGACAGGACTTGTCAGGTACTAGTGCAAATTTGAAACCATTTGCCTGTCAAAAAAGACCACTTCTGATTGGTCGTTTTGGCAAAGGCCTACTTTCACATCGTTGAGTTGGATTGCAACAGGGCACTTTGTTGCTAGCCCGGCCGTGTTGCTAGTTCATAAGTTAGAGTTTTTATTGAAAGTTTGAAAATTTTTCATAAAATCTTTTTACTACAAATCAATCTATATTCGATGTTTGGTCTACCGCATGTGCTCCTACAATACTAAAATAAATCAAAAATACTTAATTGAGTGCAGTATAATAGAAATTGTATCAGTTTTCTCTAAAAATATCGCCGGTTTTGAATCTAACCTACTTTAAAAAAAGAAGCTAGCATACGCTATTGCGCTAAATGAATGAAGCATGCAAGAAACAACCAAATTGTGAGCCTTGATACTTGAATTTGTTCAACTGATTTGCTTAAAAAGGATACTGGTAGCACTGGCTTTTGTATCGTCAAGGTTATCGATTGAAAAACAACGGGGCAGTCCTTGTTGAGCTGTCACGTCCTGTCCTAGGTGTCCTGGGTGGGAGGTACCGATACTACACACGAAATATGACACAAAGTTATTTCGAACTGCAAGAAAACTCCAGCTTGCCAACTACAATCAAGGCAGACTTGATGAAAATCGCTAGTTTTCTTTTATTGTGTTCCTTCGATCGTTCTGGACATACATGGAAAAAGGGCTTAAGTTTTCTATGCATAACATTTTCGTTTTTATTGGAAAAAGTAAAATGATGCGTATTTGAATACTTTATATTCAATCAGAATAAAAGGTGCTATTGTGACATTACTTTTGAATAAGGATTAATAGCTTTTCAAACGATTTTTGTCACATTTAATAAAATGCAAAAATATGTTTTAATCGCGCGATTACGCGCTTTTATCATGTTTGCCCATTGTTTTAGATCTGGGCTCACAGTGACAGTTCGTGACAGCAGAATCTCGGCTCACCTTGACGTACATAAATTTCGTATCGATTTCTTCCTCCCAGGATTTAACCAAATCCGTCGAATTTATAGAACACACGGTGACATTGGCTACAAAATAAACAGCAATAATCAGCTTCAAAGTCATCGGTGACTATGATAATTTTGGTGGGAAATTTTAAAGACCAGTAGTTCTGGATTTTTCAGGTATCAATTTTTTTCTTACAACGCGTAATAATAGATTGCTGAGGAAATTTCCTCTCGATTTCACTAAAAGACTTTTGTTCTACGATGCATAGTTTAGGAGATATGAATTTTTGAAGTTTGAGGTTTATAGGGAAATCGTGAAAATTCATCTAGAGTTTTCCGGGAAAATAGGCCACTATATTTTTTTTGAATTTCACTTTTGGTCATGTATCCACGAGCTCTACCTGTGGTGAAAATTTCATACAAATTGGAGAACCTCCGGCCCAATCCTGTCCGATAATTTAAAAAAATGCCCAATTGTGTCTAAGATTTTGTGGAATCCTCTACAAATTCCGCGAAGATCCTGCTCAACATTTTGTGAGAATTGAACTGAAAATTGTATGCGTAATTTGTTTATTTTTATAAAATTTTTGCCCGGAATCCATCATAAACCCCTTCTAGGATTGTGCAAAATTCATTTCTAGAACTCTATTAAAATTCAGCCAATGTTTCAGTGAGATCACTTACTTGATACTTGATGGGCTACAATCCGCCATGTTGAATTTACGTGGAATGGATAATTCTCCTCCACTGGACTCCACGGTCCTGAGCCAATCGCTACCAGTCGCGCTAAACGTTTTGTGCCCTTAGGTCCTACTCCGGGTTCTCTACTGAACATTATTTTTGCTTACCGTTCTTCCATTCGTACCACGTGACCACCCAACGCAGCCTGCCGTGTTACATATAACTTCTTAATAGCTTGACAATATCCACTACTTGGTACGATTCATGATTTATGCGGCGCCGCTTGATGTCATTTTCTTGTTTACCGCAGCGCATTACGCTCAAGAACAACCAGTTCACGATTCATGGCCGTATAAAAGAACAGTGTCTTGTATAGTGCGAATTTTGTCTTCGTCTGCTGGCTACGGGACCTCAGTTGGTTATGGAGCCCGTACAAAGACCTATTTGCAGCTGCAAGACGCCATTGCACATTGGTCCACGGAACAAAATTAAGTGGAATAAATTCATAACTTGAAAAGTATAAGAGATAGGGTTTTGGTGTCTTCAGAAGTTTTGTTGGTCTAGTCAAGGTGCGTTATACGCAAAAGTGTCCTAAGCGCCAAATTTCATAGCTTTCGAAATTCGCTCTCAAACTTTTTTATTTCAAAAGATAGCGCAACAAAATGTTCTACAATATTCAAGAATATAGAAAATATGGAAGCTTTGTAGAACATCATTTTTTTTCTACATCTGATAGTCTGAATTATAATTTCAAGAAGTTGAAAAAATCTGTTTTCTAAGTAAAATTAAGGGATAATTTAAAACACATTAATTAGAGAAAAACGAAAATCACCATCACCAAAGTTTCTTAAAATATACTTTAAGATATACTTATTCAAGTGGCGGAAAAAGTTTTTGATTTTCCTTGCGCCATTTTGAAATGTTACGCTTGGAAGAGTGGATGAAAAAACTACAAAAACGCTCATATCTTTTCATATGAAAATTTTAGAGGTATGACGTCTTCAGAAAAAATGTGTATTTTGCTCATATTTAAAACTCTTTAGAACATAGTAGGCCTGAAAAATTGATATTTTCGTTAGTATTGAGGAAAAACCGATTTTTCACCATACAGTTCTTAAGTGACCTATATCTCTAAAACTATCAGATGTAGAAAAAATGATGTTCTACAAAGTTTTAATAATTTCTATATTCTTGAATATTGTAGAACATTTTGTTGCGCTATCTCTTGAAATAAAAAAGTTTGAAAACGAATTTCGTAAGCTATGAAATTTGGCGCTTAGGACATTTTTGCGTATAACGCGCTTTGACCAGACAAACAAATGTTCAGAAGACACCAAAACCCTATCTCTTATATTTTTCAAATTATTAATTTATTCCACTTAATTTCGATCCGTTGACCAATGTGCATTGGATTGGAATCACTCTGTCAACCGGCGATAATGTACTTTGTTCTGCTGTGGTGTTGACGGTAAGTCTAATCCTCGCTTTCTCCCTTCTAAAAGGCACGAATGCCTCTTCTATGGCTCGACGATCAATTCCGATTATATCGATATCGTCCGCAAAACCCAGGAGCATATGTGACAACTTGTCTGACAAGGTGAAGATGATACCGCTTTTTGCACGCCTGCTCTCCTAATAGCTCCTTCGAGGTAAATGTTGAGCAAAAGGTTCGAAAGCGCATCTCCTTGCTTCAATCCATCTAAGGTTACGAAGGAGGTCGAAATTTCATCACTTGATTTCGATCCATCTAACATTGCACGAATCAGTCTAATCAGTTTCGTAGGAGAACCATGTTATATCATTATCTGCCATAACTAATTTATCCTCACTGAATCGTACGCCGCTTTGAAATCAATAAACCGAAGATGAGTCTGCAAGTGTATTCCCGGAACTGCCTCTAGAATTAGTCGCAAGGTAAACATTTGATCCGTCGTTGATCGGCCCTCATGAAAGCCAGCTTGGTATTCGCCGACGAAGGACTCCTCCAGCGGTCTCAATCTGATGAATAGAATATGTGACATTAATTTGTACACTGAAATGAGAAGCTTTATTCCTCGGTGATTGGCGCACTCCAGTCTGTTTCCCATCTTATACAGAGGGCAGATGAGGCCCTCAAGCCAGTTTCTTCCTCCCATATCCTCAACAGCGTACGGTACAGTACAGCTACTCACTACCTTTCTTGGTGCCACTAGCTCGTCTTTTCCTGCTCTCTTACCTGTTTTAACCCAGGGGGGGTATACGCAACGAGGTTCGCCTACCGTTCATGTTTTGTGGGTGTATTCGTTTGGCTCACAACGCTGCTAGGCATCCCGCTGTTTGCGTGTTGAAATGCATCAGCATTTGCTGTCTGGCATGGCCCGCGTTTCGACCTGTGCTGTTTGGGTCCGCCCGCGTGAGAGATGATGCTGTTTGGGACGGCCCGCCCGAGAGATGATTGTTAGGCGAGCTTTGTTTGTAGTTGACAGCCGTACACCCACCCTGTTTTAACCTTATCTAGCATCGGGAGCTCCACAGCTTGTTCATCGTCGCTGATGGTTAATATGTTCTTAGGTGCGCTAAAGTTCTCTCCGTTCAACAAATGTTCAAAGCGCTCTCTGCACCTGGCAGCCACCATGGTTTTGTCTGTCAGCAAATTACCTTCACGGTCATTGCACATGACGGAAGATGACGCTTTTTCTGCGCACGCCATTGGCAGTTTCGTAAAAACTCCGCATATAATTTTGTTCCATTCTGTTCCGCGCCTCAGTAATGATATCTTCTTTACACTGCTTTTTCTTTCTGCGGTGCTTTCTTTTCTCGGCTGCTTTCGCTTCAGTGAGATTAGGTTTGATTTATTCCACTTTTTAACAAGAACTTGTACCAAAGCTAACCAAGTTTGACAAAAGGAAAATTTTTTGTACTAAATTGTGAATAATGTTATGGGAAAATATTTATTTATGCAACAAGTTGCAAAATGATGATTTTTTCAACACGAATTGTAAACTTATCCAACGACGCTCGCCGTGTTCGATAAATAATCGAGTTTTCAACGAGTTGCATACAACATTTTTTGCTATTTTGATAAAAGCATTTTAGGATGAATTCTAACAGCACAAACAAACATTTCAAGAGAACCCACATGGACATACATCCATGCGTAGTATCAATTAAAAATTTTTCAATCATGTAGGCTGTGACACAATCAATGGTAGAACAATAGAAATATAAGTAGTAGAATGCTAGTGATGCTGTTATCACATAATAGAAATATTTTATTATTACTTACTGTTGAAGTTTTTGATTGCTTGTTTAGTGCCATGTTGTAGAGAATGTTTTATTTTGGTCGAAAAAAATGATTTGACACTTATAGACCCGATACTCAAGCTGTCAGAGCGTGGCAAACTAGATGTTGGTCACACGAACAGTCGTGACATTAGCATTCTAAGGCTAATGCTTCTACTGGTAGAACCGTAGAATGTTGAGTTTCGTTAGCTCCCATCATACAGATCTTTTTGCAATTTCTCATCGTAATAGGCTGTTTTTCATCACGCCAATTTGCCATGAAACGGACTACTTTCCTGCACTGAAGTATGCAGTGTGGAAATAGTCATTACGCAACTGAAAACAGTGCTGTAATGATTCATTAAGCAACGGTTTCTCATTAGTAACTGTTTAGAATTGCGTAATGAATCGTAACACAACAATTTTTCTGAATTTGTAAAATAATGGTGAATGCATTTTGATATAATTTCTGATACTCTCAAGTGGTCTTCTACGAAATTGCAAAGAATGCTGTACGTAACTCGTTGCAGAACTTGAAATTTACAACTCGTGCTGTGTAAGTTCGATTCTCACTGAGATGACGTGTAACTTTTTCGCAAAACTTCACATCAATTTGTCCATTTAATCCAATTGCAAAGTATATGTGATGTTTGGCTTTTCGGTAGTTGTTAGTTATTATTTGTTTTTCCGCTAGAAATATAGCAGAACATTTAAGAGTAAACAATAAAATTAGATATTGACAGATTTACGATAGGTTATATGATTGAATCATTTTTGACGTCATGAGCGTGAGCAAGTGATTTTGCATCCTACTCATGCGTGAGTTTTTCGAAGCAGATCTCAAATGAGTTTGTTGTCATGGGAGAACTCAATGATTGATATTTGAGTGTGAGTCTATCAACACTGTAAAAAAATGCATGGAAAGATTTTGGATAGACATTTGAGATGATTTTTCTCTTTACAAAAAAATCCACAGAGTTATTTTATACAAATTTTTGCAAGGGTTTTGAATATTATCCATTGAAAATTTGAATTAAACTTACCCACGTATTGTAGGTATTCTAAACAGATTCTTCCAAGGTTTCTCAATTCCAATTAAGAATAATAAAAAAATTATTCCAATTAGAATCTCGAGCGAAAAACAATGATCATTACTCGTGAGAAATATTCACGAATACGATTTTGTGAAGATTTCATTCAAAGTTCAAAACAGTATTGTAATTCAGCATACAGCAAACAGATCAAAATTCCATGAGAACAAATGTAAGTATTCTATTAAGATCCCGGTCAGGAGAAGATTAGAAAAGAATCTAAAAAGTTTCGATCGTAATAATCATGATAATGCCAATCTTTACGTTTTAAAATTTCATGTTATATAAATATATTTTTTTTCAAATTTATGAATTTCATAATTTAAGCACACATTTTAATAATTTGCTTGGACGCTTGATAACAGATTGTAAGAATCTTCTACTGCCGCGCGCTGGGCACTTTAACCTACATTAGAGAAGCAGCGGGTCAAACCGATAAATGTTACGCTGCTGATCAATGATGTCCCGTTTTACAAGTGCAACTAAAGGTTCGCTATTGATATTCACAGTCATCATTGCCAGTGAACAGTAAACCTATAGACAATAGACAACACACAATCAATTCATAAAAATGACAAAAGTTTGAGAATTTGCTGGATCCAAACTTCTCATGCCAATAAATCAAAGCAAACCCTCAACACATCAGCACAAACCACAAGAGCAATCGTAACAAATATCGATTGATGGCTGCAAATTAGTTTCCTTCCTGGGTGCTTCCTAACTGACCGAACATTATCCACCGTAATGTCATAACTATACAATGTTAGACGCAACATGCTATTTCTTACAACCCAGCACAGCACAGCAAAAATGATGACCGATCCTGTGAACCTCATAGCACACCACATGTGGCGACGGAAAAATGACATTTTCCCTGCAGCTCTCGGCAGGCAATCTGCGCCAATTTGTCCCTCGCAAAGTAAACACACACGCTTCACTGGAGCAACCAACTTAGGCTTTCCAACGAAAGGAAGATGAATGTAGTGAAACGGGGTATCTTTGATAGTGCGGGACCCACAAGGAAAATAATAATTTTTCTGTTAATCAGTTCAACAAAACTAATGCTTTGTAATCGTTTCATAAATACTAAAATCTCATGAATCTATATAAATAAAAATGTAGTGGTGTTTGTATGTCACGAAATGGCTAACGAACGGATCAACGTATTTGAATGATAATTTCTCCGTTTTGTTCCTCAAGGGTTCCGACGTGTTTATATGTATAAAAGTCCCAGGATATTCACCGGAAAAGTAAGGAAAAACGAACGTGAATGGAACTGTCATTTTATATGGGACGATCCATAGCGTTTTTCAACAGCCTACTTGATGGCAAGACGAAGTTTGCCGGGACCACTAGTTTTTAATATTTTTGAGACTTCAGCATTCTTCAAACGATTGCAAAAAATCTGTTCTATAATCTTTATTTGATTAAGTTTTAAAGAGTTTGTTACTTATAGTACTTATACCGCGGGGTTGACGTAGAACTACGATGATTAATAATTTGATTTGTCATGTGTATGAATTTGTAAGTATACTAGTTTTGTGTTGTTATTGAT
This sequence comes from Aedes aegypti, assembly GCF_002204515.2. NCBI lineage: Eukaryota > Metazoa > Arthropoda > Insecta > Diptera > Culicidae > Aedes > Aedes aegypti. The sequence goes on along the minus strand of NC_035107.1, from coordinate 224,181,452 downwards.
CGGATGAAGTTTTCAGAAGTTAACTCTTTTTGGACTCATTTTGGTAGTCCTGAAAAGCACCATTTGTCGTTCTGTGGTTCCGAGAACCAGTGTTTGGTGTTCCAGGAATAATGCCAGATGATTGAATTTGTTTGTTTGGTCGTTGCTTCCTTGTGTTGCTTGGTTGGGTGATCGGTTTCTGGCTCCAGCTGTAGTTCGCCAAACTCCTCCAGTAGATTAGATGTTTGATAGCTCGGGTGCTTCGATCGTGAGAATCGATAGAATCGGTCCAGTGCTTTGGTCTGTAGCAATATCCATTGCATGAGCATTTAGGCTCTGTACATTGATACTCATCAATATGCAGGCTTGGCCGCTATGATCCAGTGTTTCACGCAGTTCGTCTCAAAGCGTCACTAATCGATGATTGCCTAAGCGCTGCAGCTCATTCCTCAAGTCAACCCTCTTGGGAGAATTGCTGCCTTTGGTGTGATGGAACTTAAAAAAATTGGAAGAGTTTGTCAAAAATAGCCCTTGCAGTGAAGTAACCCGTGACAAACCAACATATAGCAATTGCTGATCCTGGCTTTTGTCATAGTCGTACACGACCTCGGGGAAAGTTCCACCTTGCGACTTATGAACAGTAAAAGCACAGGCACTAACCATCGGGAAATGAATGCGTTTGCATTTGATTATGCCGCACAGTTTGAAAGTAAAATAAAAATTCTCTATACAGGAGTGAAATTGGAATTTCAAAACCAAGAGCCTTACGTTGGCATTAAATATTTTGAACTCTTATAGCTGTTTGCTGGTTTAACGAAATTCCTTGAATGGCACCTCAATTGAAAGACAAGACATCAAAGGGTCATGTCGTTTACTTACTGAATCCCACATACCTGTCCAAATAGTTTAATAACTGTTTTAAAAGAGAACGTTGATTTCAAGCAAATTCATTAATGGGGGTGCTAGAGAAGTTGATTGCAAGCAAATTTATAAATAGGGATGCTTGAGAAACATCATTTGCTTTCCATTCTCCGCTTGGATCGCATCTCAGCAGGCAACAGATCGTCTTGCTCTGACCGGGCGTGCTTCTCAGGCACAGACATCGATAGCGAAGGACCTCCCCGTTTGTCTTGCTTCGCTCAAATCAAACTGTCGAGCGAGCGAGAGAAGATGCCGTCCGAAGCCAAAATCATCACCGCTGCCGCCGTCAAGAAGAAGAAGAGGCAGTAGTCCACAGGAAAATTTGCGGTCGAACTGTGAACATGGTCGGGCAAGTCATTCTCGCTTTGTGCTTCACCGCTTATTTGCGTTCACCCGGCCATCGTCATCGCCGCCATCATCAGATTTCGACTTAAGCCCGGTGATCCACTACATGTTACTGTTGTGCGCCATCCACGCCACGAAACTTTAGGTTCGTCGTGGATAACATAAGAACATCAAAGCTAACAAAGCCATCGGCCCTTTTCAGGGCGATCAAATTAATGGAAAAGAGTTAAAAGAGAAATATTTCCGACTTTATATATGGCTTCTAATATTCCTAAATCAATTTCACAGCTTCATACAAAATTTCATTTGTCATGAATAATTTATGACTAAACATTTTGAGACTGTAATCGCGGACGCTGCTGCAGTGCCGTCGGGGTGAGTGCTCAACATTCCACAACAATTGTAAAATAGAATGGCATTTCCAACAGCGTCTTTGATGTTCCATATTTTATGGGAACACTTTGATTAGCAAAATTATCACATGTAACAAAATTGCAACATATTAAGAATGCTTTTGAAAAGACATTCTCATTGAACAATTGTAATAATTTTGGCACCCATGGATCAGAATTTTACATTCATAATAAAGAAAACTATTGATTATCAATAGCTCGTATTGAATATTTAGTTAATGTCAACCCTTCCAGCAATTCATGTTCGACCAATTTCTCACGCATTAGCATTCTCCGCAATGTTCAAGTAATTCTAAGCCCAACACATTATTATCACATACCCATTTCCCAGATTGGTCAATCAGAAAGCGAAGAGCACAAAAGGGAGGAGCATCATCTGCTATTCTGAGGTTATAAAACATGCTTCCTTCGTCGGATTCAGTTTCATTCCAATTCCGCTTTCGAGCTGGTAAGAGCTCCTCCGAACTTGCTCAGCGAGAAGTATCTCGCTGCTAGAAATCTGCTGAGCTGTTAATCTTAAGCTGCCAATCATCTGGTTTGTTAAATCGCTCAAGATTTCTAGGTTGACCGATCCGCGCTTCTAGATTTCGACTCGTGGTAAACTCGTGGTCACAGCATCCCAGCTCAATCGGTCCTTTTCAGGACCAACATACGTTCATAAAAGGGTTTATTGGATGATATTTACTGATTTATCTATAATGATCTAAATATCGCGGTATACTACAATTTGGTTCACATGATTTACCCCACATAATTAAATGAATTTGAGAATTTACCACTGCAGCGCCGTCGGACTGTAACAACATCATACTACTCAGCATTGTATGGTATTTCTAACAGCATCGTTGATTTATCATAACCTTATCCTAGATTGGTCAATCAGAAGAAGGCGAAGAATACGAAAGGGAGGAGCATCGTCTGCAATTCAAATTATGTAAAACATACTATTTTCGACAGATTCGGTTCATTTAAGGGACGAATGACCTTCGGATTAAAATCCCTCTGTAACAACAACAGGATTCGGTTCATTTCATTTACACTTTCGAGCTAGTAAGAACTTCTCGTGATAAACACAGTAAAGCTAGTAATATTTCCTAATGTGCTTACCACATACTTGCTATAATCTCTTAATGCATCTCGTAGCATCATACAATATCTGATTTATCACGAATAGTCGACAATACGGCAATTTGAGGATGTTCCGAGAACGCTGCGGCAGTGCCGTCGGGATGCAATAACAGAATAATGCTCATCTTGTACATCCCTTGCCAAGACATCAATTTCATATAGCCTATTTCTCAGATTAACGCAATAGACAACATGTAGAAAAATCAATTCAGATCAATAGTTGCTCATTACAATTGGTCAAGAAACAGTTTATTGAACAGTATTTAAAATCTGTCGCAATTTTAATACATTTTACAATTTCCGTACTCGAGAATTTTGGAAGCGGGGGCCGTGATGCTCGGGATGGATTCTCCTCTATGACTGGTCCTGGCTGGAAATATTCGTGGGGAGAAACTCGACCCTTTGCTGCAGGAATTTCATTAACAACTCTTTGGTAAAGCATCAATTTTCAGAGGAAAATTCTGCTAAAAGTGAACTTTTTCAAAACAACTCTTATTGATTGGAATATTTATCAACAACTCTTTGTTAAGTCAAATCATCCTAAACAACTCTTTGCTCCATCGCCAAACCAAACCATTTCATTGAACTCATCAAGTACAAGAATATGAATGGTAAGGAGAGGCAGATGGTGTATATTTCGCTGGCGTTACTTTTCAACAGGTCGCCGGTAGGCGCTGACTACTAATCCGTCCACTGAATGATTTTCAGTTGTTGCTTTCGCTTCATTGCTCTCTGGTTCCGTTCGCTACTCGCACACTGCTGTGGCTTTCACGCGCTCTTCTTTGCTGCTCCGATGCTTGATCCGTTCGTTATGCCGTTCGATTTGTGAATGAGCTGGGAGCAGAACAACCAGTGGTTTTATTTGCTCGAGCTCCGTTCACCAAGTGGTGGGGTTCTCGCTTGGTTGTTTCGTCACTCCGTTCGCTACTCGCACGCGATTGGTTATTGCTTTCGCGCTATTTTCGTTGATGGTGTGATTCGTCGCTGAGAAAAAAAAACTGCAACTCTTTTGATTTTTCATGCAAAATGACCACCTTTGATAAACTATATCTCAGTTATTTATGGACCGATTTGAATGACATTTTCACAGAATATCAGACATAACTTAAATTTTAAAATATATTTTTGAGTGATTTTTCCAATCACACGTTAAAAAGCAGTAACGGTTTGACTAAAGTGATTTTTTTGACGATTTTTTATAATTGACATAACTGAACATATTGAAGGAATAGCTTCATGGTATCTTCAGCAAAGTTGTAGATTTTGACGAGATGAATAAGTTTGCTGAAGACAGTTTTTGTGTAAGGCTATCAGATTTTAGGATAAAAAGTTTTGAAGTTTTCGTCGAAAATTACAGTTTAGTCAAACAGTTATTACTTATAAACTTGTGATTGGAAAAATTATTCAAAAATATATGTTAAAATTCAAGTTATATCTGATGTTCTGTGAAAGTTTCATTCGAAAATATTTCCATAAATAACTGAGATCTAACTTACCAAAGTTGGTCATTTTGTATGGAAAATCGAAAAAGTTGCAAATGCATGTGAATAAGTTGGGGCCTTCCTTAGCCGAGTGGTTAGAGTCCGCGGCTACAAAGCAAAGCCATGCTGAAGGTGTCTGGGTTCGATTCCCGGTCGGTCCAGGATCTTTTCGTAATGTAAATTTTCTTGACTTCCCTGGGCATAGAGTATAATCGTACCTGCCACACGATATACGAATGCAAAAATGGAAACTTTGGCAAAGAAAGCTCTCAGTTAATAACTGTGGAAGCGTCATAAGAACACTAAGCTGAAAAGCAGGCTCTGTCCCAGTGAGGACGTTAATGCCAAGAAGAAGCAGAAGATGTGAATAAGTTCTCTTTTTATTCGACAAACCAGATGAATATTTCATGGGTGCACAACATCAACAGGGTAGCGGATCACAGGGATTTAATTGAAATCTGGAAACGTAGCTCAATCTTGAAATATTGAGCGATTTCACAAACCAGATTCTGGATTAACAGCTCAGCAAGCTTCTAGCAGCGAGGTACTTCTCGCTAAGCAAGTTCGGAGGAGCTCTTACCAGCTCGAAAGCGAAAATGGAGTGAAACTGAATGCAACGAAGGCAGCATGTTTTATAACCTTGGAATAGCAGATGATGCTCCTCCCTTTTGTGCTCTTCGCTTTCTGATCGACCAATCTGGGAAATGGGTATGTGCCAATAATGTGTTTGGCTTAGAATTACTTGAAAATTTCGGAGAAGACTAATGCGTGAGAAATTGGTCGAACATGAATTGCTGGAAGGGTTGACATTAACTAAATATTCAATACGAGCTATTGATAATTAATAGTTTTCTTTATTATGACGGTAAATTTCTGATCCATGGGTGCCAAAATTATTACAACTGTTCAATGAGAATGTCTTCTCAAAAGCATTCTAAATATGTCGCAATTTTGTTACATGGGATATTTTCCTAATCAAAGTGTTCCCACAAAATATGGAACATCAAAGGCGCTGTTGGAAAAGCCACTCTAATTTACAATCGTTGTGAAATGTTGAGCACTCACCCCGACGGCACTGCAGCAGCGTCCGCGATTACAATCTCAAATCGTTGAGTCATAAATTATTCATGACAAATAAAATTTTGTATGAAGCTGTGAAATTGATTTAGAAATATAAGAAGTTATAAATAAAGACGGAAATATTTCTATTTCAACTCTTTTCCACAAATTTGATGGTTCTGAAAAGAACCGATGGCTTTGTTAGCTTCGATGTTGTTACGGATAAATAACACTGCTCGGATCAGCAAAACTCAGGGGGCTTCTGGTGTTTGCTCCTAACGGGATTGCTTCTTGACCACCAATGATGATTTCATCACGAGTCGAAATTTTGAAGCGGGGGTCAACAGCTCCTCGGCCGATGAAATTTGCGGCGGCGATGACGATGGCTGGGTGAACGCAAACAAGCGGTGAACCACAAAGCGAGAATGACTCGCCCGACCGTGTTCACAGTTCGACCGCAAATTCACCTGTGGACTGCTTCCTCTTCTTCTTCTAGGCGGCGGCAGCGGTGATGGCTTTGGCTTCGGACGGCATCTTCTCTCGCTCGCTCGACAGTTTGATTTGAGCGAAGCAAGACAAACGGGGGCGTCCTTCGCTATCGATGTCTGTGCCTGAGAAGCACGCCCGGTCAGAGCAAGCCGATCTGTCGCCTGCTGAGATGCGAGCCAATCGGAGAGTGAAAAGCAAATGACGTCAAATTTTCTCTAGCCACCCCTATTTATAGATTTGCTTGAAATCAACGTTCTATTTTAAAACAGTTATTAAACTATTTGGACAGGTATGTGGGATTCAGTAAGTAAACGACATGAAGCTTTGATGTCTTATCTTTCGATTGAGGTGCTAATCAAGAAATTTTGTTAAGCCAGCGAAAAGTTATAAACGTTTAAAATATTTCATGCCAGCGTAACGCTCTTGGTTTTGAAATTCCAATTTCACTCCTTATAGAGAAGAAAGACGTACTTCTACGTCAAAAAAAACCTCTAAAACCAGAAATAATCAGATTTTCTTCTAAAAAAACTATCCGAGCTACCCCGCTTTACGGTATCTCAAGCAACAAACACCCGGATGCTCTGAGGCTGGTGACCACTGGTTGTGCATGCGATTCGGATTATTTTAGTGGATTGATAGTGATGGGAATAACTGTCTCGTTCGGATGGTCCTTCAAAGTTCAAACAACGACGAGATGGATTTTTGAGGCTGGTTGCCTGCTAATTGATCCCACCAGGGCCCAGTTTAAAGTGATTGATCAGTTTAAAACTAGGTCGTACCCTTTCAGCCTTTCCTGGCTATATTCAACCCTTCGGGATTAGTTGAATTATACCCTGCATTGGAGGATAGGCTCGGGCAACGATGGAATGGTTAATGTGAGCAAATTGCATAAGTGTTCATGTGATTGATCGTGAGTGCTACTACAAAAGATTATTCTGTAGTAATTGCATAAACAGTAAGTTAGAAAGGAGATAAAGTTTGAAAGAATAAAAACTCCAAATGTTTCACTTCAACATTGATGAGTAATTCTCGCTGAGACCGACCTATTGTTTACACTTGGTCTTTTAAAATGTTCAAATTTATGCTCATTCGAAAGCTCCTGTCGAGTTAGTAAAGAGAAATGTTACAAAAAGGGGGAGGGAATCAAACAAGTTGTCATTCATCGTGACATGATTTGTTTACCATTCCTTACTTCATGGATGTTCGATAATGATCGAGACTTTGACACCGTGTGCATCTTCTTCTTATTCTATCTGGCGTTACGTCCCAAGTGGGACAAAGCCTGCTTCTCAGATTAATGTTCTAATGAGCACTTCCACAGTTATTAACTGAGAGCTTTCTATGCCGATTGACCATTTTTGCATGTGTATATCGTGTGGCAGGTACGAAGATACTCTATGCTCTGGGAATCGAGAAAATTTCCTTTACGAAAAGATCCTCGACCAGTGGGATTCGAACCCACGACCCTCAGCAGGGTCATGCTGAATAGCTGCGCGTTTACCGCTACGGCTATCTGGGCCCCATATACACCGTGTGTAGGTATATGACTCTTCAAAACTGTGTTTATTCATCCATCAAACCATCGAAACCAACATAAGGTGAAGATGAATTAAAACCACACAGAAAAAAATCCGTTCTCGTATCCGTGAACAGCAGGCGTGAACTCGTCAACAAACAAAAATACACCGTGAACTAGATCATGTATACGAGATCGTTCATGGTAGTTCACGGTGTATTTTTGACAGTTCACGTTTTCCAGAACGCGTTTTTGAGCGTGTAGCTATCAATTTTCAAGAGCAAAAATATAGAGAACAAAAAAGTGATCTTGCATTAAGATTCGATCGATTGATCAACGATTTTACTAATCGAACAAATTTACACCGCGATCAGTTGTTTTGTTCTCAAAATATGTATTATTGAAGATTCTAGGTAAATCTTGGATTGATAGTATATACCATACAGTTGAGGTATTTCAAAGCATTGCTACAAATTTTCAAATCTTTCGCGGAGCACCTGCCAAGGCTTAGCGAAGCACCAAGTGCTCCATGGAGTACGTTCTGAAAACCACTGGTTTATAGGAACCAGCGTTATGATGTACGGGAATTAACTTCGAAGAATTGGTGCCTAGATAGCCGTAGCGGTAAACGCGCCGCTATTCAGCATAGAAGCATGGAGTATCTTTGTACCTTCCACAAATGCAAAAATTGTCAAATGCCAAAGAAAGCTCACAGTTAATAACTGTGGAAGTGCTTAAAAGAACACTACGATGAGAAGCAAGCGCTGTCCCAGTTGAGACGTAATGCAGGAAAGAAGAAGAACAAGAAAAAGAAAATGTGTTGGATGAGTTTCGAAGACTCATCGTCGGCAAAATTTATCAGAACATAGTTTGTACTTTTATTTTGATTTGCATCTATGAGTGAAATTAATTCTTACCTCAACTTTGCAAAATGAGTGAGTTTGATAAAGTACATATGAACGAGCTGCTAAACACTTGTTTTCATCAAACTTGATGAAGCAAATAGTCATATCGCTAGATTTGCCTCCAAAAATAGATTCTTCCTACTCTGGTCGTTCATCTAATATGAAAACCCACATCGATTTCTTCCGGAATCTTATAGCAGCAACTGCCGCCAGCCACGAATATGAAACCCCCAACAATCGAACCAACAAAGAGCAAGACGCGCCGGGAGACGATGTCGCCGATGATGAGCACTAAAAACCCATATTTTTGCAGCCCACACACCCTCTCAGTCATCCAGGTCAGGTGTTCTCAACCGTTTCAGAGCTGCGACCCTCTTTGACAGTTTGCAAGGGGCTGTCCATTTATTACGTAAGGGTTTACGGGGGGCGGGGGCTTTTCAGATTTCTTACGCGTCATACAATTTATTTTTTACTTTCATACAAAAAATCTTACCATGGGGGGAGAGGGGTTGAAAAATCGCGAAAATTGTCTTACGTAATTAATGGATCGCCCCCAACCATCCCGCTGTCTTTTGAAATTGTTGAAAAATAATTGTCAAAAATCCATCACTAAGGACTGTTCATTTTAGAAAGTGGACACCTGATTGTTAACATTTTGGAGTGAATATTTCAAGAAAAAAAATAAAATTTTGTTTCAAATTAAATACAGTAATACCTCGATATAACGTAACTCGATTTTTATTTTCGTTACGTTATATCGAGGTTACGTTATATCGAAGCAAAATTTTTATTTTGTCAAAATAAATACGTTCTGATAATACAGTAAGCATCTTGAAATGATTCTAAGCCATAATGATTACATAAATATATTTATTTAACACCGTCTTCAGCTTTGCTGTACAGACTGATCTTACTAATCTTACTTACTAAATCTTACTAATAAATTTGTCTCACAATATTCTTAAAACGATTTCTATCAATAGTAAAATCAAAAATATCTACATCATTTAAAAGATTAAAACATTTTTCGAGTGGATGATTTTGGCCGAAAACAGTACGGTGTCGACTTATCCTTATGTTGTAGAAATTGGCAACCGCAGCGTTAACATCGGTCTCCTGGAATAGTTCTTCCCATCTAAACAAGCTCAGCTCCTCGATTACAGCATTGTAATTGCAACGGTTAAAGTTGAAATCGTGCTGGGCCGACACTGCATGCGAAGCCTCCAATTCACTTGTGAATAAACGTAAAACGAACGGTTTGTGGTGGCGGTCAGGAGGTAAAATCGAGAATGGCACTTCGAACAATTCAACTTCGCTACTGTTGCTGACGAAGGCCAAGTCAAGTAGTCTATCGTTTGAGTTACATACGTCACAAATCTGCAATAAACCACTGGCAATCATGTTCTCTGTGAACACTAGTTCTTGCTCCGAAGACGCGTTCGTCGGTAGGTGTGAATCCAAATCGTCGTCATATGCCCAGTGCAGATGAGGCAGGTTGTAGTCACCGATTATCAGCACAGAATCACCGTCGGAAGTCTTTTGCATTATTTGTTGCACACTGTCAGCATGAGCGGCATACTTGTCGGGATCGCTGTTCGGCCTGAGGTATATCCCACAGACATAAACAGACTTTGACTGGAGGCGGAGTTTTACCACAATTTGCTCGAGTGAGTTACATCTTTCGAGTCGAACAGGGAGACTTGAGATAGCCTTCTTAACAGCGATTAGCACTCCCCCACCTCTGCTGAAGTGACAAGATGCACTGCTACGGTCGCAACGGAAAATGTTATAATCGGAGGATAGTTCGGAGTTGCTCACATCGCTCCGAAGCCACGTTTCAGTCAGAACGATAACATCATATTCACAGGCAGTGTCGTAAAAATTCAGCCGAATGATACCCGATCAATGCGAAAACGAACAAAAACAAACTCCGCTAGCAAGAAGCCAATCTGACTTCGAGTGCGAATGTGACGAGAAAGAGAGTGGGTGCAACACACGCACACATTCAGTTTCACCCACTGTTGGTGTCATTTCAAAATTCAGTTTCACCTAGAGGCACTGAAATTGAAAATTGAATATAAAAAATTACAAATGAATTTTATATTACTGGTGTAAGAAAACGGCAATGTGATGCCTCCAGTTGATGAATCATGATTGTCTTTTAATAAAAAATACAACTTTTGCAATTTGCGGATGTTTTGTGGGGTATTCTGACGGAAATGATTTTTTTCACTAGTGAAATTGAATTTGAATGTCAGTAGTGGATGAGAATTAGTGTAGCAAAAGTAATTGAAAAACTGAATGCACGTTCTACCAGATTCGTGCATGTATTGTCAAACAAACATTCACACAAAGAAGAATTCAACGATGACGGAGCCTACTGAGGATCAGCGTTGTTGACTGTATATTGAAATATGCAGACACTGTTCACAGGAGGCAGTAGCTAAGAAAAAGTCGTTGGTTTTGCTTCGCATTCCACCGACATTCTGGTAGTAGACAGTCAACGGCGTATTTGACGAACGAGGAGTATACCGATCGGCTATCGGAGACGGCGCAGTGGTAGGAGTTGAATGAGATACAGTGATGGTGGCGTTTGGTGAATAGACCAATCCAGTTGCCTGCGTAGTAGTGCAATGTTGACAAAATTTTCTTTGTTTGCTGTGAGAACTGTCACAACATTGCTTTTGTTTGCTGTGAGAATCAAAATATAAACAGAATTGCAGCAATACAATCACTTCCTTGTTGGCCTGCCGTTGACCGAAAGCTCAATAACGTCAAACAAAAATCGATACGTTTTCATTCTGAGGAAATCGACTTGTGTAAGATTGATTCTGCGTTGGTGTTCGTGGCAGTTCGCTTGGGGACCTCTATGATTGATAACGTTGTGATCAACTGTGGGAGAACCACCTTCGATACGGGAAACCACTGCAGAGTTTATCGCTGGAAGTGACTCTGACCGGATGCTCTCGGTGTTTCGGTTAAATCTGATTGAATGGGCGTTGGTTCTGTCGGCCTCCAAAAAAACTGCTTCTTACTACCCTTGTTTTCAAACTCGCGGAAGCGAATTCCACGGGGCCATGTTTCTGTCGAAAGCGCAGTAGGTTTAAGATCCGCCGGCATTCCGATTTTATACGACACGAAAGTCAGCGATTTGATGTCTCTACCAGGCGCGACAAGTTTAACCACCCGCAAATTGGTTGATTTCAGCTTCGACTTTGCTAATTCGGTCACCTTGCTATCTGGAACTTCTGGAAGAATTCCAGATAGATACAACCAGAACATGTTGGAATCTTCTGTTGGAGCCTCTGGAAAAACCAGGTTTGTATCCGCAGCATTAGTGCCAATACAACACATGCTCTTTGCTGGTCGACTAGCGGGATTGTCGTCGTCATCATCGTTCTCACGTGGTCGTTTCGATTTTGATTTTGATAATTTCTCTAGAAGTAGCCATTTTCGAATAATATAAAGTTTAATACAAAAAATATTGTTTAAATATTAAAATAGACAATTTTCATAAGTTATTCGCGTTTGTCCATTAATAATAATACGTTTTCGAGATTAAAGACCATTTTTCTTTCCACTTACTTATTTTCCTTGATGGAGAATCGCGAATAACTAATGAAAATGGCCTTATTTAATATTTAAATATTTTTTTTTGCATTAAACTCGATATAATTCGAAAATGGCTACTTCTAGAGAAATTATTTATATAATCATTATGGCTTAGAATCATTTCAAGATGCTTACTGTATCATCAGAACGTATTTATTTTGACAAAATATCAAATTGAAAATCGACTAAAAGTTGTTCTTTGAAAAACTTTTTTATTAAAAATTTCTCCATCATGAAAATTTGTCCCAAACATCTGTTTACTATCAAGATTCTATGGTGAAAATTTGAAAAACATTAAAAATGGGATTTTTGTGTAATTTGAAATTTAAGTTTTATATTTAAATTTTTTACGAAAATAAATAAAATATTTTTTCAGTGTATATTTTTTACTTATAGTCCAAATGGTTTACTACAACTTCTTCATAGAACATTTTTCTCTAAAATCAACAGTTTCGGAGTTAGAATTTTTCAAATAAGTCGCATGCAAAAATTTATAGGCCATTTTCAAAAGTTACACTTGAGTCAAAATGATCAATTTTTCTATGGAAAATACTTATTCTACCATACCAAAAACATGTGCAAAATTTAATCCAAATCGAAGACCATCGAGCATGATTTTCATTTTTTTCGACTCATTTTAGATGGAATTCGTCAATGGTTTCTGCATAAATATTTGGAAAAAGTTCTGCAGAAAATCATAATTAAATTGGTGGAGAAATGCCAAGAAAATTGTTCTTTAGGTTTTTGGACGAATACCTGTACGGTTTTCTAAATAATTTGTAGAGCATTCCAAGAATTATAACTAGATTGTTCTTTAGAAAGGCCGCTGGAAGAATTCATGAAAATATGCTGAAATAATTTATAAATTTCTAGACTCCGGAGAAGTATAAGGTATCATATGTGGATTGTTTGTAGAATGCATAGTTGAATCCACTTTGTATCCTGGAGAAATAACACATGAATATCTGGAGGGTCAACTTGTAGAATTTCTGGAATATCCCTGTCGGAATTATTTTTAGTATAGGTTTTAAGTTTATACATGAATACCAGGACAGTTTAAGATAAGTCCATGGAGCAATTATTGTCGGAATATCCTGAGGCATCCTCAGAATCCGTCGAGAAATTACGATATCGATTTATGACTGTATTCAGTGATAGTAAACGCACAGACAAACAGACGTCACACTTTTACCGTTGTCCATCGACCCCCTTTTTAACGGTCGATTCAAATATATTGTACGTGGTCAGTCCACCACCGGCAGCGCTCGCATAGTTTTTGTTCGTGTTTGACGTTTACACACTACCGCCATCTGTTGGTCTACCGCCCAAATACATCAATTTTAGCATTGGGCGTACATGCTCTCTCGACTATGATTTTGATCGCTATTTGTTATAAGTGTTACGTCTGTTTGTCTGTGGTAAACGCTTGAATTGCTTTGATTTAGTTATTGATTGGTGTTTGAATCTTGAAAAATGTTTATAGCAGTTCACAAACCATGTTTTTGATAACAATTGTAAAAATAAATGGGGTCAAAAAAAAGTTACGTTATATCGAGGTAAAAATTACGTTATATCGAGCTACGTTATAAAGAGGTTACGTTTAAAAGGGTATCGATGAACAATGATGAGAGTGTGACGTCTGTTTGTCTGTGGTTAAATGTTAAATGTTAAATGTTAAATGTTAAATGTTAAATGTTAAATGTTAAATGTCAAATGTTAAATGTTAAATGTTAAATGTTAAATGTTAAATGTTAAATGTTAAATGTTAATTGTTAAATGTTAAATGTTAAATGTTAAATGTTAAATGTCAAATGTTAAATGTTAAATGTTAAATGTTAAATGTTAAATGTTAAATGTTAAATGTTAAATGTTAAATGTTAAATGTTAAATGTTAAATGTTAAATGTTAAATGTTAAATGTTAAATGTTAAATGTCAAATGTTAAATGTTAAATGTTAAATGTTAAATGTTAAATGTTAAAGGTTAAATGTTAAATGTTAAATGTTAAATGTTAAATGTTAAATGTTAAATGTTAAATGTTAAATGTTAAATGTTAAATGTTAAATGTTAAATGTTAAATGTTAAATGTTTAATGTTTAATGTTTAATGTTTAATGTTAAATGTTAAATGTTAAATGTTAAATGTTAAATGTTAAATGTTAAAAAATTTTGGGGAAGTGTCATGATAAAGCTAAGGTATCAATCAAAAATTATACAGTTTTTGTTAGCTTTTTGACCCGATTTTGCAGCCTATTTTAGATTTGTCAAAAAATTGTTTTCGGCATGTTCTACCATGTTTATATTAAAATTGATGATGATGTTCGATATCATACACGCATGGGCGTAGCCAGATGGGGTTGGGTGACAAAACGTCGAAAGACAAAATGTCGAATGCCAAAACGTCGAATGCCAAAACGTCGAAAGGACAAAACGTCGAAGGGACAAAACGTCGAATGCCAAAATGTCGAATGCCAAAACGTCGAAAGAAAAAAACGTCGGAGGGATAAAACATGGAACAGACAAAAAACCGAATGTCTGACAAAACATCTATCTATTCAAGGATATGAACGAATATCAAGAAAATCGATAAAAATGAAACGTGAGATTCAAAAATTAAGCAGTGTTTTGAACAGTTAAGGCAGTGAAATTTTTTTTTCCAATGTTATTACCGTGGTACCGTAATTTTTAGTAGGTATTGGATGGTATATTAAAAAGTCAAATTGAAAATTACCAAGACTTGGCGAAATTGATGAAATTGATGATTTAAACAATATCTAAGTTTAAATCATCAAGTTACAAAACATGTGTTAGAGTGTCTCATCAAAGTGTTAATATTAGTCAAACATTTAGCGTGTTTTGAAAAAAAAGTATCAATTAACTCTAATTAAATTAATTGTATCGTATTCGGTTTTCATTATTTTTTCAATTAATACTTGTATTGTTCTTTCTATTTTGGTACTGTCTCACTATCGCTTAAATTATAAAACTGTATAAATTCTCTACACCAAAAACACAACGTCTAACGTTTCTGAACAGATAATCGATTCAGTTGTACGTATTCGACAAAAGAATGAGTAAGTTTTTAAAGAATAAAGAATTTACTAATTATTTAAAATTATGTGTTAGTTGTTAGTAATTAGTTTACAACACATTGGAAATGTTAAACATTCAAATGAAATTAAGTTATTTAAATTATCATGTTTGGTAATATCATCCCACTTTACACAAAATGTTATATATTAATTTATATACTAAACAACATGAACTACAAACACTAAAGTAACAATAGCATGATGTCACATTTACGGAACTCTAAGATAGACTAATCTGATCAGTTTGAACAACAGCAATAGATTAGTCAGTAAGAATCCAATCGATAGACATGCAATTCGCACGCCTTGTTTCACTAAAATAAAGATGTTTTATTGAATGTAACCGTTGAACGCTTTTATCGGAAGGAAAAGACTAGAAGAAGAGTTGAAAAAGGATGTTCACAGGGAAAGAAAAGGATCGTGATTATTCACATAACGGGGGGATCTGCAGAATCTGTTGCTGAAAATACAACTTAACCCACGAACCTATATCCTCAACATCATGGTTGACTTGGTTGATTTGGTCATTTCTGTACTTTAAGTTCAATTTGCTTCACAAAGTTCTTCTGTCTTCGTCTGAAATGGATGTAAGAGTGACATTTTTCTGAAAAAAAATTCCATGCATACTGCGATGAAAATTGTAAATTTTGCTGTTTCCAACGCCGTCCGCATCGCAACCGTTTTTTCCTTAGCAACACTAGTTATCCAAAATGACGTTTCGACGTTTTGTCCCTTCGACGTTTTGTCCCTTTCGACGTTTTGGGATTCGACGTTTTGGCATTCGACATTTTGGCATTCGACGTTTTGGCTTTCGACATTTTGTCCCTAAACCGCCAGATGGGGCAATGACAATGCCTTTTATTACGGGAATTAATCTTGTGTTTGAATACTTCAAAGATTGTCTCCAGCGCTCGTATTTATACAAAATAACATCATGATAGATTGGAAAACTTATGGAGTACACCAAACAATCAGCCTTTTAAAAAACATCTTGCCAAAAATTAATCTAAGATTTAATCAAATCTGTTAGGAAACTCAAATAGTTTTTGCAAATGTATTGTCAGCAGTTTATTATCATTGAAGAAATTAGAGAAAGCTTCTCGTTTTTTTCCCAGGAATTCCTCTCGGAATTTCATTTATATTCCTCTAGAAACTTCTTAAATGTGTTTCTCTAATTATTCCTGAAATTATTCTATAAATCGTTCCTGGGAGTACATCGAAATTCTCCAGAGATTCCTACACAAAAATTTAAGGTGTTTTTGGAGATGCTTTGAGGTAATTATTTATCCTTTTTCGTAGGAGTTTCTAAAAAAAAAGAGGAATTTTGGTGTTCCTGGAGAAATTCATAGATGATTTAACGATCATGAATAACTAGGAACTCAGGTCGATTCTGTTTGTCTTACTGGTCAGAGCAAAATTGCCAATCAGAGGAAGCACAACGAATCAAATCTTCAGAATTTTTCAAATAGGTAAATCTTCAAGACTTAAATAGACCCGTCACTCAGCATTGAAACAAGACGTGTTTAGGATTTCACTTTACTTACTATGAGAAAAATAGGGTGGATATCTTGCATAGTTTAATGTTTCGTACACACTAAGCTCATTACGGTGAATTTCACCGTAATCGCAACAGCTGAACAGTTCGGTGAAACAAAACACCGTAATTTCCTCGGAATTTGACTGATTCCGGTGATTTTTTACGAATACTGTAAAAAATTACCGTACTCCGTTAATTTATTTCACCGAACTGTTCAGCTGTTGAGATTTCACAGGAATCCGTAAAATAATTTAAGTGTGTACCAAAAGGGTGTAGTGGTAGTGTATAATGATCGTTTTGGCGTGAAAATCGTGAATGAAGTGTTAAGAATCGTTATTGCCAATATAAGGAGCCTCCCTAAAAAAAACCTGGCTACGCTCATGTCCATCGCCTTCTTAAAAGTCCTTGTAACCATGTAACACGTCAGCATTTGATAAACAGGAACAAAATAAAACGACCCGATTTTGTCAGGTTCCCCATTTTGTCAGCCTAAAATTCATCGAGGGGCTGACAAAATCGGGTCCTCACTGTAGCATGTAGTGCATTGAATTACATATTGGAAAAACACCTGCAAGAAGCCGTTTAAAGTGCTTCAAAATTCTTAAAAGAAAACTGTTCTTATATAAGTTATTTTAGACATGGCTGAGTCATTTGTTTTTGCATAGTACTAAAACACATTTGACCAATTTAAAAAAAAACCTAATTTCATATGCAATCTATAAGCTACATTAAGTTGACTAAGAAAGGTGCAGCGCAACTGCAGAATAAATATTTCAATGTATTTATTCAGATAACATTTTTTTCTAATATTGTTTGCCTTCAAACATATAATAAAAACAAGTTTTTTGTCAAGTAGCTTATAGAAATTGTTTAAAAAATAAGAGGAAGTTTACTGCCCATAACTGCATATTTGTAACATTCGACAAAAGTAGGCATTGAGTAAATACCAAGTGTGTATTTTATGGCAGTATGGGAGGAATCTAAAATTTCTAAAAATTACCAGGAACTCAAAAGTGATTATTTGAGGCCGATAATTTGTACAACTCATATTGCATACTAGGTGAATAGTCAGAAAAAAATTCTGATAGAAAATTCATTGCTATTACATTACGAGGCTCATTTTTAATCTCAATGTGACTGTTATGCGGTTACAATTGCCAATGTGACAAAACAACTTGGTATTTTTTTTTCGAATTTTCTAGAACAATCTCACAGATTTCAGTCAGTTGATCGAAAGTATTTATCATTTGATGACTCTCCATGGTATTAACTCTAATTTGTCAAAAATGTCGAATCTGACTGTTATGCAGTTATGGGCAGTTTAATGGTTAAGCAAATCTCAAACAGATTAAAAGAGGATTCTGTCTTCAAGAAGTTTTGCATAGATGCCTCCTGGAAGCCTCATAGAAGCATGTAATTTAATAGCAGATTCTGTCACTTATCAATAAAATCCTCTTCGAAATATTACGAAAAGTTCTGCAGTTATGAACAAACAATCCTACTAATAATAACATTTTCATTGCTTTTTCATCATGTGCTAACTCAATGTTGTATAATTTCTTGAATCCTGTTCGGGGCTCTTTAATAAAATTGCATTTTAAAATTTTGTTCGAAACCCACCTAGTATTCTTTCATGTTATTTCCCCCATGGGACCGCGGACCATCGGTTGGGAACCACCCATCTAGATGGTTGTTGTGTTGCTGCATCAGGTCCTCGGCCAGCTCGCGGAAGCCGTTTTAATATGGTGTGGTGGGACGAAGTCGTCGTCGTCATCCTCCGCCAGACAAAGTGACGCTTTCCTGATGGTGCCAACCAAGCTGCTCGACTCAAGAGCATGCTATAGATTTAGTAGATGTCGATATAGCTACATTTACACAAGTACAATGGACCAAAGTCTATGGTAGCATCTGGGTGTTGTTTTTGCTGATGGTGCGTTCTAAATAAGCATGAAACCAAATCATCTTCCTTCGTTGGCTGTAAGGGTCTTTGTGCGTTGGCTCAAACGAGCCACCGGCAAAGACAAGGATAAGATGTGCTTTCGGACTCCTCTCTACTTTGGCGTGTATCTATAGATACGGTTGACGAATCGAATGAACCCGATCAAAGAAATATTTCGTTCGACAATTTTGCCTTACAACAAATTGGAACAGCCTTTCTTCCATTTTTTTATTGATGTAAGGATGCAAAAGGTGCATCGCAATCGATTATAATATGCCTAAGCATATTTCTTCCGTCCATAGTAAATAAAATGTCAACCATGTTCCTACCCGACCAGACGGAAGAAACAGGATTATAACAGAGTGTGTTCCCCTGATACGTTTTTTTTTATATCACCAGTTGTTATAAAACATGTACCGTTAGTAGTTAAAATAACAAAAATTCTAACAGAATTCGCTCCAAATTAAACTAAAAATTAACAAACCCTGTTACAATTATATCAAAATTATTACAGAATGTGTTGCAAGGATGTTACAAAATAACAAAATTATTGCAAACTATGTTACTGTTTATGACATCGGATGTTATTTGCAACAAACTTATAAATGTGATGTCAAAAATATAACAAATGTTGTTATAAATGTGTAACTAAAAATATAACAAGTTGAGAACAAAGCCATCTTGATAACAAAATTTTATCAACTTCTGTTATTTTTAACTGCTGCTGATAGGAATCTGTTATTATCTTGTTATGTGGTTCTGGTCGGGTAGAAGCGTTGATCCATAACCATAACTGTAAGGCATTACAAATCATACCACAGTTATAACTCAAAGATAAGATGATTACGAAAGAAACGATAAAACGTATGCTTTCAATAACACACAACAAAACTTCTAGATTAAAGAACTCCTGCCATAATATTAAGAGACATTCTTGCACCATGCATGCACCACTGAAAAAAAAACATTGCACTAATTCCTGCAGTAAGTCATGCATGTCTTAAGGATCTTAAGCTGTTTACTTGAAAGAACTAAATTAAATCGTGGAACAATCTCTGGAGATAGTTGTAAAGAATAACTTGGGAAAACCCCTGAAGGAATTTCTTAGCGTACCCTTGAATGAAAGTGTTCAGAGCTCTCCTCAGTGCAGTTCTCCTTGGTTGAAGCTTTAAACAACTCCGAGATTGATTTCCTTAGGATTTTTTGAAGAATCAGTAAAAAAATCTGGATGAAGTTGTAAAAAATCCGAATGTCTGATGCAATTTCTTGAAAAATTGTTTTTTTATGAATTGAAGAGTTCTCCATATAGGAACGCTAGATAGATAATAAATAGCTTCATTAAAGTAGTTTTTCACCCAACTCAATTCTTTCAGAAATTACATTCCTGATGACATGACTTAGAATATCATGTAGAGATTCCACTTGGTAGTGCTGGAAGAAATTTCTTGTAGTGGTGGCTAATGTAGACACTGAAAGAGATGCAGTTGAAATTTCTGCAACAAATTCGGAAAGAATTTCTAAATCAATTCAAGGGAGCGTTTTCAGCCCTTTGATATTGAAACTTTGGAAAAATCTGCAGCATGTTCAATTAAAAATCGATGGTGAGTTCCGTAACCTAATCTCAAATAAATTGACTTAGGTAATTTTCTAAGGGATGAGTTTACTCAAGGATAAATAAGGGTGAATGTTGGTAGGAGTTTTTGAAAGATTCAATGAAAAATAAGTGAAGAAATGTCTATTTCAGAGAAATTGTATGGTTGGAATTCTGCGGGTTTGTTTAGTGAAATCCCCCATGAGATCATCAAAATACTTCCTAGCATAATACATCGAGAGAAAAACCAGAAGGAATCATTGTTGTAGTTTTCAGCATGAACGCAGGGGAGTTATCTCTAACAAATTTATTTTGAGATAAATGGGAAATAAAAATAAAATTTTTCAGCTCTTTAGTCTTTAGCTTTTATAACATTTAACTCTTTGGTCAAAATTCGTGCTTTCGAAAATATTTCAAGGGTTGCCTATGTTTCAACTATTTGAAGGTTACTGTTTTGTTTTCGACATGACTGACATTGAGACCAGGTTGCTTCAGATCGTAAAAATGAGTCGTAGCACATTTAAGACAAATAAACTTTGGTAAATGATTGGAAACCAACATGTATGAAAAAAGTATTTATGAATCCAAAGCTTGGATTCAACATCTCAGCATCTTAAAAAAGTGCAACTGTAATGAACTGAAGTGTACCTCAGAGCCGCGTTTAGCTATTAGAAGGCTCGAGCCCAAGTATCACCGAAAACATCTTTTTGATAGCAGATATCAAATCTTGTCTTATCAGTATAAGCAAATTCCATCTGTTTCTGTTCGGGATGAAGCACTGCGACCAGTTTTCTTTGATCTTTTGTGGTATACCCGTGCCCTTTGTTTAGTGCATGTCGTTCTACTCCACTACTATTGAGCAATAATGAAGTAGTCATTTTTAATACAATTATCATTCTTTACCATTTTGCATAGAGCCTCTTTAGATAAAGATACCGCTATTAATACCTTTTGAAGAAAACAGTTTGTCACCATTAAATTCACAAAAGCACGCCCAGTCGGGGTTGGTGGTCTGATGGCTACCGCTTCTGCTTCATATGCAGAAGGTCATGGGTTCAATCCCAGGCCCGTCCCTTTCCTCGTACTTTGTAGTTGTATATCTCTCACTTGCTTCTATCTTCCATTCTAAATATATCACACTCAAACTATTCGTTCATAGCAAACGCTAGAACCAGAGACGGACAAGAAACCGTTTCCCTAACGCTTCCTACTTCCACGCGCACGCCTTTCTTACGCCTGATACATAGGCAGTCTGCTAACCACAAAAGCAAACCTATCTGCCATGCCTTTCCCCCATTCCATACACTCCCGCATGAACTGACGTGGATGCAGTGGAATATACGGTCTACGTGGGAGTCAGTTCAATGCATCATCATTTCCCCCCCCATTCCCCTCATTGGTCTGCATTTTGACGTGGCAGGTGCCATTGTTGCCTAAAAATAGAAGATCACCAGCACTTATACACTGAGGATGCCTGTTAGTCCCAAGCAGTCATTCGGTTGGTTCCTTGTGTAAGTGCAGCTGATCTGGCGATACTGGAGTGCATCCACGGGCGGCCAATCAAGCTCAAGCTCAAGCTCATTAAATTCACAAAAGCACGCCCCTTAATCAGGTTCGGTCACTAAGCTGGTTGAATGATGCTGATTTTGACCATGCATCGGTACTCTAGCGTATCAAGTTATTGCTTCTACTTATAAGTTTAGAAATCGTTTTTTGTAACTGTGAACAGGTTTCATCATATTAGAAACTAGTGGTCCCGGCAAACTTCGTCTTGCCATCAAGTAGGCTGTTGAAAAACGCTTTTGATCCCATATAAAATGACAGTTACGTTTGCGCTCGTTTTTTCAACTTTCCCGGTGAATATCTTGAGATTTTTATACACACGAACATGTCGGAACCCCTGACGAACAAAACTGAGAAAGAATCATTCAAATCCGGTGACCCGTTCGTAAGCCATTTCGTGACATACAAACACCATTCCATTTTTATTTATATAGATTAAGATTCCATATAACAAGAAACTCATTTTAGAAGGTAGGAGGTCTGCTACTCCACTGATTCGGAATCGTTTAACTCATAGATATTGAAATATAAGCACTTGAACTCGGAAAGAATTTGTCTCATGAATTAAACCCACCCTTGGTTCCTGGTTGAGTCATTTTTCAACTTCTACCTCCTCATCATCTAGGACAAATAGGTGCGTCTTAGTGGCATGTTACTCTCTTATACTCTTCCGACCGTGACTTATTAGTATTAACAAGATCAGCTACAACAAGAATACAGTATGGTAGATCTTACCTCGAAAAGGTGATCTACCCGCGCTACGTGTGTGCGAATTTCATAGCATCTTTTGTATTATTAAAATAACTTTCAAAAACATATATCTAAACAAAATCGCAAATGAAAACCAGTCTTGGTTGATTTATTGCTCTATAAACGTAGATATAACTTTATTTAAACTAATACCACAGACAAAC
The DNA here is from genome assembly GCF_002204515.2 of Aedes aegypti. Taxonomy (NCBI): domain Eukaryota; kingdom Metazoa; phylum Arthropoda; class Insecta; order Diptera; family Culicidae; genus Aedes; species Aedes aegypti. Next base: position 224,158,970 of record NC_035107.1, on the reverse strand, counting down.
AGACGTAACACTTAAAACAAATCTCGATCAAAATCGAAGTCACGAATACATGTACACCAAATGCTAAAATCAGTGTGTTTGGCCGACGGACCAACAGATGGCAGTAATGTGTAAACGTCAAACGCGAACAAAAATGATGCGAGCGCTGCGGGTGGTGGATTGGCCACCTACCATATATTTGAATCGACCGTTAAAAAGGTGGTTGATGGACATCGATGAGAGTGTGACGTCTGTTAAAACTTTATATATTGATGTGTATAACATTCTAATTGTAATCATGTTTTTAAAATGTGACACACAAGGTTCAAACATAAAGCATTTCAAAACAGAAATGCACCCAAAAAAAATTAATGAGTGCTTATTATAAAAATGTCTTCAAAAAATCCCTAGCATCTGCAGGTTTGAGAGAGTTATTAAGTAGACTCTCACATCGTGTTCCAAGCACTTTTATAACTTTTGATTGTGCAACTTTTTGCCGAAAAATCTTCTATTCTATCTCTTATTGTTACAGAGATTTTCTTTGAAATAATGGTTGTTTTCAAATGCCAACAGATTCTCAATCTTTTGTTGTTATTAGAAAGATTATCTTTTACTCTGTTTATGGTGAAAAATCTGTGAGGACGGTTTTTGTTTCAAAAGATTAACAAAATTTTGAAATTAATATGTTTTTAACCGAGAATTGTCCATTACTTGAAAAATAATCGAGATAGCTCTTTAGCGTCTTCTTTTTGCTTTCCAAACAAAAACCGTCCTCACAGTTTTTTTTACCATAAACAGAGGAAAAGATAATCTTTCTAATGGCGACAAAAGATTGAGAATTTGAAAACAGCCATTTTTTCGAAGAAAATCTCTGATAACTCTGTAACCATGAGAGATAGAATTGTTATTTTTTTCGGCAAAAAGTTGCGAAGTCAATCAGTTCTAAAAGTGCTCGGAACAAAGTTTTTGCGAGAAATTGTCATATAAAAAGTTATCAAGAAAAAAGTGATTTTTCAGTACCACCCTAACTTATTTGTTTAAAAAAAAATCATAACTCGTGAACCATAAGAGATAGAAATTTGGGTTCTTGGGCAAAGTTGCTCCTAATCGATTGTTATAAAACATTGTAGAGCATTGTATAGGGTTAAATGCGTCAAGAAAAAAGTTTATATTCTGATCTCGTAAACCATGCGGGCCACCCTAATTTCACATCACTGGAAAAACAATTCTGAAAATATGGAGAAAGTTTGCCGTTGACATCATGTATCTAAAATTGACGGTTTAGGCGCAATCATTTTTGTCTTCCTAGATATGGCTTTGAGACCAATGTGCATTGGTGACTCCCAGATCTCTACCTTATCCCACTAACCCAATATCCTTTTCCAAGACAACTGTGGAGACGCAGAGGTATACTCGGTCTCTAGTAACAACGGTTCCTTCCCTTCCCCGATGAGCGCAAGTACGTGGCCGGCGCCGTTATTGACTTTTAATATTTGAGCTCTGGATGTGTGCACATTGAGAATGGTAAGCTAATCCTAAGCCCCATCATTAAATTTCTGTGCAACTTCGTTTCATCACGAAACTCGGAGTAGCAACTAGGAATTGTAAGGTTATCTATGCTCATGGTCATGCAATGTTGAATAATAAGAAAAACTGGCATATGAAAACAGATGTTTGACGTTTGACGGATAAAAATCATTCCACCAAACAGGAAGCTATAACTAAGTAATTTTGATGTTATAATACGTAATACAACTACAATATTTCTAATAAAATATGTTGATAATATGCTCTCAAGACGTATTACATACGTTATTGAAAAAAAATAAGAATTATTTATAAAGATGCTTTTAAGATATTGTTCTAACTAATTTTCAAATCAGAACGAAAAATTTCACATTTTGCTAAATAAATGAAAGATTGCAGTATCAAGTTTTTTACTTAATTAAAAATGATTCGCGTGCGGGTCAGGTGATACCACACTTTTGCACGATACATACATCTACTATGGGGTGAACCCACCCATGCACGATGACTTGATTGACTGTTTCATTGATTTTGAATAGTTTCTTATTTTTTCGCTAAATTTTCGTGATTATTTAATTACGATTCTAATGACACATTGATTTAAAATTTTGGTCGATCCAATGCTGAGGAAATTATGTTTTTTCAGTGTTTTTTAAAAAATGTCATAACTTTAAGTAAAAATTCAATATGCAAAATTCAAAAACCGATTTTGGAAAAACACCTACGAAGAACGATCCTTATTCGAATAACTCATTGCATTTTGAATGCGCCATAAAGAGTTTCAATTGGACGTGTAATCACAGGGATATGGACAAAACACTTTTATATGTTTTTTAGGGGGTGAACCAGGAGTGTATATTGAATTTTTAATGCTATGAAGAAGCGCGATTTTTGGGGCCCCCTGGAGTGTGGGCGCACTCACCGTTCCACCTAAATAATGTCAATCAGCTTGCTTTTGTCCTTCAGTAATCGATTTGAAAGTTCGAAAAATAGAATATTTGTCTTAAGAGCAAGTTTTTTATCTACAAACAAATTTTCAGGCCAGCCACGTTGTATGTTGTATTAATATGGACTAGTTGTTGTAATAGCAGGAAAAAAGCTCTGCAGAGGATTCCAGATAAAATTTTCAAAATGATTCTGAAGCACCTTTCCTGGTATAGTACAGTCACCTCTCCATATCTCGATATCGAAGGGACCATCGATATAGGGAGAGACAAAGAACATTAATTTAATGAACACTAGATTGAAAATCGCTCCGTTACTAGGAAAATAGTAAACAAACAAACTTCATTTGGAGTTTCCAAATTGTTCTGAAACGCTTAAGGCCTTTTGGTGCGTCATCACAAAATGGCTTCTTCCAAAATCATTAAAATATTGCTATGATAGTATTGGTATTTTCAACATCGATGAAATATAATCGCTTATCACCTGATTTAATGGATAATTTATGCGAAGAAAAATGCTTCAGGTGATATTTCAATATTTAATCAACACTTTCAGATACAGCATTATCACTTTAGCGACAATATACATGAGATTTATATTCTCAAAAAAAACTCCAATTTCATGCCGCATTTCATTGCCTCACACAACTACACTTGTAAATAGAAGGTGCTTACTTTTTCCATTGTAATTCTGCAGTAAACATTTGTGTTTAGGATTTCATATTGCGTTCACTACACTTCCACTAAACAAATCTTTCATTCACTTTCCTTAAAGGAACACATTTCAAACGGGAATCAAATATTTATAAAGTTTTATCAACCGCATCACTCAAAACTATTATGGCGACGGTTTTCACTTGCTGCGAATCGACGCCGCCACCGCACACTGAGACATGCCTGTGTTTATAGTCTAAAATATCCAACTTTTTTTTCTGTTGTATTAATTTTCAGTGCGGAAAGGTTGGGCAAAGCAAAGAAACTTGAAACTCATACGTTGTTTGTTTTTCGAATCTCTAATATTACAGAAACCATCTCTACGATGCATAAAATCATACCAAGTGTTTATCAATTTGGACCACCCAAAATAATTAAAAAGCTCCACAGTGCGATGCGTCGGGATGCGTCGGGACGCGTCTATCGTGTGTGCACAATCATCACGATCGTTGAGCGCAGTGATATCAGAGTTGCTATCTGTTAAATCATAGCATTTAATGTGGATTGATCACAAAAATCATTAAAATTTTATTAAATCAGTGATCTTGTGATGGAAAACTAATTTCAAAATGACAAGTTTTTATAATATGCAGTAAATGTTCCGAAAACAAGCGTATAATGGTTTTAGTATGGTTCCATGAGTCGATATCGAGACATGGAACATCGACTCATGGAGGTATCACTGTAGTAATAATTCTGGACAAAAATCGTTGCAATCTTCTATTGCCAAGATGAATGCGTTATATATCTTGATTAAGTTAATTGAAAGCGTTTTTTTTCTCTTATAAGCAGGTGAAATCAACTCATCCATAAAAAGCTAAACTGCCATGGCAAATGAAATGTAATATGTTGTTAACAAAATATTAATAAATGCTTTAACAAATTCAACAAATCAGGATGGTAGTGTTTTCTAACACAGAACACCTAGATATGGAAATGAATGTAATTTATGGAATGAAACTAATTAAAAAAAATACATTTACTTAAAAACGATGCAGTTCGGTAGACATTTTGGTCAATCAATGGTTAATAATTACACATTTACTGTAGATCAAAACAAATTTAAATCCAAATTTGACAAATGGATTAACAAGACTTACAAACTAATTCCAGTAAATGAATTGTTTCCAATGAAACATTGGAGTAAATTTCGAATACAATTAGAATTTTGAAAAAAAATCAATACAATCTCCGGAATGATAAGTGATTTGTTAACAAATTGATAATAATAGCTCTGTGATCTTACACATAAGAAATGAATGTTTGTGTTTGCAATGATACTAAAAAAGGAATGAAAAAAACGAGCCTTGCTGACTTACGTTTCAATTTTATCAACACGTAGGAAAAGATAGAACACTGCAACACAACGAAATTTCAAACACATTTTGCTTCGGGTATGTAGTTGCTCGATTCTCAACCTCCGTCATCTCCAGACTTGTGGTGGTGGCTTTGAATTTTCACTTTTATCTCGCACCTCTGTCTTCCCTTAGATAGGAAATTTAGCAGAAAGAATTAGATTAACCGGCTTGCCGTTGTCCCTTGTGGCTTGTCTTCGAAAAAGGCTCTCTACCTGGCCCATGCGATGGAATGCAATGAATGAATTTGTGAACTTGGAAGTTGCAGACAGCGTGGAACCATTCTACCTTAGGTTTGTGTAAAATTTATTGCATTTATCATATTTCATTCCTACCGTCGAGAGAGTTGAATCCTTCGTCATTTGGTGTGCCTAATTAATTGTTCCACTCTCGGCAGGAGCAGCTGATGTAATCTTGTGATCTCCTCTAGCCAAGGAAGAACCGAGATTTGATAGAGATTGAATATGTGACACAAACAAAACAAGGACGATTGAGAGCAAGGCTTTCGAAGAGGAGCAGCGTGTTTATCCAGAGGAGTACCCGTTAAATCAAATCAGTTCCGGATGGTTTCCCTTTTGGATAGGCTTTTCATTGAGTCCGGCAGGCATTCTCGGCTGTAGGTCTATGGGTCATGAAGTTGTTAATTTGGTTGGAATGTTACGGTTTTGGTTTAATTGGGAGTGGTTCATTCATCAGGAATTAATTGAGTAATCTTTGACTTGGTTGGGAAGGATTTCGGGTTGAGGATGGCCACCCGAAAAGAGGGTGGAATGGGACTAGATTTCAGCTGGCTTTTTCAAGTGGTTAAGATGGCTTTTTGATTAAAAATTTTTCTTGGAATTGGTACAAAATTTAGAATCGATTTAGGCACAGTCCTTACTATAACCATAAGCAGTGAATCAATTCTCAACCAACATGCAGCAACAAAGACATTGTTCCCTCTTATTTTTTTTTTGCAACAATGTTATTCCGCAACAGTTCATCAACTTATATAACTTGAACAGAATGTAACAAAAAACGCTCACCGCGTGCGTAGCGATTTTCTAGGGTTTGGATTGTTTTTTGTCTATGTTTTTTTTTCAATTCCTTTCATGTCAAACATAACATTTATTTCTTATATCTAGGTGTTCTTTGTTAGACAACACTATCATCTTGATTTAGTACAATTAAATAAAGCTTCCATTGACATTTTGTGAACAACATATTACATTTCATTTGCCGTAGCAACTCAGAATTTTAACATGGGAGTTGATTTCACCTGCTTATGAAAAAGACTTGACCAAAATTTGCAGGCAAAAAATTCGAATAGTTACCCGTAGAAAGAAAATTAGCTAGTGAATGAGTGTGATTCTACTTTATCTAATGGGTATGATTCTTAATCAATCATCCGTTAACCCCTCTACCGGCAGCTTCAATTTTTACCGCAGTAAAAATATTTAAACCTTGATAACTTTTTTGTTTCTTGATATTTTTGCATCATTTTTTCACAAGTTTGCAAAAAACTCTTCTAGTTTAAGAATCTTTTTAGATATCTGTTATGGGTGATCTGGTTTTAAAGATATTCCGATGTTCCTTGGGGGACCGACATTCTCCATATAAAATGTCTTTGGCGGCCATTTTGTTTTACATCAATTTATCAAAAAATGGAAAAAGGGATACAAAAAGCTAAATGGAAAGGAGCTACTTTGAAAAAATCATACAAATTCGTTAAGTATTCTAGAAGATATCTGAAAATTACGATATGATGTTTTTTGAAGTTTTTGAGATCTTTATTTGACCAGCGTGGTACCAGACATATGAATACTCATTACACAAAGACGGTTGCACCAAATTGCATTATTTTTACACAACATACTCTCATTAATGTGTTGTTCCGAAGAGTAAATATCCGAATACGATAAAAATTCTGTTGCCAGAGATATTAACGTGTGTTATAGCTACGCGTCGGTCCCCCAGGGAATTCCGAAATATTTCAGGACTCAGTTCACCAATGAACAATATTGACACAGATTCTTAAACTAGAAGAGTTTTTTGAGAACTTTTTAACTAATGGTGCAAAACTATCGAGAAACAAAAAAGTTATCTAGGTTTGAATATTTTTATTGCGGTAAAATATGAAGCTGCCGGTAGAGGGGTTAAACATCCACATGGCAATGTTTGGTACCATGACCTCACTTTTGGCGGGTACTTTCAATATGGAACGCACCTGATTTGATATTTTTTTCGCATTTCGTCCATACAAAAATACAATTTTAGGTATGATACCTAGAAGTACACTAATAATAAACATGATTCACGAGGAAATCTCAAAAGTGATGAAAATTCAAATGGGACTGTTAAGCGAGTATGGGCAGAAGATCTCCTGTTTAAATCCACAAAATTTTGAAATACTCACCACGACTGGCAGCACTCTTTGCTTCTTCACTTGAACTAGGCTGCTTCGATTTCCTGTTTGGAAATTTTGAACTGATTCTCATTGTGGCGCATTTTTTTTTAACAAATATCGACGCAATGCAATAAACATTTACATATCTTTGACCGGTGCTTTTTTAATGTTGAGTTTAAACATCTTAACAATCAGGTGAAAAAAACAATAATTAAACCATTCTATCATTCCTACTATCCATGCGGTTCTCAAAAAAGTCTGCATTCCATTTCCTTCTGTTTTCGTCCAACCATCGCCAGGTCCCTAATTGATATGTTAAATAATACACATTTTTCCACAGAAGCGTTGCAAAAGCCTCTTTACGGTTAGTTCACATTAAAACGCACATAAAGGAAAAGTTACCGAAAAAAAAAGATCCTTTCCCGACTCGCTTCTGTGACTATCATTTTTAGGCATCTTCTCACCTTCGTCGTCCTGCCGCCAATGCAATGTCGCTTCACTTCAGTCAGTTAGCCCTATCACTTATTTCCACAGCTACTGGTCCTGCAGAAATTCGCAACCACATCAAAGGGAACCACACTTTTACCATCATCGCCATATGTAATGGTGTATAGTCGACGGGACCGTCACACAGTGGCGCATGGCCGGACAGTTCCTCGAATATTTGGTGTTTTTCAAATCGTTTATCAATATCGTCTACAGAAAATATAAATTGAAAAGGTAAAAACTGATAACGTATAACGATGATAGTTTTTTGAAAGCAAAACTTTTTGTTTCCACATTCTTTTTAGAAAAAATATTTTATATCATTATCATTATTATTATCATAGTTATCGATTGTAGTTAAGAATTGCATATCTTTTCATTTTGAATGCATCTATATTTTTTCATATAATCGAAAATCGAATTACGGTTTTGGGGTAACATTGATAATGGGTATGTGAAATCCACAAACTATCTATTATTCCACATCATTGCAGTTGAAGCTAAATTAAAGAATGTTTATATATAACGTGGATTAGATCTCTTCCATTTAAGTTCAGAATTTGTAGACAAAATCGTCTACAAAAGTTGCTTAAATTGAAACAAACGTGACAACCACCATTTTATGCTTATATAAATTTGATTTAGATTATATTCCTGAATAGATATAGGTAGGTTTAATTCATGTTTTGAGAAATAGTTCGAGGTCATCATTTTGACGACCAGCTTCAAGTTACTAAGCAAGGATAAAAAAAATCGGTTAGACCACATTTTTACGACCAAAATCCAGGTTAACTACCGTTTTTATAAATGATCAATATCTTAAAAAGTAATCAAAATAGAGAGTCATGATGTTCAGTCCAATTGTTCAATAGATTGAGGGCTTACATGCGGTGGACATTGAAATGCGAAACTTTACCACCAGACGGCGCTAGTGAGCATCGAAATTTTGGTTTTATGATATCTTAGGATCCTGACTACATAGAAAGATGTCGTATTTGGCAAAGTAGTTCAGCAGCTCAAGTGTTATCATTATTAATTCCAAGAGATTTGAGATTATTTGCCAGGTGGCGCTTGTGAGCATGAAACTTTTGTTTTGCGAATATCTCAGGAGGATATAATAATATCCTTCAAGATACTGAACAAATTAACCGAATACGACGCTGTCTCTTTAAGTGGCCAGGATCCTGAGACATCCGCAAAACAAAAGATTTATGCTCACTAGCACCGCCTGGCATTTTTATATTTTAAATTAATGTATTTAATTTTATTACATAACAATTATTTAATTGAATCATATAACATGGATGATATTGGGAGGGAGCATCAGGGCATCATTGAAGTTACAGCTGGACAATGGAGTGGAGTGCCAGCCGGAGTAAAGGGTTGAAGTAACCGTAACATCCTTGTAGATGGATTCTTCTATCCCAATAGTTGTAGAGTAAAGTGGGGCAAAAGTTCGAGTGGGGTAAGAGTTTCTTTTTAAGATTTCTAGCACAATTCAAAACAAATCATATAAATGTCATGGTGGTTCGAAAGCTATTCAAGTAATAGTCTTTCAATCCAAATATCATAAAAATCGATTGAGATTTGGAAAAGTTATGGCTATTTGTTGTTTTTCGAAGTGAATATTGTAATTTTTGGTCAAACTTTCGTTGCATGGAACCAATTGAAGATAAAATCTTTTTCAATATGTTACGTAAGGGCGTTTCAAGGCCTATCATAAGGTTGCTTTGAGGTGTATTAGTTTTTACATAAATGCTTGAAAACAATTTTTGGCCCATAGTGGGGCAAAAGTTCGAATCAGCGCACAGTGAGAAAATCGGGCTCCAAAACGCGACTAAATGCAATATCTCAGCTGGGTAATGGTTTCAGGAAATGATTTTGACCATTCTAGATCGGAAAAAGGCTGCTGAATCGATTGGTGGCGGTCCCATTGACCGGAGACTTCGCCCTGGCCTCATAGAGCCCTGGAACCATCCTGAGTTCCTTACGGCAAGTAGAATTATTGGAACTGATATAAACTGTCATGATTTCGTTTTGCTGCGGAACAGCACACGACAATATTCCTGCATGGCGGATTTAGTGATATGAATTGTTGACCATTATGGCCATTTCATGGTTCCGGAACTAACCCGGAACATCCGTAAAATTGGCAATATTGAAAAAAAAAAGTTCTGATGGTTCCTTTGTCTCTTGTTGATTAGAAAGAAGTACCGTAAAATGGGGTGAAGTTGATCATTTTTAAGCGATTCTGTTCTATAATTCCTAGTAGGATGCATGTATTCTCATCCAAATATTTTTAAAACCTGTACTGGTTGGATGTTTATCGAATTATACAAACGAAATGTTTACGAATTGTTATCATAGTAACAAAAACATTTTTTAGAAATCAAAAAATTGAATTTTTGATTCCGGAGTGAAGTTGATCAATTATTGTAACACGTTTCCTTAAATAAAAAGATATGCTATTTACTAAATTTGGGATCACTGATCCCGAATCAAGTCTCAAAAATCTTACAACTTGTTGATAAGTTGGTCAATTTTAGAATTGAATGTTGTGAAATCCAGAATACACCAAATAAAACGCCTGAAGGTATGCAATTTTCTTTGAAATTTGCAACTCGCTCACAAAGAGAACATTTTTATCTCTGAAAATGATTTTTTATCCTCAATGCAAATATAAAACTCGATTCACAGAACATATATGGAATGTACGAAACAGTTTATTCAAATGATGTCTTTATATAGCCTTGGCAATAGTCGAATGTTTGGGGTAGAAGCCTTCATCAGTTCATCGAACATTTTCTAAAAAATCTGTTTTTCCATGGTTTAACTATCTTGAACGACGAATTGAATTCAGAAACATCAAGAGCAGCTATCAGGAAATACGATATGATATAACTTGTGATAGTTGAAAACGGATAATAGCTCTCCTGGCAGTTCATACATGTGGCTAAGGGAATGATCAACTTCTCCCCACTGATCAACTACACCCCGAGTTACGGTACTCTTACAATTCGTATTTAGTAATCTGAATGTTTGACCATTACGGCCATTTTATAGTTCCGGAACTAACCCGGAACATCCGTGAAATTGGAAATACTGAAAAAAAAAAGTTTTGATAGTTCCTTTGTCTCTTGTTTGATAGAAAGGAGTATTCTGACAATTCGTATTTAGTAATCTGAATGTTTGACCATTTCGGCCATTTTATGGTTCCGGAACTAACCCGGAACATCCGTAAAATTGGAAATATTGAAAAGAAAACAAATGTTCTGATAGTTCCTTTATGTCTTGTTGATAAGAGAGAAGTATTCTTACAAATCGGATTTAGTAATCTGAATGTTTGACCATTATGGCCATTTTACGGTTCCGGAACAAACCCGGAACATCCGTAAAATTGTAAGTATTAAAAAAATATGTTCTGATAGTTCCTTTGTCTCTTGTTGGTTAGAAAGAAGTACTCTTACAATTCCTATTTAGTAATCTGAATGTTTGACCATTATGACCATTTTATGGTTCCGGAACAAACCTGGAACATCCGTAAAATTGTAAAAATCAAAAAAAAAATGTTCTGATAGTTCCTTTGTCTCTTGTTTGTTAGAATGAAGTACTCTTACAATTCGTATTTAGTAATGAAATCGTAAATGGTTTTCTGTACATCGTCCAACTAGCATTCGACGATTTTGTGGATAGTCGAGGTCTTTGGTATAAGATCTAATTAGTTTTCTCTTAAACGTCAAAGTTAAACAAAGTTAAAGATTTTATTTCGCAAAACAAGCATCTTCAATTCTATAGTAAATCATATGTTGTGCTTCTTCTCCGTCCTGTAAAAGGTAGTTATTTTAAACTTTCAATGGTATTCCTTCAATCTCTTATATGATGCCCCTCTTGAGACATATTTATGATAAAAAAAAATCTAAATTACCAATTCGTAAACTGGTTGTTCCAAAAATTCCGATTGGTACTCAAAGAATAACATATTATGTAAATGCTACATAGAAAAAAATATATGAAATGTTAGAATGGAAACAAAATATTTATCTTTTATCTCTTATTGTTATTTTTAAGAATTCTAATCACATTTCTTATGCCTATAACATTAATCAAGTATGAACAATTAAACAATAAACGTTAATAAACAAAAGTACAAAAAAACTATAAAAATCAAATATTAACGTAGAAAAATCAACAATTTTTAACAAACATTGACAAAAACACAAAAATGACGCTCGCCATTCGTTATCAGACATTGAAATCTCTTCACTAGACAATTCTTCAGAGCTTTCTATGTCAGAGCTTTCCTCATCCGTTTGTGCTGATTCCTTGTTTTCGATCTCCATTTGATGACCTTCATGATATTGCGCCAAATCAATATCATGGTCTTCATTAGCGTTGCAATTTCGTCGTTTTTTAAACGTAGTGTACGATATTTTGATGTCAGACCACGCCAAAGCTGCAACCATTATATCGTACATGTTATCTTCCGGAGTTGTTTTTCGGGCTACGTTAGGCCTCGAAAATTTATGCCGTTTGTGCATGCGTTCACCTGCTGCTCATCAACAAAATTCATAGTGTAAGGCTAGAATAAAAAACCAGATAATATTTTCTACACTTTAAGCTAACAGTACACTTACCAATTTGGTGATATACTCCGACAAGTGTTTGTACTTATGCAAGCAAGGTGGCAACTTTTTTATAAAAGGGAATTCTGTCAGTATGTTTTTTTTCTAACTCCTCGTATAAAATTTTAACTTTCTCGGGTTCGAGCCTTTGCGTTTAGAGCGCCAAACTGCTTATTATTCTTAAATTTTCCACCAATTTTCTATTTATTCCCAAAATATCAGAAAACGCTGTAGGATCGGAGAGTAGAAGGCGAGCAAGATTTCCGTTATTCGAGCTTGCTTAGATCAAAACTATACCAGAAACTGGTAAAAGCACACCACAATTTTTTCACATGTTAAACTAGGTATGCTGTTCCGCTCAAGGAAAGTAAAAATGAGGTCCATTTGCATTAACATTTTGACAAGATGGACAAGTTTGCTTTATGCAGTTATTGTGTAACAGTTTTGAATTTTCGTCTTTAGGAAAATTACTATTACTTTCAAACTCGTGATTGTAAAACTTATTCAGAATTGCATGTTGGAATAACGATATGTTTGATGTTCTGTGTAAATTTCATTCAAAAAGGTCCATAAATAACTGAGATCTAACTTACCAAAGTTGATAATTTTTGTTTTCAATATTGCTAATTTTACGGATGTTCCGGGTAAATTACGGAATTAGAAGATGATCAAAGTGATCAAACATTCAGGTTTTTTTTTCAATATGGATAATTTTACAGATGTTCCAGGTTCCAATATGTAACAATACTTAATTTTAAACAAAGAACATATGAATTATCAGGTTTTTTTTTCAATATGGAAAGTTTTACAGATGTTCCAGGTCAGTTCCTAAACCATAAAATGACCATAATGGTCAAACATTCAAATTACTAAAAACGAAATGTAAGAATACTTCTTTCTGACAAACAAGAGACAAAGGAACTATCAAAACATTTTTTTTTTTCAATATTACCAATTTTACGGATGTTCCGGGTTAGTTCAGGAATCATAAAATAACCGTAATGGTGAAACATTCAGATTACTAAATCCGACTTTAAGCATACTTCTCTCTAATCAACAAGACATAAAGGAACTATCAGAACATTTGTTTTCTTTTCAATATTTCCAATTTTACGGATGTTCCGGGTTAGTTCCGGAACCATAATATGGCCGAAATGGTGAAACATTCAGATTACTAAATACGAATTGTAAGAGTACTTCTTTCCAATCAACAAGAGACAAAGGAACCATCAGAACTTTTTTTTTCAATATTGCCAATTTTACGGATGTTCCGGGTTAGTTCCGGAACCATGAAATGGCCATAATGGTCAACAATTCATATCACTAAATCCACCATGCAGGAATATTGTCGTGTGCTGTTCCGCAGCAAAACGAAATCATGACAGTTTATATCAGTTCCAATAATTCTACTTGCCGTAAGGAACTCAGGATGGTTCCAGGGCTCTATGAGGCCAGGGCGAAGTCTCCGGTCAATGGGACCGCCACCAATCGATTCAGCAGCCTTTTTCCGATCTAGAATGGTCAAAATCATTTCCTGAAACCATTACCCAGCTGAGATATTGCATTTAGTCGCGTTTTGGAGCCCGATTTTCTCACTGTGCAATGTTACGCCAATTAACTCGGTCCATGGCTGCTAACCTCCTGTTTCTCGATCGCCCCACACTTCCAAGATCCTGCTCTACTTGGTCAACCACCTAGCTCGTTGCGCTCCCCTTCGTCTTGTACCGGCCGGATTTGAGGTGAACACCATTTTTGCGGAATTGTTGTCCGGCATTCTCACAACGTGTCCCACCCATCGTATCCTTCCAGCTTTGGCGACCTTCTGGATACTGGGTTCACCGTAGAGTTGCGCAAGCTCGTGGTTCATCCTTCTCCTCCATACGCCGTTCTCACATACTCCGCCGAATTTCGTCCTAAGCACACGTCGTTCAAAAACTCCTAGCGCTTGCAGGTCCTCTTCGAGCATTGTCCACGTCTCATGCCCGTAGAGCACTACCGGTCTTATCAGCGTCTTGTACATGGTACACTAAGTACGGAAGTGAAGTTTACCAGACCGCAAGGTCTTGTGAAGTCCGTAGTAAGCACGACTTCCGGCAATGATACGTCTTCGAATTTTTCTGCTGCAGTTGTTATCCGACGTTATCAATGATCCGAGGTAGAGAAATTCGTCCACCACCTCGAACTCATCCCCGTCTATCATCACGCATCTACCAATGCGAGCTCTATCGCGCTCGGTTCCTCCAGCCAGCAGATATTTCATCTTCGACGTATTTATCTTTAATCCAACCCTATCTGCTTCACGTTTCAGCCTGGTATACTGTTCAGAAACCACCTGGAACGTAGATGAAAAAACGAATTTAGTACTATCCAGCTTTTTACGCTGGCTATAAAACTGTGAGGGGTGATTCAATTTTGACAATTATTGCCAACAAATTTTATAGTTAAATCAAAGTAGGCTGTAATTCTAGTTTGTTGATTAGAATGTCAAAAATTTTCACAACAGTTGGAATGCACTCAGGATTCGTAATTTGAAACCGTAATTTCTTTGAAATTCGGTCATCCACTAATTTATTTTACATAATTTTAGATTTTCCAAGAGGATTATGAAGGATGGTTCGTAATTGGTCGAATTTTATAGAAGCAGCCTCCATAGAATTTATCTTTTGTCATGGGCTTCCGATGTGTCTTCCCGACGGTCAAAACATAGCACAAATCCATACTTTGATGAGCACAACCTTCCCTGCATACCGTATTCTTTTACTCGGTAGATTAACATATTTATTTTGTTCATACTTGGTTGAATCAACGGAAGTTCCGTAGTGATTATGCAAAATCTAAATTAGATCAAGCTCCTGGAATCTGGAGATTTGTGCTATTATCTCTTAAATCTCCAATAATTGAAACGAACATTTAAATGGTTACTATTGATAATATTTGGTTAACTTCTATCACAAATAAAGGCTGTTGGAATAATTTGTTGATAGCAGTCATGATTCTGTCTTCATGCGCCGCTACTTCTAACGTAGTTGAGGGGACGAGCCCTTGCACAATCGCACATAATGCAGTAACATTCCCAAGTACTTTCCGGAACAGATTGTCTTGCAATGAAACAACGCATGATTTTCTGATGTTGTTGGATCATTGAGAAAATTGGTTTGTATCTAGCTTCTCTAACATGACTTTGAATCAAAGGCACAAATTTCTTGCTGGCCAATAGTTGAACATCGACCTTAAAAGTAAAAAGATAAAATTAAAATAGGTAATTTAAAAAGATTCCATTCCAATTTCCAAAAACACAAATTTTAGGCTTGACTTTTCTATATCAACATAACAATTTTTTCATCGCTAAGTTTGCTTTGATCAAGCCATAAAAATTATAGTATATGCAAGAAATGTCTAACGGGGGTGATTTTAAAATTTATGGCTTGCTAGCGCAAAAAGCTGGATATCATTTAATTCCACTAGAGTTTGTATCCTTTGTCAGATACGCGTATTTCGACCTCAACTGTAAGGCCGTCTTCAGTGTCGTGTACTAGACTCGACTCGACAAAGTCGAGTCTAGTACACGACACTGAAGACGGCTTTACAGTTGAGGTCGAAATACGCGTATCTGTCAAAGGATACAAACTCTAGTGGAATTGAATGGTATAGTACTGGGAGGGAGAAACCAATACAAAATTTCTGTACGTCATAGTGAGCCGAGATTTCGCTGTCACGAACTGTCACTGTGAGCCCAGTTCTCAAACATTGGATTAACATGAAAAAAGCGCGTAACTGATTAAAACACATTTTCGTATTTCTTCAAAAGTGATAAAAATCGAATGAAAATCAATTCATGCACATAACGCAAGTAATGTCACGTGAGCACCATTTAATCTGATTGAACATATAGCATTGAAAAACGCATCGTTCTACTTTTTCCAATGAAAATGAATATTTAGTGCATAGAAAACTGTGGCCCTTTTTTCATGTTTGTCAGGAAAGATCGAAGGTGCACAACAAATCGAAACCACCGATTTTCTCGAAGCCTGCCTTGATTGTTATTGGCAAGCTGGAGTTATCTTGCAGTTCAAAATAACGTTGTCTTATATTTCGTGTGTAGTATCGGTGCCTCCCTCCCAGGTATAGTACTAAATTCGGTTTTTTCATCTACTTATAGGTATTCTACTAAACAGCTCGAAGATTTATTATCCCCTGGAACGTTCTTCCGACAATATCCACGTCGTCAGCAAAGCAGATGAACTGGCTGGATTTATTGAAGATCGTGCCCCGCATGTTGAAGCCCGCCCGTTCCATAAAACCTTCTAGCGCAATATTGAACAGGCAGGAAAGACCATCGCCTTGTCGAAGTCCTTTGCGTGTTTCAAACGGGTCCGATATCTTCACACAGCACTGTACACTATCCATCGTTGCTTTGATCAGTCTAGTCAGTTTCCCGGGAAAACCATTCTCGTCCATAATCTTCCATAGCTCTTCGCGGTCGATGGTATCATAGGCCGCTTTGAAATCGATGAATAGGTGGTGCGTAGGGACTTGATATTCGTGACACTTTTGAAGGATCTGCCGCAACATAAAGATTCGGTCTGTCGTCGATCGCCCGTCCACAAAACCGGCTTGATAACTTCCCACAAATCTGCTTGCCAGTGGCGATAGACGGCGGAAGATGATCTGGGAAAGCACTTTATAGGCTGCGTTAAGAATGGTGATCGCTCGATAGTTCTCACATTCTAACTTGTCACCCATTTTGTATATTGGGTATATTATTCCCTCCTTCCACTCCTCCGGTAGCTGTTCTGTATCCCAGATCCTGGCTATCAATCGATGCAGACAAGTGGCCAACCTGTCCGGGCCCATTTTAATAAGTTCCGCTCCAATACCATCCTTTCCAGCTGCTTTGTTGTTCTTGAGCTGTTTGATAGCATCCTCAACTTCACCTATTGTGGGAGTTGGCACGTCTCCTTCATCCGCCGTACTGATGAAGCCATTCCTCCTGCTATCTTGATCTTCCTCCTCTGCGCCGTTTAGGTGTTCATCGTAGTGCTGCTTCCACTTTTCAATCACCTCGCGTTCGTCCGTCAAGATACCTCCTTCCTTTCCGGCACATTTCGGCTCGCGGCACAAAGCCTTTGCGGGATGCATTGAGTTTCTTGTAGAACTTACGTGTTTCTTGAGAACGATACAGCTGCTCCAACTCTTCGCACTCCAACTCTTCCAGGCGGCGCTTTTTATCCCAGAATAGATGTGTTTGCTGTCTTCCCCAAGCAGCACAGTTTGTTGCAACTCAAGAATAAAATTATCTCTTGAAATTAATCAGGGTTGTCAATTGTTGAAAATATGACTTACAATTGCACTGAATAGCAACGCAAAAAGCGCAAGAGGCGGAGTCTGTTTGCAACATATTTAAGTTATATTGAAATTGCTTATTTGTTGCAAAATACTTAAAAGAAAAGAAAGGAAACCAAAAATATTAACAATAATCGAATTTCCGACCTCAAGATCACCAATCTTCTCCTCTACTCACTACTCTACCAGCTCTTCGAACAATTGCTTCGCCAATGTACTATAAAAGCGACCACATGGCCCAATTATCAAAGCTTGTTGTTAATAACTTGACTGCACCCTTCGGAATACAAATTCAAACAAGTTAGGCCACGTCTGAAATAATCTAAACTTGTCGCAAAAACTTCCGCGCAACACACGAGAAACACCTTTAAGACTGTCACTTATCCTTAACTGTCATACACGAAGTTTAGTGCAACTTTCTCGCAACTGGGATGAATCATCTTGAGTTGTGGGTATGGGAACGAAAATTGAATGCAAGTTGCGGATGCTTTAAATGAAAGTGATTTGAAACATAACATTAAAACCGACATTTTTGGAGAAGTTTCAAGAGTTTGTTTGAAAAGTTGCTGTAAACATCTTGATACACTTGACTTCATTGCTATTTGCAGAGGACATTTGCAGCAAATCTTGTGGGTTCAGAAATGTTGAACCTCAAACAAAGAGTGAAATGCATGTTCATTGGAACTGCAATGAAATTTCATGAGCCTTGATATTGATTTGTAACCGAACTAGAACGGGGTAAGTTACAGATGCTTTTATTGATACGCGATTGAAACCATTTTTGAAAAGCATTTCTTTGGAAGATGTTTCGCGTGCTACTTGGGTTCGCTTCTGTTTGTATCGTTCCACGTTTTGACGGGTGCCTTGCTGCAGCATCATCGCCCGCGCTGCATTCTTCTCGTCCAAAACCGTCCGACACTCCTCGTCGAACCAACCGTTCCGTCGATTTCCTTCCACGAACCCAACGGCACCTTCCGCTGCGTTGTTAATAGCTGCTTTGAGACTACTCCAGCAGTCCTCAAGAGGGGCTTCGGTGAGCTCTCCCTCTTCCGGCAACGCAGCTTCAAGGCTTTGCGCGTAATCAGTTGCGACTTCGGGTAGCTTGAGTCGTTCCAGGTTGTACCGTGGCGGGCGTCGGTACCGAATGTTGTTCACAACGGAGAGTCGTTGGCGCACTTTAACCGTAATTTTTGTGTTACACGGTGCGAAAATCTGTAGTGGGACTGATATGCGATTACTTTACGGAGGAACTTTTTTGAATCGATGATCAAAGTTACATGTTAGTATTTCACAACTCAACGTGCCGATTTCTCATATTCAAGCGTTGACCCCGAACCACTTCGTTCGTGATGTCGGTGTTATCGAGGTGGAACATACCGTTCCACGAACCAGCGAAGGCGAGGCACATCGGGATCGCTACAAGCGGTCACAGCATTTAGCGGACCAGCTCTGGGCTCTTAGGAATCCAGTGTCTGGATAGCCGAATATCGTCCAATGATCATCCGAAGGACCAAGTGGCACTCGGAGTCGCCGTCATTAGCTCTTGGCAATCTGATGTACATTGCTGACGAAGCTGTGCGGAAGAGCTGGATCCGTGGCATCGTGACTGAAGTCTACCCGGGAGTGGCCGGCCTAATCCGACAAGCAGTGGTCAAGACCGCGAAGGCCGGTAACAAAGTTAGCGGTGCTGGAGGTGCAGCAGTAAATCTTGTGCGGCCCAAGGACCCTCACCAGAGTTACGAGGAGGGGTACATTCGCACCGCCACAAAGCTGCGGCGGCATGACGATTGCGTATCTGACTGCGTACCCCCGGTAGCGTAGGAATTGTCAGTTGAGTATGTTGGGTTAGAAAGAGAGAGAGAGATGGAGTTATGTAATTATAAATATTTAAAAACAAATACAAGCTGAAAACTTGAAAACGCATCAAAACCACCGTTGCGAATATATTGGTCTTAATAGTTAAAGTCATAATAAATTGAATTTGTTAGTTGAAGTGATAAAAGTTTACTTGTGGTAGAAAGAAAGATTGAAGATTGAAAATTTTCGAAGTAGATAAAGGAGTCTGGAAAGCGCCGTGGGTCCAACCGCCATTCCTGAAAGAGGAGTGAAATACTCTTCAAACAATTAAATTTTCAAGCTGTTGCATAAACAAAATAGCATTGCTTTAAGAATTCATTTTCGTTAGGGTTATTCAAATCTGAACACACATTTTGTATCATTTAACAAGTGCGATTGTTCAAGAAAAAGCATGTAGAGAATTTTGCGAGATCGTTAACTTGTTAAATGCTTTCATTATAATGTTATTGAATTTGATGAATACATGATAACTTCAGAAGGTAGGCTTCCAAATCCCAATTTTCAATCGATTTGGAACATTTTTGAGGTTTCGAACGACCTCCTTATGAAAACGCGCCACTGTGTGTCGGTAAAATTACTTGGCATAGATCACAGACAACGGCGGCGGCGGCAAGGACGAATTTAAAAAGTTTAGAAAACAAACATAAATAATGACAACGCTCGCCAGGGGGGCAGAACCGTTTGAAGTTGTGTCGCCGCTCTCGATCTTTTGATCTGTGGCCATTTTTAACTTTTAAGGCTTGTAGTTAGCCGCTTGTAAGCTACTTTTTGTTCTATTGGGGTCGTGTCGATGATGGGATTGATGTGGCAGCATAGAAAGCTGACGATAATCGTGTGTCGTGTCCGGCTGAACTGGCTGGATGATGGAAAGTGATGACGTGGCAGTTTGGTCGTTTGACGGCTTCTTTGTTGCAAACTTTTGGCATCAATAAGTCATTGGAATCGGAAAGGCAAAGGACGAAGCCCGGTTGCAACAATGGAAAGCATAATAGATCGAAGGTGGGTGTTGCAGAGCAACAACGAAGTTTTGTTGAGCGAATTTCTCGGTTCGGAATTTTGCGCCCTGTTTACGGCTTAATCCTGGTGCGAAGGAGGCAAATGATGGAAAGGGAGTCAATTTGGTTGCACGGACAAAGGAAATGATTTGGTTCATGTGGGACCAAGGTGAAATCTTAAGGTAATTTTTAAGGATTTATGCATATTCTACAATTCTGCATACAAAATTATGATCCTATCTTAATTAAGAAAAATATCACATCATCAAAATCCCATGAAGCAATTCTCAAGCTTATCAGTTCCACTTTCAACTAATAAGGAGCTGACTGGAATGCGTGTAAAACATACATCGCTAATAATCTTGACGTTAGCATTTCGATGCAAACAAAATTTGAAATTGAAAATAGAGTGCAGAACCACTTGGGCACTTCCATGATTCACTTTGGCATGGGTTTTTTTTTCTTTAACTTTACTTGATTTTATCTTATAAGCTTTACTTTGTTTTAACTTATAATAGTATAAATATAAAGAAAAGCCAGGAACAGAAAGGAGCCTTCTTTAGCCAAGTGGTTAGAGTCTGCGGTCACAAAGCACAGCCATGCTGAATGTGTCTGGGTTCGATTCCCGGTCGCTTCAGGATCTTTTCGTTATAGAAATTTCCTTGACTTCCCTGGGCATTGAGTATCATCGTACGTGCCACACGATATACGAATGCGAAAATGGCGATTTAGGCAAAGCTATCAGTCAATAACTTGGAACTGCTCATAAGAACACTAAGCTGAGCAGCAGGCTCTGTCCCATTGAGGACGTTAATGCCAAGAAGAAGAAGAAGAAGAATAAAGAACAGCCTATTTTTTAAAAAAGGTAAAATTTATGATTAAAACTATAGAAGATTGGACGCCAAACATTATCGCGGCATAATAAAAAACGAAAGGACATTAAAAATTGCGTTCAGAATCATCAGAGTAACAGCAGTAAATGATTTCTCTTTTTGCTGATAACTTAAACAGATCAATGTGATCTATTGCCGCTCTTATACAGTTGTGTTCAGAATAATAGTAGTGAAAGCCGATTTTCATACAAAATGCTCAACTTTGGCATGCTGTAACTTTGACTCCATATGAGCAATCGGCATGAAATGTTGGCAGTGAACAACAAATATATTCAATTTTATTATCACAAGATTTAAAAATTTTCACACTACCGGCCAAAAAGTTAAGCACCAGGAGAAATCGCTCAAAATAATAGTAGTTTTAGTAATTTAAAAATCTGCTGTATTTTGAGTTTTTTAATTTTTCTTGATTCATCGTTTCAACCATTTCCACCCAAGCTATAAATGTATAAACAAGCCAATTTTTTACAAAATTGTAGCTGAACAAAAATTTACAAAAGAAAAACTACTATTATTTTGAGCGATTTCACCTGGTGTTTAAATTTTTAGCCGGTAGTATGAATTTTTAAAAATCTTTTGATAATGAAATTGAGTATATTTGTAGTTTACTGCCAAATCTTCATGCCAATTGCTCATATGGAAACAAAGTTACAGCATGCTAAAGTTGAGCATTTTGTATGAAAATCGGCTTTCACTACTATTATTCTGCACAGATAAAAATATTTAAATTCCAATGTAGTGTAAACTGAGGCATAGTGTAAAAATAAATCAAATTAATCTATTGTTACGGTATTTCGTTTAATTTTCAACTAAAGATTCTTGAATGCTACATGATCGTGTAAATGTGAAGTGCATTTGATTGAAAAATAAGCGACTTATCGTTCACATTTCAGTTTATTTTGATGCTCCAAATATGTGCATGAAAATAAACTTATATTTACAACATATTTTTAGCTGTGTGAACACAACTGTATATGATTTGAAAACATAAAAATTAAAAAATATTGCTTCAAAGAACACCCAACTAACATTTAGAGCAAATGTAAACATTCTCTAGACCCTCTTTATACGGCTTTATGCTGAGTAAAGGCGCTGTACATACGAACGAAAGCTTCTATGCGATCCTTTTACCAACAAATCTGGCGAATCTACTCAGCTACTTCTAAGCTGTGTTGGCAGCTCTTACTCATACCGATCATTGCTCTATTTCGACAGTTATACGACAAGTAGCTGTGTAACATCTTCGGAAGGCGCTTTCTCAACCATTTTGCAACTGTTGAATAATTATTATACAGCTTCGCTGTATTATCGATTAAATATTATTTTAAAGCTGTTTCACAGCTTCCGGAATTCATATCATAAGTAACTGAATTTAATGTTCAAAACGTTACCTGCCATCGCTTGAAATCGAATTCACGATCTCTGCATCCACAAGTCTCGACGCTGTCCTCGTTGCCACCACAGTCTATATCGAAAGTCAAAGAAAACACACCGTTTTGTTCTACATCGAAAACGGTTCACACAATATTTCAAAATGATCGTAAAAGATGCCATAGCCGCGCTTACACCACTTCATCAGGCTGTAAAAGGGTACGAAACGTCAAACGCAATGTTTACATTCAACAAGCTGAGTAGATGCGCCACATGTTGTTGTTTTACAGCATACTGCTGTATGCTCGCTGTATAACTAACGATAAAGCGCTTCTTAAATATATATTGAGCAGCATAAAAAATCATATTGTATAGAAGCAGCCGGATTGATGATGGCGAGTTTTATTCCACATCATTAGGTTGCTATCTTTAACGGTGTTGAGTAACAGCTTAGTGAAAGCAGCAAAAGCGATAACTGACGAAATTTATTCAGCTAAGATTTGTAGCTGCAAAACGTTTGCGTTACAGCTGTATTAACGCTAATCGTTCTATTTTTGACAGCTTTCATTTTTTGCTGCGTTCGCTGCTTCAATTCAACTGTTATACAGCACAAAGCAAATAATCTTGGCTTATAGCGCTAAAATTGTTAGTTGGGCAGCCTATGTATAGAAATGAGTTTAAATTTATTTAAATTTTAAATCCACATTTTTTATAAATATCATTATGGTTACATCATATTAAGAAAGAACAACCAATGTTTGAAAGAAGGGTAAATTTGTGCTAAATGTATTAAAATCTTCAGTGCAAAAAATATTCTAATAGTGCAATTCAAAAGGAGAATTAATATTCGAAAGAAGTGTGATTTCTGGATAAATAATTAAAAACTATTTGTTATAGCTTTTCTAATATTCATTAGTTTATTCAAGAGCATATGATTGTTGAATAAAGTGTCATTTTTTCTATCAACTGACTCCAGAATAAGCCAAATGATGTTGTCAGAGGGATTCAAAAAAAAAAAAAACGAATGTCATCATAAGAAATCCTTAGTTTCAAATTCATAATGCCAAACGACAATGATTACAAATGGCCATTATGCCAAACGACTTTATGTCAAACGGCCTCATGCCAAATACCTAACCACCCCTTGAATCTTTTACGCTGGGCTTTGGGAATGGCATTCGGTGGACCGAAAAACAAACGTTTTTTTTCAGCTTTGGAAAAAGAAAAATATCTTGTTCCTGGAAGAGAAGCTTTGCAGTTTCTTGAAGAAAACCTTTCCAGCTTTTGAAATAGAAGCTTCACAATTTCTTGAAAAGATGGTTTTTAACTTCACGAAGAGATGCCAAGCTCCTGGAAAAGAAATCTTCTATCTTCTGGAAAAGACGCTTTCAAACATCTGGGAAAAAAGCTTTACAGCTTCAAAATTTTTGGAAGAAAACTCTTTAGAACCTGCAAATTTTCTCTTCCAGCTGCTGGAATTACAGAAAAGATTTTCAGTTTCTTGAATAGAAGCTTTACTGCTTGTGGAAGACAAATAACTTTTCTTTTATTTGTGGCGTGTCTTCCCAACTAGGACTGAAACAATTACGACAAACGATTGAAGCAAAATTCAAATCCGCTATTGAGGTAGAATTCGGTTTCTTCCTGTAGAACAGAAGTTGCATCCAAGAGATCAGATTGTATGCTTATTTCTTGCAAAAATATTTAACCATTTATCTAAAAATTATTCTAGCACACCAAGTCCCTTCCTGTGAGTAAGTAGAGTATACCATCAAATTCAACATATTTTTTCCACCCAAAATCCCTCAATCGATTCAGTGCGGTGTACCTACTAGAACCAATTTAAAACAATCTTCAGAAATCGGAGTTCCACTTCAGCAGTCAATTTAACAGAAGCGTGCACAAATTTTCGAAACAGACAGCCATACCCTCCGAAAAGGAACCTAGACCCGTAAGTCCAAAAGGATTCCTCACAGTTTTGTTTGATAGCTTCGATCCCAACCATAAGCGGCTTGGCGAAAAATTGTCGGTCGCGAGAATCCTTTTCTGTACCTCTCCGGGTTACAAAACTCCTTTATTCTCGAGCCCATTCTCTCTTTCCTGTGCCCTCGATAGAATGGTATCCTTTCAGCCGAACGAGATCATAAAGCCTCATCGCGAACAACAATTGGATCCAGCCTGCCGTCTGTATTTGTATCACAAGGTAGATGTGGGTTTTCCATGGGAGGAGAAGGGATGACAACCCTCCCGGACTTTAGAGGGTTGTCACCGCTTGAAGAGATTTCCATTTATTAGATGACTTTAATTTATGACGGCACTCACTTTAAGCTATTGGCAGTTTTTTTTTCTTCTGGATGATATGTCATTCACTTCTGATTGCTCTTCTGGTTAATATACTTGGTGCGAGTTGAGACCTTTTGTGGTAGCCGACATCGAAAAGGTGACAACAAATGGCAAATAACCCAAATGGGATGGATGTGAAGGAGCTTTTTCTGGATCAACAGAAAGATATTGAATTGATT
Source organism: Aedes aegypti (assembly GCF_002204515.2). Taxonomy (NCBI): domain Eukaryota; kingdom Metazoa; phylum Arthropoda; class Insecta; order Diptera; family Culicidae; genus Aedes; species Aedes aegypti. The sequence continues at coordinate 224,133,976 of NC_035107.1, read as the reverse complement.
ATGCGTTTCAATTGATAGCTTATCCTGGATGCAAAAATACCATTACGAATTTTATACGGATAGTAGTTTATGCAGTAAGGTGCATTTTTCCAAAGAGACTTACCGGCCCTAATAAAAATTATTATTAGTATAAAATAATTTTATTGTAACAATACAATCTTTTCCAACACGTTAAACGGCAATGTATGATTTGCAATTCACCTAGCATCTGTTCTGTTGTGAGTAGTTGAAAAAAACCGAATTTAGTACTATACCATTTAATTCCACTAGAGTTTGTATTTTTTGACAGATACGCGTATTTCGACCTCAACTTAAAGGCCGGAGCACAATGGATCCGGTTGATAATCCGTTTTTTGACAGCTATTTTAAATGAACGGGATCATATGCGCCAACGCACAATGCATCCGGATTGACTTTGTTGTTTGGTACTAAACTGTACTAAACGCAAACTCAACCGCATAGTCAATAGAAAATTAATAGAATAGAAAATTTCCAAATTTTGCGTTTGAGTTTACGGAAAGCTTGTTTGTTTTGACCGGTTTCTACAGTGTACGGTTGTTAATTTAGTGATTTTTGTGCATAATTAGTTCAATTTTCACTAAATAAAATACAACCGGATCTGTGGTGAGCTGGTGAGATAAGCATTTTCGTTGGTGGGCAATGCATAATCTCGGCTACAACAGAAGCGGTGATTAACATCACAGTGAAGGTTGAATAACATTTCCTGCATGGGGTCGATGCTGCTGTTGGTGATGTTGCGGATAGCTATGGTCTTCTAATCTATTTCAGTTCTATTCATCGTTGGTCGATGAAGGAAACGACCATGTAGCGAAGTGCAACGAGTGTCATATTTCGTAATTAACGATAATATTGGTTCCGTAAATCTTCCAGGAGATACTTCAGGAATTTTTCTATGATTTCCTCCTAAAATTATTTCATGAGTTACTTCTGGGATTTTTACAGAAGAAGCTACAGGATTTTTATACCGTTTTGATTCATATTACGGACAGCTTCAAATTCCGGACACGCTACTTTGTATGGGAAACATTTCACCCGAAATGTTTCAATTATTGCCGTTCAAAAGTTCTCGCTTTCGAGACTCGTTTTAATAAGCTTCTTCCATAAATATCTATGCAAATTTATAATGTCCAACTACCTTAGACGTCTCTTCAGTGGTTTGACGATTTCAATTGATGATTCGACTGTTCTATTAATGATTATCATGAGCTGTCCGGAATTCGAATCAAAGTGTCCGGAGTATGAGGCAAAAGTGAGGAAGCGACCGGAATAAGAATCATGAAAAGGCCACACATTTTGATTTATTTAAGTTTATTCAAGTTGCAGAAGCGTATTCTTTACCCACCATTTGAAAGTTAAAGCTTTCCGACGTTCGATAACGCTAAGGAATCATACAGATTGATTTATTTTGTATGCTCTATGCTGGGTTATACTTCGCTGAGGCCTTAAGTGTCCGTAATATGAATCAAAACGGTAAGTTCCTCCAAAAGTTATGTGTGGAATCCCTGTTTGAGTTTTCTCTGGAAATGTTCCAGTAGATTCTTCTGAAATTCCTATAGGCATAACTTTTGGATTTCCTCCAGGAGTTGCTTATGTTATTTTTTTCTGAAGTGTATTCTATAACTCTACAAGGGCTTGTTTCTGGAATTCCTCTAGGAGTTCCTTTAACAATAATTCCAAAAATTGCTTCTAGATTTTCTTCTAGAGTTCCTCTTGGAGTTTTTTTTTCTGGAGTTCTTTTTTAATTCCTTTCAATAAAATCTTTTTGATTTCTTTTAAGAATTCCTTTCCTGGTGGATTATATAAAGAAACTGCTTATGAAATCCCTGAAGGAACTCCTGATGAAATCTTCAAAAGAACTCCTGATGAATCTCTGGAGGAGTTCCTGCTGAAATCTCTGAACTAACGTTCAATGTAATCTCTAGAGGAACTCCTGATGGAATCTCTGTAGGAACTTCTGTTGAACTTTCTGAAGGAATTACTGATAAGGTTCCAGAAGGAATTTTTGATGGAGGATCCTAATATAATCTCTGGAAGAATTCCAGGTGGAATCTTCGAAGGAACTTCTGATGGAATCTCTAAAGGAACTCGTGATGCAATCCCAGGAGGAATTCCTGATAAGATTTCCGATGGAAATCCTAATAGAATTCCTAGAGGAACTACTTATGATATCCCTAGAAGACATCCGGACGAAATTCCTCGACGAACTCCTGATACAGTTTCTGAGGAACTCCTGGCTGAATCTCTGGAGGAATTTTAGGTCTAATCTCTGAAGGAACTCTTGATGGAACCCCTGGAAGAACTCCTGATGGAAACCCTAAGGGCATTTCTGATAGAAGCTCTATAGGAACTCCTGATGGAATCCCTGGAGAAACTCCAAAAGAAAATCCTTGGAAAAATTCCTAAAGATATTCTTGAAAAACTCCTGATGAAATCTCTGGAGGAACTTCTGATGAAATACCTAGTAGAACTCCTGATAAAATTCCTGGAGGAATTCCTGATATGATTCCTGATGGGAACTGCTGATGGAACCCATTGAAGAGCTCTTTATGTTACCCCTAGAAGTAATCCTGATTGAGTTCTTCGAAGAACTCCTGATATAATTTATGAAGGAACTTCTGAAAGAATGTCAGGACGAATTCCAAGTTGAATCGCCGATGAAACTCTTGATGGAATCTCTGGAGGAACTTCTGATGAAGTCCCTAGAGGAGTTCCAGGTAAAATCCCTAAAGGAACTTCTGATGGAATATCTGGAAGAATTTCAGATGGAAACCCTGAAGAAACTCCTGTTGGAATCCCTCGAAGGACTGTTTATGACATCCCCAGAAAAACTCTTGATGGAATTCCAATAAGAACTCTGATGGAGATCCTAGAGGTACTCTTGATAGAATCCCTATAGGAACTCTTGTTGGAATCCTTGGAGGAATTCCTTAAGATGTCCTGGAAGGTACTCCTGGTCAGAGTGCCGTGTTTCTCATGTATACCTAAATGAGCTAGTGTGCCATGCGATATTTGACCGATGCACGAGTTCACTATTTGACGTTTGAGCGGTGCCGTGTTATTTACGTGACCATGGCAACTAGTGAATTCGGCACCGCTCAAACGTCAAATTAGTGAACTCGTGCATCAGTCCATGGACCTATGCACGGGTTCATTATTTGACGTTTTAGCGGTGCCGTGTTATTTATGTGACCATGGCAACCCGTGAATTCGGCACCGCTCAAACGTCAAATTAGTGAACTCGTGCATTGGTCCATAGTACAATGGACCAATGCATGAGTTCACTAATCTGACGTTTGAGCGGTGCCGAATTCATTCGTTGCCATGGTCACGTAAATAACACGGCACCGCTCAAATGTCAACGAGTGAACGCGTGCACTGATCCATAACCCTACGGAAGCATATGACTTCGGTCTATGTGGTGGCCAGCCCAAGTTTATCAATTCAAATTCTAGAATCTCAATCGCGTTTAACCACGTCAGTCCTTTGAAACTGCCTACGGCAGTTTGATCCATATTTCAATTCCTTTTCCTTGCTTCTGAAACCTTCGCAAGCGAGGCACAAATGCACTGTCACATTGAGATTTTCTCATGAGACGGCGCATGAGCCAGTGCAGATGTGATCGTTTGAGCTAATACATTGCTACATGCGATATGAAAAAATGTGTCTCACCATAGCACGTGCTCATGCGCGCGATTATTTTTGTGCGCTCATGGCAAGCTGATCTCAAGCTCTTGATATGAAGCGCGTATACATGATGTCTGCTCCTGGTGGAATCCCTGGAGAAACTTCTGATGGTCCCTAGAGGAGTTCCAGGTAAAATCCCTTAAGGAACTTCTGATGGAATATCTGGAAGAATTTTAGATGGAAACCCTGAAGAAACTCCTGTTGGAATCCCTCGAAGGACTGTTTATGACATCCCTAGAAAAACTCTTGATGGAATTCCTAGAGAAATTTACGATGGAATTCTTAGAGGAACTTCCGGTTCAATCACTAGAGAAACTTCCAATGAAACCCCTCCTGATGAAATCCTTCGTGTAATTCATGATAGAATGATGAGAAGTACTCCTGATGGAACTCCTGGACGAACTCGTGTTTAAATACCGACAAAATCTCCTAACCCCTTGAAGAATTACTGATGGAATCTCAGTAGGTACTCCTGATAAAGTCCCAGGAGGAAATTTTGATGTAGTTCCTGATGGAATTCCGTGAAGAATTCCATGTGAACTATCGGAAGAAATTTCTCAAAGGAATCCTTATAGGAATTCCTAATTAAATCACTGGTAAAAATCATGATTGAACACTTGGTAGAATTCCTAAAGAAATTCTTGCAGCGTTATCTGGAGGAATTCCTGGTGAAATACCTTGTAGGAATTCATGTTACAATCCATGGAGGAATTCCTTATTGAACTTATGTTGAAATCACAGATAGAACTGCTGGTGGATTTGGTAAAGAAATAAGCTAAAGATTATGGGAAAACGCTAGTGGAATATATAGGAACATCTCAAGAGCGCACATTTGCTAGATCACCATGGCGTCGACGCTGCGTAAATTCACGCATTTTGACTTTCCATTCATCTGCATCGCCACTTCATGGAACGCCGAAGCTTCAGTTTGACAAATAGTGGACCAAAGTCACCCCGAGTGGGTCAATATCACCCCAAAAGATGGTATCTAACCTGTTGGCAAGGACCTGTTTACGAATCGGTTCTAGAAATCTTTTGTCCTCCAGCCGAGCACGTGGATTTTTGTTTCTGTAAATATTCTTGATTGCTAGATGAATATGATCAACTAAATTTTTAATTAATAACAAACTTGTTCCACAGAGTTATTTACAAAAAAAAACCACACAAAATCCCTCCTTTTCCATATCCTTAGGCAAAACACTTCACTACCGATATATGTATGACTGATTCATGTGCTTTTGGCCTTGCATCATTCATACGTGTATTGGAAGCAAAGAGTAGAAGCAAAACTTAAAGAACCTTCTGGTCAAAGATGTTGCGTTGCCTACTTCCCAAACTCCAAAACCCCCTTGGTGTATTATGGACGGTGTGAGTTTTCAAACTTATGCTGGAGACTTGGCCCCTGACCCCCTGTACATCAATAAAATAAAATAAAATTTCGTCTATGTTTCTTTGCGCATTGTCTCAGAGATTTGCATCAAGATGTATTGAGGAGTTATCAAATAATTAAATAATCAAACCTTCCAAGGCATCAATCAAAACTGTACTGTGATTTTTCTGGAACCTTGATGATAGTGTTTAATTTCTTATAAAATTCTTAATTCGACTCGGTTCAGCACCTACTTGATGCAAATCTTTAAAATGTGAAAAAAGAGATTGTTCTCAACTGGTTAACTGCAACCGAACGTATTGATTGTGCGTTGATTATCCGTTTTGCGTACGTTTTTGTGACACTAAAGTTTTTAAACAAGATCAGCCAAATATTTCCTCTTTTCGATTTATGTTCTCTCTAGTTCACCATCCAGTCATTAAAAACTATTCATAGTTCTTTTTAACCAACACAATTTTTCGACGGGTCCTTCGGCAACCACATAAAAAAAACGTTGCCGGAATAATGAACAGAAAGTCATGATATCATAAAATTGTTTGTTTCATGATAAAAAAATTTCATAAAATTTTATGATTCATGATATCATAACTACAAGTCATGTCCATTATTCAAGAATTTGTGTTGTTCAGGGCGTTATGCAGCCCACACACGCTCAGATGGTTGGACCAACACTGACTCCACCCCCAGGTTGATGCTCATGTTGGTGCTATGTTTGACCGTGTGTGATGCTGCTTGACTAACCAATTTGACAGATTGTAAAACCGATTTGACGGTCGATCGGTCGACCAAAATCAAACGAGTTTGATTCTTCCCAAACCACCGGTGGGCGGAGCCAAATGTTTGACGAACATATCGTATGGTCTGTAGGGATGTTGTACGAATATCTACGTCAGTGTTGTATCAGTGTTTAACGCAACACGAGCTTACCAGCCCTGCGACCTCAAGTGTGGTTGATAACGTGTGGTGCGATAATCGTTTTATTGTCTAATTGCTCTGCAGAAGGTTTGAGATTATTGAAAATCGTTTGTGCTATTTCCAGCAAGTTTAATACAGCACACATCACGTGTTTGAAAAGGTTTAGTGATCTGCTAGTTTGTGCTGAGTGTGATTCAGGTATCCACCATTGTTTTTTTTTGATCCAAAAGGACGCTAAAGTTGTTTGACCTGTGTGAACGACCAACAAAGAGCATTCAGGAGGTCAGTTCGGGTCAGAAGTGCGCACTGGAGAACAAATAGATAGTAAAAACAAGCGTTTTGTTCTACAGCAGTTTCAACGTTGTAAGTGGCTTGGGTGGATCAGCCAATTTTTGCAATTGTTAGTTTGGACAAATTTTGCGGATCATCGTTGAGAGTTTTGGCCTACAGCTATCAGGTATGTGGTTTGTTTTATTCGTTTTTCGGTTTATTTGTTTGTTTCGATAATTTATGGCCGTTTAAAATTTTTTTTTGATTGATCGTTTGTGTATTTTTCGTTTACATAATTTGATGAATAAATTGAAAATTTGGCTAAAAGTTTAAATTGATTTTGATCTTGTTTTTCGTTTTTATAACCTAAATTGACTGTTTGAACTTATATTTTGTGTATCCTTTGTTTGAATCTGTTTAAAGCAATATGCCATTGGTCAACAGTATTGAGCCCTACGTTCCGGGCGCCATTCCATTTTCGCAGTATTTGGAACAATTGAATTGGGTCCTACTGCATCAGAAAATTCCTGCCGATGAACACAAGGCTACTTTTCTAGCTACTTGTGGGACAGAGGTGTACTCTGAGCTAAAACTGTTGTTCCCAGGTAAAGATCTTGCCAATATTGACCTCAAGGAATTGACGGATTCGATTAAGAAGCGTTATGACCAGAGTGAGAGTGACCTGGTTCAACGTTTAAAGTTTTACGCTCGATCCCAAAAGCCGGGTGAGAGAGCTGTTGATTTTGTCCTTTCAGTCAAACAATTGGCTGAATACTGTAACTTCGGTAATTTTAAGGACATGGCAATTAGGGACAGATTAGTTTGCGGCGTTTCTAACAAGCAGTTTCAGGAACGATTACTGGATGAAGAGGAATTAACCCTTTCAAAGGCGGAGAAAATTATAGTCAACCGCGAGGAGGCTGCTGAGCGATTGACATCAATCAATGGAGAACCTGCTAGGGTGAGCGTAGTGGAACGTCTTGGGAATAAAAGGGTTGGTTTTCAACGTGAGCCAACACCCGTTTCTTCACGTGGTCGTCGTAGGTGTCGTGAAAATTACAACCGGCGTAACAATGGTAGTCGTAGTCGTAGCAGGAGCTTTTCTACCCCGAGGAAGAATGGTAAAAAGGTCTATTTCTGCATTTACAGCCGCAGGAAGGGACACACCCGTAAATACTGCTACGACCTGAAGCACCAGAAGCCATCCATTAAGTCGGTCGCCGTTGTGCCAAAGAAACCGGACTTGCCGGAGAGGTTAAGAAGAGCAGCTAAGTCGTCGGACTCGGAAGAAGACATGGACGTTCTGATGATTTCTGCATCGCAACGTTGTAACACCAGCGAACCATGCCTAATCGAAGCATGTGTGGACGGTGAGACCCTGTGGATGGAGATAGACAGTGGATCTGCTGTCTCCGTGATCAGCAAGCAGGCATACGGACAACGCTTCAAGGACAAGCCGTTGGAGAGGTGTAACCTTAAACTGGCAGTCGTCGATGGAGCGCGTCTGTTAGTTGCGGGTCGAATTACAGTTTTGGCGAAATTGAACGGACGTCGCGAGAAACTTCCTTTAGTAGTGTTGGAGAGTGCAAAGGAGATCATACCGCTGCTAGGCAGGGATTGGCTTGATATTTTCTTCCCAGCCTGGCGAGATGCATTCCGAGGACCGATGCTGGTGAACCATACTGGCGTTTCAAAGGAGGACAGGGTCGTTGAAGATATAAAAAGTTTCGGTCGGTGGTCGAATCTATTCGGCTCATCGCGACCAGCTGAAGTTAAAGCCAAGACCGCCCAAAACACTCGTTTGTGGGTGGAAGCGTAGTAGAAAACGACAGAGAGAAGACGATGAAGAATACAGCGATGATTCGAACAGCAGCGATTTCTACGGTTTTTTGGCAGACTCCTTCATCAATGAGCCACAGCAGCAACAAACAGTTGAAGTCGGCAGTAGTTTGTCGATTCCTTCAACTAGCGACAATAGTTTGTCGATTCCTTCAAGTAGTAGCAATAGTTTGTCCAAGCATGAAACAGGCAAAAGTTTGTCTGTAGACGAGATGGCGTCGAGTGGCAGTAGTTTGCTACCTTCATCAGGCGTTCAAATACCTATGAGCGCAAATTCTTGTATACCAACAAGTTCGAGAGAGGATGGCGCGTTCGAAGTGTCGTCCGGCGATTATAGATCTTCAAGACATGGCTCAAGTGTGCCAGCTGACCATCGTAAATCCGTTCATCATCAGAAAGCATCAATTTCTCGAAACGTCGTCCAGCCAAGGCGATCCCGTCGAACGAAACGTCAGAAGCAAAACAGTGAATTTTATTATTATTAATGTTTAAGTCTATATTTAAATTTTTACTAGTCAAGCTTCTAATATCGAATTTTAATGGAATTGTAAGCAACGTCTTAAGAGGAGAGAACTGTTGTATCAGTGTTTAACGCAACACGAGCTTACCAGCCCTGCGACCAACGAACTGTAGATCGGTTCGTTTGGACGATCTAATAAAGAGATGCTCGGTCTAAGTTTGAGCGTGCATAGAAGAACATATCTCGGTGTACTTCTTTCCCTTGGTAGCGAAACCTCTTTTATATTAAATCCCTTAGTTAGTTCAGTCAGCATGCCAAATTGAAGCTTTGACGTCCCATGAACTGCCGATGCAGATGGGTGGTAGAGATTCCACGTGTACATAATTCCTCCAGGGATTTTATCAGGAGTTCCTCTAGGGTTTTCATCAGGTGTTCTTCTAACGATTTCGTAAGGAGTTCCTCCGCTGATTCCATCAGGAATTCCTTCAAGAATATCTTTAGGAATTCCTTCAAGAATTCCGTCTGGAATTCCTCCACGCATTTCTTCTGAAATCCCTCCAGGGATTCCATCAGGATATCATATAGGGATTCTATCAGGAATATATTCAGGGCTTCCATCAGAGTCCTTCTGGAGATTTCATCAGGAGCTTCTCCAGGGATTCCATCAAAAGTTCTTTCTGAGCTTCCATCTGGAAGTCCTCAAAAGATTCTATCAGGAGTCTACCAGAAATTTTGTCAGGAGTCCCTCGAGAAATTCAGTCAGGATTATTTCTAGGGAATCATAAAAAATCCTCAAGGGGTTTTATCAGGAGTTCAATCAGGAATCTTACCAGGAATTCTTCCAGGGATTTCATCAGAAGTTTGTATAGGAATTCCATCAGAAGCTCTTCAAGGGACTTCATCAGTAATTCCTATAGGCATTCTATCAAGAAAACCTTTAGGGTTTCCATCAAAGTTCTTCTGGGGATTTCACCTGAAGTTCCTCGAGGGATTCCATCAAGAGTTCCTTCAGAAATTCCACCTGGAAATCTGCCAGAGATTCAACCTGGAATTCTTCCAGAGATCATATCCGGAGTTCTTCGAAAACTTTCATCAGGACTTCTTCTACGGATATAATAAGAAGTTCCTCTAGCGATTCTATTAGGAGTTCCATCTGGAATCTTATTAGAAATTCCTCTATGGATTTCATCGAGAGTTTCTATAGAGATTACATCAGAAGTTCCTCCAATGATTCCATCAAGAGTTCCTTCGAGAACATCTCTAGGAATTCCTCCAAGGATACCATCAGGAGTTCCTCCAGGAATTTTATCAGGAGTACATCTGAAAGTTCTTCCGAGGATTTCTCCACGGATTCCATCAAAAGTTTCTTTAGAGATCCCATCTGGACTTCGTCCAGAGAATCCATCAGAAGTTCCTCTAGAAATTTTATCAGGAGTTCCTCAAGGAATTCTTTGAAGATTTCTTCTAGGCATATCATAAGGAATCGCTATAAGGGTTCTATCAGAAGTTCCTCGAGGAATCTATAGGAATTCCTCCGAGGATTCCATCAGAAGCTCTTCAAAGGATATCATCAGGAGTTCCTCCAAGTATTCCATCTGGACCATCTGTCAATAATATCTTTAGGAATTCCTCCAAGTATTCCATCAGGAGTTGATATAGGGATTCTATCAGGAGTACCTCTGAAAGTTCTTCTGAGGATTTCATCAGGAGCTCCTCCAGGGATTCCATCAAAAGTTCCTTCAGAGATTCCATCAGGAGTTCCTCCAGAGATTATATGAGGTGTTCCTCGAGATATTTCATCAGGATTTCGTCTAGGGATATCATAAGGAGTTTTTCTAGTTCTCTTGGAGTTCCATCAGGAACCTTATCATAAATTTCATCAGGAGTTCCTATATAGATTACTTCAGGAGTTGTTCTATAGATTACATAAGCAATTTCTTAGGAGATTCCACCTGGAACTCCTTCAGGGATTACACCACTAGTTCTTCTAGGGATTACATCAGGAGGTCTTCTTAGGGATTTCTCCAGGAGTTGTTTTTAGGGATTTCTCCAGGAGGATATCATTAGAAGTTCCTCTAGATATTCCACCTAGAGTTCCTACAGGGATTGTATCAAAAGTTCCTGTAGCAATTCCATTAGAAGTTCCTTCAGAGATTGCACTTGGTATTCCTACAGGGTTTGTCAAGGGATTCCTGTAGGATTTACTTCGGAGATTGCATCTGGAATTTCTCTAGAGATTATATCAGGGATTCCTCAAGAAATTCCACCAGGATTTCTTCTTGGGATTTAATTAGGAATTCCTCCAGGCATATTATCAGGAATCTCTCCAGGGATTTCACCAGGAGTTTCTGTAAGGATCCCGTCAGGAGTTCCTTCAGAGATTCCATTAGAAGTTCTTTCAATAGATTTTATTAGGAGTTTCGGCAGGGATTCCACCATAACTTTTTTTTCATGGATTCCATTTGAAATACTTCTAAGATTTTATAAAAAAAAATCCGGGAACTCCATCATGAACACGTTTAATTACCGCCGTGCGGGGTGACATTGGGCCTAGGGGGTGACTTTGACCGCCTCTTTCGATGCATCTCATTGCTAGAGGAACGTCAAAATACTAATCTATGACCATTTATTGGCTATTTATAACGTATTCTTGAAGCTTGACACATTGTATTCATTATTCTGGCATTAGCTTGCTGTAAAAACCTTGGCCCAAAGTCACCCTTATGGCCCAATGTCACCCCACCCTACGGTATTTCATCAGATTTTCTTCCAGGGATTCCATCAGAAATTCATCTAAATCTTACCTCAGGAATTGCAAGGAATGTCTCCCGAAATGTTTCAAGCAATTAATATATTCAAAAAATCTTCAAGTGTTATCACGAATTCCTCCTGGGATTTTACCAGAATTTTCTGATGAGGATTTTATTACTGGAATAACTCAAGAGATTCCTTCCAGAGTTTCTCAAAGAATTGCTCGAGGCATATCTCCAGGGATTCTTGGGGGTTTTCAGAAATTCCTCCAGCAATTTTGCAAAAAATGTCTTATCAAGATTTCACAAGATTCCTCCAATGAATCTATGAGGAGCTCCTCCTGGGATTCAAAACATGAATTCCTTTAGGTATTCCTCTGAGAACTATTATTCCATCGGGAATTCCTTCGAAAATTTCGTTAGGATTTCCTCTGAGAATTCCATCTAAAATTTCCCCTAATATTCCCGAAGGATTCTAACTAATAATCCTCCAAGAATTCACCCAAGTGATTCTCCATGATTCACACCAGGAAAATCTTCAAGTATTTGAGCTGAAATTCTCATAGGGATTACACTAGAAATTTCAGAATCTCCACTAGAAATTTTGGAATCTCCACCAATATTTTGCTAGTGATTTTACCGGAATCCTCTAGCGGTTCCAATCCTCCAAGGGTTCCACCAAGATGATCTCCAAGGATCACATAACGAATTTCTTATGATATATGACCACAATTTCTATAAAGATTCCACAAGTAATTCCTTCAGAGACTTCACCAGTATTTTCTCTCATAATTTCTAGAGAAGTTTTTATAGAGAATTCTACCAGGAGATCTTTCGGGGTTAGCACTGGGAAGACCACCAGAGTTTTGCTAGCATTTCCACCATACAAATCTACCTGAGTTTCACCAGAAGTTCTACCAGATAATACTATGATTTCCCTTCCTAGAATTTTGCAGGATTATGATCCTCCAGGAAATTATTCAAAAAACTCCAAGAGTGAACAAGATTTTTTTCTGAAAAAAAAACAATATTTCCGCGAGAGAATTGACCAGCAAGTCCACGAAGGATTGAACTACAAATCCTTTCTATCTCTACCATAGGAAGGCATCTACAAAATTCCAAAAGATTATTCCTCCAGGGATTCCACTATTATTTACTCAGAGGTTTGAACAAAGCATCTTTTATAATGTCTTCAGGCTGAATACCTGGAAGGATTTTTTAGAAAATTTATGGAACAATTTGTTGTAAAATCCTTGGAGGAATCGCCAAAGAAATCACTGGAGGAATTCCTTAATATACCTCTGGAAGATTTTTTAAAGCAATCCCTGAAGGAATTTCTACAAGATTCTCTAAGGAATTCCTACAGAATTTGTATGAGGCTCTCCAGAGTTCCTGGTGGATTGCTTGGAAAAAATCCTTCAAGAAATACTGGAAGGAATTGACGGATTTGTTTTTGGGAATCCTCGAAGAAATTTCTGGTAGATTCAAAAATCCCAGGTCGAAAGCCTCGTCAGCGTTGCCAACCTTCCAGATTTGTCTGGAATATTCCAGATTTTTGAAGCTCCATTTTGCAAAAATCTGGAAGATCCAGATAATTTTTGTAACGAATTTGTAAGGTTTTTTAAATAATTCATAAGGTTCTCCATAGACGACATAAGAGATCCAGACTTTTCCAAACAAACTTACCAAATCTTCCAGATTTTTGAAAAAATGTCTTGGCATCCCTGTGCCTCGTAGGGTCCTTTCAGGAATACAAGAAAGAAACTTTGAAGGAAACACTGGAAGAATTTATATAATAATTTCTTGAAGATTTCCTAGAAGAATCCCCTGAGAATATCCTGGGGGAACATCTCAGAAAAATGCATGCTGAATCTCTATAGGAATTCCTGGTGCAATCCAATGTAGGACGTTTTTTTGTAATTATTTTGCGGTATTTCTTGTGGATTTACCGAAAGCTTCCTGGTGGAATCCCTGGAGGAATTCCTTGATGAATCCTTGGAGAAACTTTGGGTAGAATTACTGTAAAAGTTCCTGGAGTAAATCTCTGCATGCATTTCTGTGGGATTTTGTTAATGAATTGTGCCGCAATCCCTTGAAGAATGTTTGGATTAATCACTGAAGAATTTTTTGGAGGTATTCGTAGGGAAATCACTGATAGGACCAATTCCTGGTGGAATTCCTGTATTAATTTCTTGGGAGGAATTCATTCAGCAATCTCTTTAAGAACTTCTAGAGGAATCACTGGTAGAATCGTAGGAAAAGAATTCTTATGGAATCTGTTTAGAAATTCCTGAAGTTTCGCTGGAGGAATTCCTAAATAAATCTTTGGAGGGTTTTTTGGTAGAATTCTCGTACGAAGCATTGTCATTTATCACTGAATATATTATTTGTTAAGTTTTTGGATAAATCCCTGAAAGACAACAATAATGAATCGCTGAAGAAATTCCTTTTGGAATTTCCGAAGCAACTCCTGGTGCAATTTAAGAAGGCATACTTGGAGAAAGCCCTGAGAAAAGTCCTGGTGAAATCCTTGGGTGAATTTCTGGTAATGAATTTCTTGACAAGTATCTGAAGAGTTGATGTGATGTGATTCCTGAATAATGATGGAATAACTAACTTCTAGAGAAATTTCTGAAGAAATCTTTAAAGAAATTGTTATAGCAATCTCTCTTGGAGGCAGCCTTGGAGTAAGCTCTGAAAAATTACTGAAGAAATCACTAGTGGATTTTTTTGGATTAATCTTTGAAGAATTCAATGGTAGAAAACCTGAATAATTAGTAAAGGAACCTTTGAAGGAATCTTTGGCAGAATGCCACCTGAAGAATTTTCCCCGGAGAAATTTCTGGTTGAATCCATGGATACGTTTTTAGTGAAATTATTACAACCCAAGATTCGGGATGGAATATTTGAGGAAATTACCATAGCCCCATCGATGACATTTAAGAATAAGCCCCAACAGAGGTCCTTCAAAATTTAATAGTTTTGTCGGAATACTTCGTGCGAATTATAACTGGAATTTTTCATCAATATCCATTTCTTTAAGCACTTAAATTTTTAATGTACTACTTTTCCGTCTTCCCAAAAATCGTAGAAATATTCCCCACCACAGCCACAGAGTTCAAAAAAAGAATAATCAAATATTCACTAGACTTGCCGAGATCATCCAATCATGCAAAGGCATTGTAAAACATTGAAGTAAGAATTGAGCGAATAGTGTTGCTGCAACGAACTTTGACAGTCGGTCAAACGATTGAAGCAACGGAAATCGGATTAACTAACTTGGGGGCGGAGTCAATGTTGATCAAACCGTCTGAGCGTCTGTGGGCTGCATTACACAAATCCTACTGTTACTTTTTTATTCTAGTCAAAGCGTCTTTTGCGATCGGTTGTGTTTTCGAGTGAAATAAAAAAAACATGTCTTGTTTGTGTAAAAAGGTGAACTGGAAACCATGCTCTCCAGTGCCTTCATTTCAATGGTATTGTTGGCGACATTTCAGAGTTTCTAAATTGTTTCACGACCAAATCACTAAGCTACTGGAGTACTTAGATAGAGTTATATTTAAGTACTGGCATCCATCGCTCATGACTATATACTGTATATGGTTTTCTGAAAGATTTAGGCATGATTTTTTTAATTTAGCTGAAATGGGGTAGCATCACTCAAGTAAATAATGATCGTTTGACAATGACTTTACTTGTTAAAATCATGGCCCCTGCAGCCGAATATGAAGGCCAAACTCTAAAGAGTCATTTACTTTTTAAGTAATTTAAAAAAAAAACACAAAAACACTTTGAACCGCGGTATACGCCTACAGGTAGGCAATTCCCTAAGGAAATTCTGCATTCTTCATAGTGATTCGTAAATGTTGCTGAATTGAAAATATTTATGGAATTTTTGACAACGGAATCGTTTTTGGCGATGCCATTATGAGTAAAAACAACATTTTCTTTAAATTAATTAACTCATTACGCGTGGTAAAGATGGACAAATTATGGGTGAAATTATGAAAAAAATCCACGTGCTCGGCTGGGATTTGAACCCAGGACTCTTGTATGCTAGACGAGCGCTTTACCAACTAAGCTACCGAGCCACTTAGTAGCTTAGTTGGTAAAGCGCTCGTCTAGCATACAAGAGTCCTGGGTTCAAATCCCAGCCGAGCACGTGGATTTTTTTCATAATTTCACCCATAATTTGTCCATCTTTACCACGCGTAATGAGTTAATTAATTTAATAACCATGCGGATTGGATTACCGAACAGCTCAATATAAGTGTCAGTTTAACATTTTCTTGCTCACATCATTCGCAGTACTCATGTGAGACATAAATGTTGGGGAGTATCATGCATAATCATGGAAATCATTGTTTCAAAAAGTTGAGAAATTTACACATGAACGAAACCTATTTTTTGCAAAAACCTTAATTTGTATTACCTTATGAATGTATGAAATAGAAACAATGTTTATGCAACAACCGAAAAGCTAAACATTACATATACTTTGCAATTGTATTAAATGGACAAATTGATGTGAAATTTTGCGAAAAAGTTACACGTCTACTCAGTGAGAATCGAACTCACGACTCCCTGATCTCTAATTAGGGCGCATCACCCATACGCCAGCAAAATTGCGAAAAAGGACCACGAATTTATCGAGCTGAAATCGAATTCAGGTTAACTTCTGCGTTCATGAGTCCTCTCATGGCGTAGGGGTAACGCGCACTAACTAGAGATCAGGGAGCCGTGAGTTCGATTCTCACTGAGAAGACGTGTAACTTTTTCGCAAAACTTTACATCAATTTGTCCATTTAATCAAATTGCAAAGTATATGTAATGTTTGGCTTTTCGGTAGTTGTTAAACTTCCACTCGGCTGGTTAGCCGTAAACCATGATTCATAATTAAAAAACAAGTAATTTTCATGCGTTGGAAATATTCCATCGTTAAATGTTGATTCGAACTTCTTACTAGGAGGGACATTCCGATCAATGTTACCCCGGATTAAGGTACCGAATTTAGGAATTGGACGGAAGCTGAGAAATTCTGGTGGGCGTCAATTGAACTGCAGCGTCTTATAGGAAACTTGACTGTATTTAGAATGTTATGTTGCAATAACGGGCTGGATTCAGTTCCACCCACCCCTATAGAGGAAACTTTCAACTTCAGCTGCCTGTTTCAGTCTCTTCAGAAGGATAATAACCAAAAGTTTTCAGCATAATTAACACCTCCATTCAAGAGCCGTTTTTCGGCTTTTCGTTGCTAATCCCGCGTGTCATTCTGCACCGTTTGGCCTCTGTTCTGTCGGTAATACTCGGTATGAACCTCCGCCCGTGTTTGTTTCCGCATTTGACACTACAGACTGACCTCGGGTCAGACAGGAGGACATAAAAAGCTTTCCAATGAGCTGGTGGCATGTGTCGACTATCGCGATAACAACAGAAGGCAATTCCACTGAAAACTGCCCGACAGAAATTGTTTATGCGTGGTACACTCTTAATCCGGAGCTCGTGCATTATTTTTCATCTTGTGTTCCTGACTGAAAGGAGCCGCCCAACTGAATCGTTCCTGGTGACCATGGGCGTAGCAAGGGTTTCCGTCATGGGGTAGCGGCTTCAAAATTTCATTCACGAATTTCACGATCATTGTACTGTAATATTTTTGCAGGAACCGTTGAACTATGAAGCTTAATTCAAAGTATCTATCTAGAAACTCATCCGAATATTTCTACATAATAATTCTCAAATGCTCTATGGAGTCAAGAAATCCAAACCGATTTTTTATAAAATTACTTCATTTTTTCTGGAATTCCATCATAAACGTTGTTAAACATGAGTAGTTATATTCTTGGAAATTTCCTGCGGCATCCGTAGGTAAATTTCTGTGGTGTTCTTAGATGAATGACACTAAATCTGAAGACAGAATTGGATGAAGTCCTGAAATCATTTCTGAAGCATCTTTTGAAGAATTACAGTTGAAATATTTTGAGAAATCACAGGCTTGAATCCGGGAGAATATGCGACTATGCGACATGTTAGAGATAAAGTTTGCTCTCATTCATATCGGTAACACAAATTTGAATAACACTAAAATAAATACCTAAAATGATGCTTTTGAAGGAATTCCTGGATTATTATAAGGGTGAATCCCTAGATTAAGTCTCACCAGAGATTTTCTTAGCGGCTTTTAGTCTTGAGAAATATATGAATACCCAAAACATGACTCCAATCCATAAAAAACAATCACCAGACAAAGAATAAATATTTCTAACCCTAGAGAAACATTGACAACACAATCGAAACGTTGGGCATAGAAGAAATATCTTAGTTCTGAATTAATGTTTCGAAAATATTCAGGAAAAAATCCTAAAAAAATCTTTGAGGTACTTACTAAACTTTTTGGGGGAAGCCAAAAAGCAAAAAAAACAAAGCGTGAGAAATTCAAAAGAAAGTAACTAATAACTACTTAAGGCAAGCTTTCTGGAAAAGCAATTAAATAATTGTCGGTGGTACTTTACATGGAATGCTTGGAAAAAATCCAATCCAATCGTTTCGTTATAGTGCGCATTAGACCTATTCATATTTTCAAGAATGTCGGGAAATCAACCAGTCAACCAATATTTAGATTTTTCATGTTAAAATGAACTTCTGGTCAAAATTTCAATCAATTTGGAGAAAAATTAGGTGTGCTTCAAATCAATTATGTATTTTTAGGATAATTTCAAGCTATAAAATATCATAACTACCGAACGGAACACCAAAAATTATTGGAAATACCTCTACACAGTAGTTGATTCAATTCTACGAACTTTTGTTGAACATGATTTTACGATTGGAGCAAGTTTTAACATAGTTTGGTTGAGGTTTGTGCTTCGAGGTTCTTGAAAATCCTAATTTTTAGGGAGTGTTCTCTCTAAAAAACATACCTGTATGAAAATTTAGGATTTTTATCTTCCAGAACATGATGACTACACATATCTATAACTCAATCCCGTTGAAAGTTACTAGTTACCTTACGAAAATAAATTGTAAAAATAGTAACTTAGGAAGCACATATGTGAATCCGCTGTGGGGGAGCAAAGAGCACCATCGTGAGCTTTGTGGAATGTAAAAAATGAACATGTTAGCACTGCTTTTTCTCAATCGATGATGATGATTGTTTTCAAATCGTTCTGAATCGTCAATGAAATGCGATCAAAACAATCATCAATCGGAAAGAAAAAGCAATGGACCTATGCACGGGTTCACTATTTGACGTTTTAGCGGTGCCGTGTTATTTATGGGACCATAGCAACCAGTGAATTCAGCACCGCTCAAACGTCAAATTAGTGAACTCGTGCATTGGTCCATGCTAACTTGTCCAATTCATTCATTCGTCGGTACATGAGTCATGCGTGATTTAACTATCATCAGGTTGCGATGCAGTGCTCGATCTTTGGGCATTTTTTGTAATTTATTGCCTTAGGTAACATGTAAGCTGTTAATGGTTAATGAATTCATAGCTTTACAATGTTCTATTCCCGTTGACTATGGTCTGAAAAAATAATGTCAATGTGTGTTTTTTGTACCATATATATTCAAAAAACTGTGATTTCAGGGTACTGCGGAAAACAAATCTCGATCTAACAATGTTAAAACTCAATTTGATCTTATTAGCGTGTTCGACAAACTTTAACAGAATAGAATTAGCTTTCAAGTAGTGGTAATAGCAAGTGGTTTTGATTTTCCAAATGCTAGTTATGATTTTTCAAACCTTGATATAAGCCTAAAAACACATTTTCAACTTGAAGCATATTGAAATCTTTATCAAATGAGCTGAAAATTTGACCACACATTGTTCTTAGCATGATAATTCGGAATATGCGTGTGCATTATGCGCAACTTTGAGAATCGAGTCCGACGTGGCGAAGTTGGTCAAAAATCAAACTTCGCACGTTGGTTAACCCATTTTTCAACGCGAAGCAGTGTATATTTTGACCAGATTCATCGCAAGATTCACTGCGGACTGTTGAAAAAACCTTCGAATAATTAACAACTGAGCGGTTCCACGCCGTTTCGCAAACCCGATTATTTTTGTATTTTTTGAATCGTCTGAAAATTTGCATACAGATTCTTTATGACCAAAAATGCCATTATGCACCTTCAGACCGCCATTTTGAACCTCGCCTTATTTTTGAGAAGGACGT
This sequence comes from Aedes aegypti, assembly GCF_002204515.2. Classification (NCBI taxonomy): domain Eukaryota; kingdom Metazoa; phylum Arthropoda; class Insecta; order Diptera; family Culicidae; genus Aedes; species Aedes aegypti. The sequence goes on along the minus strand of NC_035107.1, from coordinate 224,114,470 downwards.
ATCGGAAAATGCATGGCAAATCTTTAAAAAACTGTAACTCGAAAACGGTTTGTCCGATCGATTTGAGATCTTCTACAAAGTTGTAGGTATTGCTTAGGACTATATGGAGAAAAATATGTACGGTAAAAAAAGTTACAGATTATTTTTTATTTCAAAAACAAAATTATAAAATCGATTTTCTCCAGAAACGCAGTTTCGATTTTTTTCATTTATATAGATATATTTTAGGGGAAAACTTATGTGATTTATTGCACAATGTTTCAAAATGGAAGAATTATGGACAAAAAAAGTTATGATATTTTAAAAATTACAGATTTTGAAAAAAATCGAAATAGAAGAAAATAATAATTTTTATGTGATTATTTGAAAGTACAGAAAAATTGCAATCGAAAAGTAAAAAAAAAAGAAAAATAGGCCCTTTTCAAGCATATTTCGTGTTTCTCCATTCCAGAAAAAAAAATATTTTGATTGAACGAATTATCGTTTGATCAAAACATTTATGCTTAAGTATTGAAAAAAGAGTGCACGGTAAAAAATATAAACGATATTTTCAAATGAAAATTTGAAGCTAATTGTTCTTAAAAACCGCAACATGTTTTTAATTTTTGGATATATTTTGCGATTGTTGTAGGTATTGTTTAGGAATATTTGGAAAAAAATATGCACGGTAAAAATAATGACAGATTTTTTTAATAAAAATAATTCAAATCGATTTTCTATGAAAATGCATCTGTGATTTTTATTATTTTTGGACATGTTTTAGGGGACAACTTATGTGATTTATTGCACAATGTTTGAAAATGGGAGAGTTATGGACAAAAAAGTTATAATTTTATAAAATATTACAAATTTTGAAAAAATCGAAATAAAGGAAAACAATTTTTTTTATGTGTTTATTTGATAGTTCAGAAAATGCATTGGAAGAGTACTTAAGTAAATTTTTTCTAGGTTGCATCAATTTCGAGATATACTCATACTTATATAAAATTTTCAAATGAAAAAAGAAAAATAGGCCCTTTTTAAACGTATTTCGTGTTTCTCCATTCCGGAAAATTTTATTTTGATTTCAACAACACAAACCAAGTCAAATCAAGTACACAACACTGAAGACGGCTTTACATTTGAGGTTGAAATACGCGTATCTGTCGAAGGATACAATAGTAGAATTAAAAGAACAGTACTACCCATCTTTTTGTATATTTACAGGCATTCTACTAAACAGGCTCCACAAGGGTTTTCATCACTTTTGCCTGTGTTAGTAGGTATGATGAACAAACACGTTTTTCCCATACCCATACATTTGGACATGGTAAATGAATAAAACAAAAACGATGCTTTTTTTGAACGTACTTCATGGGTACAAAAATAATGCGCTATGTTGTCAAGTTTTATCACTGTAGCAGTCATCATTAAAAAAAATGCGGTACAAAAACTTCGTGGTGTGAAGTACCTATGTAGTATATAAGGTAAGTCTGAAACCGTGAGACGGGTCAAACGATGACAAAGACCGCCAGCTAAGGATTACGTACTTAGCTGGTAGTGCAGCCTGGGCACTGTTGTCCTTCTGACATCAGCTAGATTGAGGAGGTACGTCTCGAGCGTCTGTTCACCAGGAGGTGCGGCTCAAACAGCGTCTGTTCTGGTATCCAGCGGCTGAGTAAGAAATGCTGAATCGCGCACATCCAAGGTGGTAGCCCCATCAGCGCGATCGTCCTAGTGTTAGTTGGGACGTTAAACAGAGCTGGCACGATGGCGCTCCGGCGAGACAGGAGTGTTGGCGTAGGCCCAATAAGCCACCCGTAAAAAACCTTATTGCGAATAACATAGGAGATAATACGACCCGGAACAATCGGCAAATCGCGAAGAAATAAGGATTACGATTGGAAACTTGGAACATGGAACTGCAAGTCACTTGGTTTCGCAGGTTGCGACAGGATAATCTATGACGAACTACATCCCCGTAACTTCGATATCGTAGCGCTGCAGGAACTTTGTTGGACTGGACAGAAGGTGTGGAAAAGCGGGCATCGAGCGGCTACCAAAGCTGTGGCACCACAAATGAAGTAGGAACTGGCTTCATAGTGTTAGGCAAGATGCGACAACGCGTTATCGGGTGGCAGCCGATCAACGCAAGGATGTGCAAGATGAGGATAAAAGGCCGTTTCTTCAACTACAGCATCATCAACGTACACTGCCCACTAGAGTGATGCAAATTTTGAAATTTTAGCTCCCCTATGCTTAAACGATTTTAATTATGGTATGGTTATGGTGGTGATTCAGATGAAATTTGACTGTGCACACGCCATTTGAAGTTTATATGGAGATTACTATGGAAAACGCCAATCTTTTGTGTTCAGCCCTCTATCTCGTCGTCATAATATTTTATGGAAAAGTGAACACACTCATCTCATGTGAAAACTTCCTAGCTACAACTTTGCCGAAGACCATATTTTGATTGGACGTCAGGATAAATTGTTATTCATCATCATAAAGTTGGTTTGCATGTAGCATGCTTCACCAACTGTTCGGCAGGCAACAGTGGTGCTCCTGGCGTGAAGAATAGATCAAAGTAATCCAGGCTACTATGTTCTACAGCAAAAAAGCAGTGTTGCTCTGAATGTAATTGAATGATCATCTCAGCATGATGAAGACTTTGTTATCAATAATAACAAATTATCCTTACATCCCATCAAAATGTGGTCTTCAGCAAAGTTGTAGCGGGGAAGTTTTCACATGAGATGAGTGTGTTCACTTTTCCATAAAATATTATGATGAAGAGATAGAGGGCTGAACACAAAAGATTGGCGTTTTCCATAGTAATCTCCATATAAACTTCAAATGGCGTGTGCACAGTCAAATTTCTTCCGAATCACTTCAAATTTTGGGAGGATCATTTTCATCATAATTGACATCGTTTAAGCATAGGGGAGCAAAAACTTCAAAATTTGCATCAGTCTACTGCCCACACGAAGGGAGACCCGACGACGAGAAGGAGACGTTTTACGCGCAGCTGGAGCAGATTTATGACGGATGCTCTCCGCGTGACGTGAAACTCGTTGTTGGCGACATGAACGCACAGGTAGGACGAGAGGAGATGTACAGACCGGTGATCGGGCGGAACAGTCTGCATGCCGTATCTAACGACAACGGCCAACGATGCGTCAACTTTGCAGCCTCTCGTGGTATGGTAGTCCGAAGCACCTTCTTCCCCCGCAAAGATATCCATAAGACCACCTGGAGATCACCCGATAACCTAACCGAGAACCAAATCGACCACGTTCTAATCGACGGAAAATTCTTCTCTGACATTACCAATGTTCGCACATACCGCAGTGCGAATATAGATTCGGATCACTATCTAGTTGCTGTATGTATGCGCTCAAAACTTTCGACGGTGAACAACTCGCGTCGAAGCCAAACGCCGCGGCTTAACATCGAGCGGCTACGGGACTCAGAAGTAGCCCAAGTATACGCGCAGCAGTTGAAAGTGGCCCTACCAACGGAAGAGCAGCTTGGCGCCGCCACTCTTGAAGATGGCTGGAGGCACATAAGATCCGTTATAGGTAGCACCGCAACAGCAGCACTAGGTCAAGCGGCCCCGAATCAGAGAAACGACTGGTACGACGGCGAATGCGAGCAGTTGAGGAATGAGAAGAATGCAGCATGGGCGAGAATGCTGCAACACCGCACGAGAGCGAACGAGGCACGGTATAAACAGGCGCGAAACAGACGAAACTCGATCTTCCGAAGAAAAAAGCGCCATCTAGAAGAACGAGATTGCGAAGCGATGGAAGAGCTGTTCCGCGCTAAAGACACACGGAAGCTTAACCGTTCGCGCAAAGGCTTTGTGCCACAAGCCGACATGTGCAGAGACTGTGACGGAAATCTTCTCACGAACGAACGTGAGGTGGTCGAAAGGTGGCGGCAGCACTACGACGAGCACCTTAATGGTGATGTGGCCAGTAGCGGAGGTGGCACGGAAATAACTTTGGGAGCACGCGCGGACGACGAAAGACTTCCGCCTCCAGATCTCCAAGAGGTAGAAACGGAGATTGGACGGTTGAAAAACAACAAAGCCGCTGGAGTGGACTAACTTCCGAGCGAGTTGCTAAAATACGGTGGTGATGCACTGGCAAGAGCGCTGCACTGGGTTATTTCCAAGATTTGGGAGGAGGAAGTATTGCCGGAGGAGTGGATGGAAGGTGTCGTGTGTCCCATCTACAAAAAGGGCGACAAGTTGGATTGCGCCAATTATCGTGCGATCACAATTTTGAGCGCCGCCTACAAGGTACTCTCCCAAATTCTATGCCGCCGTCTATCACCAATTGCTAGAGAATTCGTTGGACAATATCAGGCAGGATTTATGGGCGAACGAGCAACAACGGACCAGATATTCGCCATCCGCCAGGTGTTGCAGAAATGCCGCGAATACAATGTACCCACACATCATTTATTCATCGATTTTAAATCGGCCTATGATACAATCGATCGAGAACAGCTATGGCAGATTATGCACGAATACGGTTTCCCGGACAAACTGATAAGATTGATCAAGGCGACGATGGAGCGAGTGATGTGCGTAGTCCGAGTATCAGGGACACTCTCGAGTCCCTTCGAATCTCGCAGAGGGTTACGGCAAGGTGATGGCCTTTCGTGTTTACTGTTCAACATTGCTTTAGAGGGTGTGATAAGAAGAGCGGGGATAGACACGAGTGGCACGATTTTCAGAAAGTCCGTTCAGTTACTTGGTTTCGCCGACGACATTGATATTGTTGCACGCAACTTTGAGACGATGGCGGACACGTACATCCGACTAAGGGCTGAAGCTAGGCGAATCGGACTGAACATCAATGTGTCAAAGACGAAGTACATGATAGCGAGGGGCTCAAGAGAAGACACGGCACGCCCCCCACCTCAAGTTCATATTGACGGTGATGAAATCGAGGTTGTCAAAGATTTCGTGTACTTGGGCTCACTGGTGACCGCCGACAACGACACCAGCAGAGAAATCCAGAGACGCATCGTTGCTGGAAATCGTGCCTACTTTGGACTCCGCAGAACGCTCCGATCGAGCAAAGTTCGCCATCGCACGAAGTTGACCATCTACAAGACGCTGATTAGACTGGTACTCCTCTATGGGCACGAAACATGGACCCTACGTGCAGAGGACCATCTACGGCGGAGTGCAGATGGAAGACGGAACGTGGAGAAGGCGGATGAACCATGAATTGCACCAGCTGCTGGGAGAACCAACCATTGTCCACCTCGCAAAAATTGGGAGGCTGCGGTGGGCCGGGCATGTCACCAGAATGTCGGATACCAACCCGGTGAAAATGGTTCTCGAAAACAATCCGACCGGCACAAGACGACGTGGTGCGCAGCGAGCAAGATGGGTCGATCAAGTTGAGGACGATCTGCGGACCCTTCGCAGAATGCGTGGCTGGCGACGGGCAGCCATGGACCGAGTCGAATGGAGACGTCTCCTACGTACAGCAGAGGCCACCCAGGCCTTAGCCTGACTGGTAAGGTAAGTATGAAACCGTGAGAGTATTAGTGTTGTATCAACAGTGGTTGTTCAGTGGTTGTAGGTGACGTTTATTTGCCTGTGAAATTGACGTGCTACGAAAGAAGATACAGCATTATATTGTGGATTAAGGAGGCGTTTTACAGAGGTATTTATTTTTGTTGTGCGTGAAGCTGTTCAAATATCATTTTTTCGCAATGAGTTATATCAGTTCAAGAATTATTAAAGTGTTCAAACAAAGTTGTTCTAAACATTGTTACGGAAGATAATATTCAGAAATTGGTTTTGTTGGGATTTGCTGAACAGAATAAATTAAATAGTAAGCTTCAAATTTGTGATTCTTGTCGTTTAAAACTGTCTAATTGTACTCAACTATTTAGTAGCGATGACTCACCGAGCAGTGATGAACATGTAACTTCTGATACTGAAATGAATGTTCCAAGTCAGGAGTCTTTGGTAACTGTACCGTCAATGATCTCGGTCAATACGATCGATTCTGAAATAGGTGAATGTTCACAAAGTGTAAATATTAAAATTTTTAATAAATCAATTTCCAGTATTTTAACATCTCCAATTGATCGTAAAAAAAATGAATTCAATAAATTATGTAGAGCGAAAATATGAAGAAGTTAATTAAAAAATAAGAAGAGAAATATTCAAGTTAAATACAATTGATGAAATTGACAGAGATAAGGTTAACGAGTTTGATGAAATGATTGCACAAATTAAAGATAAAGGATACTCGACTGGATGGATTTTAACTGCGATTTTATGGCTCAGTCTAGGGAAATCAAAACGGACAGTTTTGTTTTGCCCGACGTTTCGGCACTCTGTATTTGGCCTTTATCAAGAGTAAAACTGTCTACCGTTTTTCTTTTTGAAGCTTATTGCCGTTATGTTTAAGGGGGGGCTTCTTGTATTCAATACTATTCATTTGGTTTGGGTGAACGGATTTGGGACACTTTTTCACTATTAAAAATGACATGCACTACACTGATCTACGAGACACTGTTCAACTGATAAAGGCCAAATACAGAGTGCCGAAACGTTGGGCAAAACAAAAATTTTCGTTTTGATTTCTCTAGACTGAGAAAGCCATAAAATCACAATTAAAGATAAATTTTTTAAAGACGGTATCACCAGGAACGAAAAATTCCAACTACTTTCAATATTGCCGAGGTCATGGACAGTTCATAAAATAATGGATACATTTAATACATCCAGGTATTTGGCAACACAAGCTAAACAGTCATTAGAAGGAACAAGTAATGCAGCAAAAGAAATTGTAGTAAACTTTTACGAAGATGATGACACTAGCCGAGTGATGCCTGACCAACGTGATTATGTTTCTGTAATGAGAGACGGAAAGCAGCTGGCAATTCAAAAAAGGTTAATGATGACTACATTAAGAGAGTCGTTTAATCGATTTACTGAATTACATAGCTGTGTTCAAATAGGATTTTCATCTTTTGCAAAATTGAGACCGAAGAATTGTAAATTATTAACTAGCTCTGGAACACATAATGTGTGCGTATGTACTATTCACGAAAATGTTAATTTGATAATCCATAGTTTAAAGAAATATAATTTACTGCATGACTTAATTTTTTAACTGATAGTTTATTATGTGAAACAAAAACAGTGGATTGCACCTTACATTGTTGTGAAAAATGTTCAGATTCTACTACCTTTGAACGAAGCTTGTTATCAGAAATCGAAGAGAATGGCATTGACGAATTACAATTTGAACAGTGGGTCACAACCGACAGGTGTGATATTGAAACTTTTTTAAAGCAGCCTGATGAATTTGTATCATATTTTACTCGTAAATTGGAGAAACTAATACCTCATGATTTCATCAAAAAAGAGCATGCTACATTTTTAAATAACACAAAAAAAACAATTTGATAGAAGGTGAATTTGTGGTAATTTGTGATTTTTCGGAAAACTACACATTTATTCTTCAAGATGAAGTTCAAAGCCATCATTGGAATGCTCAGCAAGCTACTTTGCATCCGTTTGTATTATATTATCGTCAAGATGGCAAAGTCAATCATTTAAGTTTTGTTGTAATTTTAGAAAATTTGCGCCACGATTCTGTATCTGTCAACTTATTCATATCTAAAATGATAGATTTTTTGCGATTGGATCACAAATTAACTGTCAACAAGATATATTTTATGTCTGACGGAGCTGCATCACAGTATAAAAATAGGAAGAACTTTTTAACTCTTTGGCAATTTAAAATCAAATATGATATATCAAATATGATATAGAAGTTGAATGGCATTTTTTGCAACATCACGTGGAAAAGGGCCATGCGATGCCATAGGAGGGACACTAAAACGTATGGCTACCAGAGCCAGTCTTGCCAAAGAACGTGAACATCCGATAAAAAATGCTAAGGAACTATATGATTGGGCTCAAAATCGGAAAGAAGAGCAGCTTACACAAATCTTCTTTTGTTATTCAACTACTGAGGCATATGATATCATTGCACAAGAACTTAACCAACTATTTTCAAGTGCAAAAACAGTTCAAGGCACTCAGAAATATCACTCGTTTATCCCTATCTCTGAAACACAAATTGAAGTTAGACAATTTTCGAGCTGTGACGATAACAAGAAAGTAGTTGATATAATTAAGAAATAAAATTGCAGTATATATATATATATATATATAAATAACAAGCTTTTTCTCCATGGTTGTACGATCTTGTCGCGATGAGAGGGCTTTACCCATTACACTGATAAAAATCCACACGCTCGATCTGTGTGTTTAAAATTATGGATCGATTCATGAACGTCCATATCGATTTGCTATGATTTTCTTGCAAACTTCGTGTGTGTTACACATTAAATTCCTTTGTTTTGCTTCATGGATTGATTCATCAATCGACAACAGGGATTCCATATTTTTTCCACATAAGTTCCCGAAGCTTTCTCTTCAGATTCGTATGTGTCAACCTATGAACGCATAGATCATCACTCCAACACGGATTCAGTGTGTTTTGCTTATGGTTATCTTGTGTCATAATCATCATGTTCAAGTTGGTCGATTCATTGATATGCGCAATGAGATTGTTATGATGAAATCCATGAGCTATGCTATCGATTTCCATGTTCAAAGCTTCTAAATTGTTTGTGATCAACCCATGGGATGCAAAGTGAACTGAATTGCGGTTGGACCTCGTGTCGAACGACAGTCATCATCATGCTTCCAAAGAGAAGAAGCAAATTTTGAAGCTGAAAGTGTTAGATGAAAATTTGTGAATTCGATTTTTCTTTTATTAGTGAAGTTGACCGATATACGAGAATTCTACCTTTCTATAAGAAAACATTGATTATAATGTATAGTTTAGTAGAAAAATCGGATTCCACTAACAGATTTTCCTGGCTTTCAGTTTCGAAAAAATGGAATATGCTTATCCCTGGCTTCCCAAATTATGGATTTGCGGCGCCCCGCTTGTTGCTGGCTCACGGGTTTGAAAAAAAAATCAAGAGAGCTTGCGACAAGCAGAGGAGCCTCGGATCCATATTTTGGGGAGCAAAAGTTCTTCTACCAAATTTCTTCTTTCAGTCCCATGACATTTATGTTCTATCACACATGACTATCTAAAGCTACTACATTTCGAATTCAATAAGCAACTCAGTTGGTTTTCATGATTTAATATTTGGAAATTCATGTTTGTTTCACATGACAACCTAATGTTGATACACATGTTATTATACCGTGAAATCAATGATGAAATCCATATGGCTACCACACTCAAATCATGTGGTTTTCCTCATTGCGCAAATTTATAAGTAAAACACACGACCTTGACGTGTAGATTTTTCTCAGTGTAGCCGGGCTTAGCCCTGGGGACCAAAGGTACACCGTTGTGATAGAATCACATTTTTAATGCCACGTTTAGATTTACCGTGTATATAGTATTTTTCGATAGAAATTTTTCATATTTAAAAATATATAGTTATTTTTCTGTACTCAAAAAAACGCACCAAAAATATCGTTTTACATAAATTCGTTTTATTTATTTTTTTAAATAATTTATTTTTTATCCAAAAATTACATATACTTTGCAATTGGATTAAATGGAGGACTCATGGCGTAGAGGTAACGCGCCCTAAGTAGAGATCAGGGAGTCGTGAGTTCGATTCTCACTGAGAAGACGTGTAACTTTTTCGCAAAACTTCACACCAATTTGTCCATTTAATCCAATTGCAAAGTATATGTAATGTTTAGCTTTTCGGTTGTTGTTAAACTTCCACTCGGCTGGTTAGCCGTAAACCACGATTCGTAATTTAAAAAAAAAAGTATTCGAATTATTTCTGCTAATATATTTTCCAATCACCTGATTGTTTGAAAGACTTCAAAATTCTCCAAGAAATCTATCTCAAACGCATAATGACGCAACACCTTCCTGCCCCCTCACCACCCCTCTGGCTACGCCCATGCTGGTGACGGCTCGGTGTAAAACGACAAGAGGAAAATTGACTTTTCCATCCTCCGGCTTGATTTCCAATGACCTGTTTCCAGAAGGATGGATGAATGAAAAACGGCGAAGAACGGGAGAACCAAGGTGTTCCTAATCGGATAATCCCTATTCATAAGCAAACAGTTTATGGGCTCAATTTGGCCCGCTCCAGCAACAGTAAGTGGAGTGGAACATGTTCTACATATTTTCGGGAACATCACAACAAGGTGTGAACGAGAGAAAATATCGATAATTGACTGGCAGCAAATATCTGATTACACGTTCCGGAGGTCCCAGCAAAGGGCAATAACTACAATGCAAAATGAGATGTTTTTGTTATTCTGAAAGTTGGACGGGAAGGCGAGCGAAGGTGCGGGAGGATATCATTTTCGCAAGTAGTTTTCTGTAGCAGACCTTTGCAAAACCAACAAATGAAAAGCCAAGTTGTATGCAAAAAGGATACCGAATCTAAATTGTATGTCAAACATTGTTAGTAGCGCACCCAGCCGCAGGTAGAGGTAGGAACGCGGTGAGGGATAATTTACTGGCAGCTGAACATGAATACAAATTGTTCGGCATGGAACCGTGCTACGATTTGACACATTTTTATGGCCAACTGATTTGCTAAGAATGATGGTAAGTTTATATTTGACACAATTTGTCAGTAAGAAATAATCGATTCATATTCACATGAATATTGTATTTTGTGAAATGCGTAACAAAACAGTTACCTCCCAGGACTGTTTCATAAATAAATCGTATAAGTTGATAATGATGTGTTCTGCATAGCATGACAATTTAAAGTTAGGCAAAGCCTAGAGTTAAACATAGATCCCAAACGTATCGAAACGTCTGGAACAAAAACTATCGCTTTCAATTTTCTAAAGACTGCTTAGCCAGCCATGAAACAACATAACCTCAGTCATAGCTCATCCAGGAGAACGTTTTCGACAATGTTTGGGGAACTGATTTGGAAAAAGTGAGAACTATTATTAAAATATTCAAAAATCTGAAAGACCTCGTTGGATGGAATTTTTACATCCTCATCAAGAAACTTGCAGATAGCAGGATCTTGATTTATATACAGTTAAGGCCGCACGGGACGTCATTATAATCATCCTATCCATTTGAAGAAGCAGATCTCAAGTACCACTCCATATATGGATGTGAAAAATTTATCACTATATTCTATATATGTGGTGCACAATCGATTAAATTTTCAGCTTCATCGGTTCACTAAAACTCGAGATTTGCTTCGGTAAAGTTTTGATGATAATTGTTAGAGTGAGACAAAAGATAGGGAAAATAACACGGTCTCCCGTGTCCCCTTAAACCTCCATGATTCGATGTTCCATTACTCGATATCGACTCATGGAACCATATTAAAATTAAATTTCATTTATTTACTTGTACCACCAACAGGCTTCAAAGCCCCAATGATGTCATCTTAAAACTAAACATATTAAAAATTGTCATTCTTACGATCTATCAAAAAACGAACTGAATCTTCGTCGAAGTAGTTGGCAAGACAAGTTGAAATCAAAGAGAGCCGCAACTGTATTGAAAAGCCTCTGCAGACCGTAAATAGCGCCAAACATGCTATAATTAGTTCGTTGAAGAGGTAATCTCAGCGTCACGTTATTCCGAAAGGCTCGAGGCTGCACATTTATGTTGACTTGCTCCAACAGGGCAGGGAAATCTATGTGTCCTTGCAGAATATCGGCAATAAACAAAGCTCTAGCTGTATCTCGGTGGACGGACGGCGAATAAGTTGGCAACAGCTTTCATACCTCGGCAGCCGATAGGGATCCGACCACGGATGTCTTCGTAGTGCAAATCTCAAAAATCTCCTTTGAACGGATTCAACTCTCTCAACTCCATTGTTGTAGTGAGGCGTCCAAACTACCGAGCAGTACTCTAAGACGGAACGAGACAGGGAGCAGTAGAGCGATTTAAGACAGTAGATATCTGAGAAATGTTTAGAAATTCTAAAGATAAGTCCAAGAATTTTGGAAGCTTTGTCAACGACGAACGAGATGTGCTGCTTAAAGGAGAGTTGGATATCCAAGATAACTCCCAGGTCCTTAATTTGGTTAGCACGCTCTGTGTCTTGACCAAATAAGGCATACTTATGGACAACGATATCACCGAGCATTTTAAAGGGTTAACATCCATCTGGTTTACATGGCACCAGTCAGCAAAAGCGTTCAGCTGAAGTTGAAGAAATCTGCAGTCATCAGTTGAGCGGATTCGAAGAAAGAGCTTCAGGTCATCTGCGTAAGAAACCGTGGTCCTTTGATCACCAGGTTGACATCGTTGAAGTAAATCAGGAATAACAGAGGCCCCAGGTGACTTCCCTGAGGGATTCCAGATGAGACAGCAAAAGTAGGTGACTGGCAGTCTCCCAAATCGACGAACAGATGACGACCGGTCAGGTACGATTGAGGCCATTGTAAAAGGCTGCCGTTGATTCCCAGTCTATCTAGCTTTGCAATGGCTATGCGGTGATTTAATTTGTCGAAAACAGCTGTCAAATCCGTATAAATGACGTCTGTTTGCGCACGTTCAGACATGCTGTTCGTGATATACGATGTCAGGCATAAGAGGTTAGTAGCCGTGGATCGGCCAGCCAAGAAACCATGCTGATCGGTACTAATGTACGGCTTACAGTGCGAAAACAGGGGCTCCATGATAATCAGCTCGAACAGTTTGGCGATAGCACTTAATGAGGTAATCCCGCGATAATTGTTGCAGTCCCGCTTATTCCCTTTTTTGTGAACAGGAAACATATACACGGAGAAAACGAAGTACTCAAATTTGAGTTCATTTGACCCAACTCCGTCACGTTCGTGCGTTACCCCAAATTTGAGTAAGTGGCCTAGTACTCAAATTTGAGTAGCTGCATTAAATCATATCAATTGGTAGTTTTTACCCAATGCTACCTCGGGTGAAAAAACTCAAAAATAGGTAGTTTAATAATCAAAGCAAAATTCAATTAAAAAAATTAGCAAAATGTACTGTGTATATCCATAGTTTTGTAATTAATGAAAGAGAACAGAATTCAACAATATATTTTATTCTATTTCTTGACATCATAATCACATTTTAATTTACTCTTCAAAATTAAATCAATCACATTCACTGTAATCAGTTGCAGTGGTCGGTTCCGGCAACCGTTCACCGAGAACGCCTACGAACATCAGACCGCTGCAAACAGGATCGGAAGAAAACACCAATCATAATCCGGAAACATTTGATGATGGTGGTTGAGTGGCTGGAACGGCAGCAACAACACTCGGAACGGCCTTCTCGTTTTTCCATCATTCATGATGGGTGGCAGGAACGGCAAACAATACTTAGAACATGTGGCAGCTATCGAGAACAGCGCAGTAGTTTTTTAGTCAGGAACAGGCACTTCTTATAAATTCCAGCTATCTTGCGCAAAGAACAATCGTAGAACCAGGAAAATCGAACTCCTGAAAGAGAAAGGGATAATTTTATTTTTTTTTCGGCGCACCGAACTCTTTGATGGACTTTACCTTTAATTAATTCATTACATTTCCTGCCCAGCTTCCGGAATTCAGTATGACACGACCTCAGAAACAATTATTTCACCATTTTTGGGATTTTTTTTAAGAAAAATTATTTTTCTACTGTTTTATGCCGTATGCAGACGATGACGATTCCAGAATGATCAGCGTTGACATTTAAAAATGGCTGGCTTACTTTTTCATCCAAAATTGAGTTTAAACTACTCAACGGCAAGAACGCAGTCTCAATGCCACACGTTGAATTATTTCTACTCATCTTACTGTTTTCAAAGTGTTTGAAAATTCATGATCAATTTAAATACGCTTGTATGATATATCGTTTAGAATGAAATTTTGGACCAGTTTTAAATACTTTGAACACCTGCAGTAATATGCATGAGTAATCTAGGTTTTTTTTTAATTATTTTTTAACTAAAACTAAAACAATTAAATTTTATGATTAGGAAGCGCAATCATTTGAATAAGTTTTTTTAACTCAAATTTGGGTTTTCATTAAACTACTCAAAGATTGAGTTTAATGTACGTATTTGGCAGAATGAAAATCACTCAATTATCCAGTTCGACTGTCTTTACCCAATTTTGAGTATAAAAAAACTTATTTTTGAGTACTTCGTTTTCTCCGTGTACGCTAGCTTCCAACATGACGGGAAGATACCGACGGTCACTGACAGCTGAAAAACAAGGAGCAGTGGAGTCAGCAAACTGTCTAAATGCTCTTTAAGGAACGCTGAAGGAATACCATCGGGCCCAGGATTGAAGGATTTTTTTAGCTTTGAGCATGCTCTAGCAATCACGTTTCTGTCAATATCGATAGTGTCCATGTTTTCACTGAGAAGAGGAACACTATAGGCGGCAAGCTGAATATCGTCCTCAGTCAATCTATCTTCGGTAAAGACGCTAGCAAATCTTCGTGCAAAATGTTGACAAATGTCATTCGGGGTGGAAGCTACGTTACCATGGACCAATGCACGAGTTCATTATTTGACGTTTGAGCGGTGCCGTGTTATTTGTGTGACCATGGAAACCAGTGAATTCGGCACCGCTCAAACGTCATATTAGTGAACTCGTGCATCGGTCCATTGAGCATCATGGAGGACGGCAGGCCAGCTTCACGACGTTGTTCGTTCACGAATTTCCAAAATTGCTTAGGACATGCTTTAAGTTTTCTCTGTATTCCTTGCTGATACTGCAGAAAATATCGCTTCGCCACTCGTTTATATTCGTGATTGATTTGGACATAGCTACGACGAAGAGATGTTGTTCGATGCTTCGTGTACTTCCTAAGGGCTGCTCTTTTTCTTGATTTCAGACGACGCAGTTCATTCGTTTGCCAAGGGGAGCGAGATGGAGGATGATGAGACTTTTTAGGGACGTGTCGGTCAATGACGTAATTCAAAACGTTAGAAAAAGTCTGTGCAGCTGTATCGATATCAGAATTGCCGAGAATTTCGTCCCAATTGAATCCCAGTTTCTGAAGGGATGTGTGATTGCTAGTGCACAGTGAAGTGGTTCTCATCTTCCGGCTAGTTTCCTGATTTTAATCGGCTTCATCTATGGTTACATGATTCTGAAGCCTGAAGACGAGCAATTGTGGTAGCTGTTCCATCTGAAGTTTCACTTCAATTTGTCGCCGATTTTTCTACAAACCGGTTCGCAAAATCTTATAGAACCTACTACTAGCAACAATTGTTTCTGTGAAACCCCTTCAGCAAGTTCAGTATTGGTTGTATGATACGTCATACCTGTCAACTTGACGTTGCCATAAAAACAATGGATACTCCTATTTGCAATGATTTGCTGAACAATGTACACAAGTTTGACGAGCTCTGCGAAAAGATGCAACTGATGTTCCAGAAAGTTCAAGACAACATTGCATCTAAAATCAATGCTTACCAGCATGAACTCAGTGAGAGGATCAACTGCATTGAGGCCCGTATTTCGACTATCCGTAGTGAGAGCATAGCCAACGTCGAACAAATGATCGAGAGTGTGAAAAAAGTTCGCTCGGATTCATTGTTTATCAACGATGAGCTACAGTTCGTCAACAGAAGCAAGGAACTGATCATTTCGGGGGTTCCAAACGATGTAAACAAGAACCTGTATGAAATTTTCCGCAGTATCGCCAAACGTCTGGGATATAAGGATGAAGATATACCTGTTGTCGATTTGGATCGATTACCTTCAACATCATCAGATAAATCCTTCATAGTCTGCCGTTTCGCACTCCGTACTAGTAGATACAAGTTCTTCAAAAGCTATCTGTCGGATTTGTCCCTTTGCTTAAAGGATATTGGCTACTCTCCGAACCCTAACGATACCAATGGAAGTCTGTCCCGTATATTCATCAATGAAAGCCTATCAAAACGAGTACGAGATATTAGATCTACAGCAATGAGGATGAAGAAAGCTGGACTCATCGAGAAGGTGTCGATCAGAGACGGCGAGGTTCTGGAGAAGCTGCACAAGATGGATCCGTTTCTTCCCTGTCGTACCAAGCAGGCGCTTCTAGAAACTCTAAACCTTTCCAAATAAGTTTCTCTTCTCCTGCCCAGTTTCTTCCCATGTTGCCTCTCCTTTCATTCCATGTTATCTTCCCCTCCTGAAAGTTATAGAATACAGATTTGTACCTTTCCTCATTATGCTCTTTATCCTTATCAAAATTTCTTCCTGTGTTTCCCATCCTGGTTTTCCCATGATTATTCCTTCCTGAAAGTTAAATCATATCAACGGAAATGCCTGGCAACTGTTGATGGCCTATCTGGTTTGTGATCTGCTGCTGCTGCTGTTGCTGTTAGGTCAGTTGCTGTGCTGTTGTTGCTGTTGCTTGCCGATCTATATATTTACACTTTCTGCCGGACTACGATGACAACCATTCATTCAGAAGCTTTGCTATGGATGCAATTGATTTGTTAATTCTTGGTAGTTATAAGTTCCTGCGTGCTGTTGTGTTTGTTATGCGTTCTCTCATCTCTTGGATAGGTGTTCGTTTTTGGCTCGGTGTTTGTACTATAGAAGATTATGGCTAGTTCACCAATTGACAATACCTCTTCAAGCAGCATCATTACTAAAGCGGTGATGGATTCAGTTTTTAGGACTGATAAATTAAATATATGCCATATTAATGTTCAGAACGTTTGCGCTCGAGGGTTTTCCAAGTTTGATGAATTGAAAGCGGTGTTTTTCAACAGTAAAGCTCACATCGTCTGTATGTCTGAAACATGGCTCAATCAATGATTCGATGATTCGAATTGAGGGCTACAATCTAATTCGTAACGATCGAAACCGCCATGGTGGTGGACTATGCGTCTACTTTAGGCAAAATCTAAGCTTGACGCTCCTAAAAAAGTCTACTTTTAGTCCGTATGAACCTAGTCATATTACCGAATATTTGCTATTTGAAGTTGCTACAAGCAATCGCAAGTTTTTTCTTGGTGTATACTACAACCCGCCGAATAACGATTGCAGTAATTTGATTTTTGAACATCTCGAGGAGTGCAAAATGAAATACGATTTGACGTTCATAACGGGGGATTTTAACACAGACTTAAAAAAAGTTACACCTAGGACCAACAGATTTACAGATGTTTTATCTAACCTGTCATATGTTTGCTTAAATCAAGAACCAACTTATTTCCATACAACCGTTTGCTCCTTACTTGACCTTTTCATTATTGATTCTCCGGAGATTGTCTTCAGAATTAACCAGGTATCTATGCCTGGTATATCAAGACATGATATGATTCTTGCAGCTCTAGATATTTTCTCCGATGCATCCGAACAAGGTTTCTTCCATCGTGATTACAAAAACATTGACAGTCAAGGATTATTAACTGCTTTTAATAACACAGATTGGAATTATTTCCATAGTATAAGTGATTCTGATATGTTGATTCACATTCTGAATGAACACTTCCAATATTTTCATGAAAAAAATTTCCCTCTTAAGTTCAGTAAATACAGAAAAAATCCTTGGTATAATGAAGACATTGAAAAGGCTATAATTGATAGGGATTTAGCTTACAGAAACTGGAAGGCCAGTCGCTTACAATCTCATAATCTTCTTTTCAAAACACTGAGAAACAGGGTAACTACAATTATCAGGAATGCAAAGTAAAAAAAATCCCAGTAAGCAACTCTGGAGAAACATTAAAAGTTTAGGAATAGCCAACAAAAAACAATCTTCTGTGAATTGTGATACAACAGCTGATGAAATCAATGCTTTCTTTTCAGAAAATTACTCTTCTGATGAAAATCCTCGTTTAAACTTAAACTACGGTCCCTTTTGGTTTTAGATGTGTAGAAGAATTTGAAATAGTTAATGCACTGTTTTCAATTAAGTCTAATGCCAGTGGTCTAGACAATCTTCCAATAGAATTTTTCAAAATTATGCTTCCACTAGCCCTTCCACTTTACACTCATTTGTTCAATACAATCATTACAACTTCCAAATTTCCACAAGCTTGGAAATAGTGATTCCAATAAAAAAGAAGCCTCGTTCAACTAGCATTTCAAACCTCAGACCCATTAGCATATTAAATGCACTTTCCAAAGCCTTTGAAAAAATAGTTTCTGCTCAAATCTCTGATTATGTGAACAGAAATAATTTCTTGAGTCCCTTTCAATCAGGTTTTCGCCGAAACCACAGTACTGAGACAGCTTTGATGAAGCTGCATGATGATATTGCTTCATCAATTGATAAAAAAGGGATAGCAGTTCTCTTGTTGATAGATTTTGCGAAAGCGTTTGATCGTGTTTCACATAGAAAACTGTTGAATAAACTTGGTGCTCTTTTTGGATTCTCCCGTCCTGCTGTCACATTAATAGAAACTTATCTTACAAATAGATACCAATCCGTTTTTTTTTTTCAATAGTCAATTCTCTTCTTTACGTCCAATTGATTCAGGGGTACCACAAGGATCTATTTTAGGACCCCTTCTTTTTTCCCTTTTCATAAATGACCTTCCATCCGCATTAAAATTCTGCTCAGTACACATGTTCGCCGACGACGTACAAATTTATTTCTGTGCTGATTCTAGAATAAGTACCATGGAAATGTCTAGGTTAATCAACTACGATCTACAACAGGTGTTTCAGTGGTCTCAAGAGAATCTACTGCTTATTAACACAACTAAAACTAAAGCAGTATTTATTAATCGGCATCGCCGATCCCACTTTTCTATGCCTGAACTTATCATGAATAATGAGCAAATTCAATTCGCACACCAAGTAAACAATTTAGGAGTCATTTTTAATTCTAAATTAGATTGGGAACCTCAAATAAATTCACAAGTTGGTAAAATATACGGTATTCTAAAACAGCTCTCACTTACTACTAATCATCTCAGCTATCAAATGAAAATCAAATTGTTCAAATCCCTTATTTATCCACATTTTATCTATAATGACTTCATTTATTTGAATGCTACCGCAAACAGCTTAAATAAGCTTCGTGTTACACTCAATTCCTGCATTCGATTTGTTTTTAACATACCAAGATTTGGTAGTGTCACCCATCTTCAAACATTTTTAATTAGTTGTCCTTTTGATCAGTTTCTCAAATATAGATCGTGCTGTCATATTTACAAAATACTCACATCTGGTAATCCTGGTTATCTATCACCAAAGTTGAATCCATGTAGAAACACCAGAACAAGAATTCTTCTTGTTCCTTTACATCATACCAGTTATTATAGTCACTCGCTGTTTGTAAGAGGTATAATTAATTGGAATTACCTACCATTGAATCTAAAATTATCCGTTAATTTTTCAAGCTTTAAACGGGACCTACTCTTGGAGTTGAATTGAGCGCACTAAACAAGCACACAGCAATTAATTAACAGTAAAATCAATAGAACTATTACATGAATAAGAAATAGCACATCCTACTCAATATCTACAAATTGTAACATTTAAAAAGATTGTAAATCTTGCGTTACATGAATGAAGTATAAATAAATAAATAAATAAATAAATAAAAAATTGAAACTGGAGAGCAAGTTGGCGCTGTTACGGTGGTCAGCTTTGCGAAAATCGTATGACACTGCGGTGGGCGATATATTAAAGTCATGTAACAGCGTAGTTTTGATGGAAAGCTACAGAGGAGTATGATGAAGAGCTGTTTTTACTAGAGGAGAAGGAGCTTCACATAAAAACGGGGCTGTATCCTGAGCACTCACAAAGCAGAGGTCTAAACTGCGTTGATTTTGATTGGTGACATGGTTGATTTGAGAGAGAGAGTAGCTGAACTGTAATTATCCAGGAGAAACGAGGCGTTGGCATGTATAACCGAGTGATCCACATCCGGAAAAAGAAAGCCGCTATGTGACGTTTTCCATGATATGCCAGGTAGGTTGAAGTCGCCGATCACGATGAGTTCATCGGTTGCATTAGCCATTTCAATAACAGAAAGAACTGACTGACAATGAGTTTCGGCAAGGGCTCGATCGCGTACACGATCAGGCGGAATGTACAAGGCGCACAGAAATAACCTACGATCACCTAGCTTTATCGACGTCCACACCTGCTCTAAGCTCCTCCAAGCTTCATTCTCGAGCTCTCTAGCTTGGAATGTAGATGTTACCGCAACTAACACGCCTCCACCTTTTGCTTTGCGGCTGTTATTGGTATTGCGATCGCAACGAAATACCTCATATGTACAGGGTGTCCGCAAATTATCCGTATAAACTTTGAAGACATGGTTCTATGCAATCAAGCATAATAAATTCAATATTCCTGCATGGTTTAGAACATTGGCTTATTATATTCTTAAGAAGCAGGTTTGACACATTTCCGATTTCATATAATTGCAAAACCAACCCAAATGTATTGAGGTGTCTTAAAGGGAGCTAGGGGGCCTAGATAGCCGTAGCGGTAAACGCGCAGCTATTCAGCAAGAACAAGCTGAGGGTCGTGGGTTCGAATCCCACCGGTCGAGGATCTTTTCGGGTTGGAAATTTTCTCGACTTCCCAGGGCATCAAGTATCTTCGTACCTGCCACACGATATACGTATGCAAAAATGGTCATTGGCATAGTAAGCTCTCAGTTAATAACTGTGGAAGTGCTCATTAGAACACTAAGCTGAGAAGCAGGCTCTGTCCAGTGGGGACGTAACGCCAGAAAGAAGAAGAAGAAGAAAGGGAACTGTTTTCCGAGCTTTATGACGGAAGAGAAATGTCCATAGAACTCACTGGATTTGAAGCGTACATTTTTCTATTTCCAGTCTAACTTGAAGCCAATAATCTGTAGATTGTTTCAAATAATAATAGGACATTTGGATTCATCTTTTTTAGGTTTTAGGGATAACACATTTCCAGTATGACTAGCGGCCCTCAGTAAAAACGTGTCTGAAAAATTTAAGTTTGCCTATCACTGTAACAAGCAATCATTCCGAATTTTTTTAAAGTTGTATTTTGTGTCGACATATAGGGAAAGTGTACCAGTTATGGCCATAGTGGTTCCCTATTTGGCCATATGCAAAATATGGATAACTTTTACATTTTCAATCTTTCTGAATGTTTTAACATCAAGATTTATCCTTTATCTTGCTGCTAAAACACAAAAGATTTTTCAAAATTTGAAGGCATTCAAGATATCACGTATGGCGAAATAAGGAACCACTATGGCCATAACTGGTACACCTACCCTAGATGTATTATAAAAGGAACATGGACATTAGGGTGCCAATGAAAATCGATTTTTCGAATTTCAAAAAAAGGTAGGGCTCAAAAGTTTTGTCTCCTCGAAAAAAAGTCCCCATGCGAAATTTGAGCTCAATCGGACTTCATTAAGTGGACCCCCAAAGCGGTCAAAGTTTGGCTTTTTTGACCCATGAAAAATCTCCAAATTTCCGAAATCGAATTTTTTTTTTTGATGCCAGATGTCTTAGAAATGCATGAAACGTCGAGATCTGGTGTTATTCGTAAAAATTTTTTTTTTTTGAAAAAATCGACTTTTTGGGACTCAGTAAATTTTTGAGTTGGGGGAGTGAATTGAATTTGAAATGAACGATTTGAATTCAATTGCTGAGAAATTCAAGGCAATAGTATTGAAACATATCCTATATGATTGTTGGCCACTGAAAGCATATGATATGTGATATTTCATTAGGGTGGTTCATTTACTTTGCATTAGAGTGGTCCTTTTTGTTAAAAAATAAAAAAAATAAAAAATAGAATTTTAATTGAATATTGAAGACAATAGTATTGGAACATCTCTCACATTATCGTAAGCCATTTTCTACATTTAATATGTGGTATTTTATTAGGGTGGTTCACTTATTTTCCATTCGGGTGGGCTTTTCTGTCGATAAATCATAATTTGAATGGGATATTAAAAACAATAGTATTTTATCACCTCTTTCATCATCGTAGAGCATTTCCTTCATTAGATTTGTGTTGTATGATTGTTTAGAATGGCTTTAAATTCCTCTGAATTCATGCGCCTCTAGTTCCATTTGATATGCGACATCATCGTAGGATACTGTTAACATATTTCATTAGGGAGTTTCTCTTATTTTCCATTAGGGTGCATCATTTTTCGTATAGTTTGAAACCATGATTTCTCGAAAAAGTCTCGTCCACTTTCCTTAATTATGGTATCATTGTAAAAATTTCAACCTTAATATCTACAGACCGAAAGATTATGGTGTGGACTACTACATAATATTTGCGTAATGTTCGACGAAAAATGTAAAGGTAACTTAGTTAACAACAAAAGAGTTTTCTAGAAAGCCTCTCATTGTTAGAAAGGTCTTTTTGAAAAGTTTTGCGTGATTTTCATTCGGAATGCAACACTTCACTAAGCTGAACCAGTTCGGAGTCCTCGTCTCATACAAAATCCGCTTGCTACTTCGAGATTTCAGATGCACTCATCTCAGAGATCAAGCATTGAGCCTCGTGACCTTTCCAATTTAGTTTTGCGAATTCCGAAGGAAATTCTACAGAAAATTCTGAAGGAAATTCTAGAGGAAATACCGAAGGAAATTGAATAAAATTGCAAAAGAAATTCTGAAGCACATTCCAAAGGACATTCCGACGACAATTCTGAAAAATATCCAAAGCATATTCAAAAGGGAATTTCTAAGGAAATTCCAAAGAAAATTCCAAAGCAAATCCCGAAGCAAATTGCAATGAAAAAAGGAAGTTAAAAGGAAATTTCGTAGAAAATTTCTAAGGAATTTTCTATGGAATATCCAAAGCAAATTTGTAAGGAAATTCTCAAGAAAACTCTGTGGAAATTCCAAAGAAAATTGTAAAGGGAATTTCTAAGAATATTCCGCAGTAAATTTCAAAGGTCCAAAAGAAATTCCGAAGAAAGCTCCAAAGAAAATTTCATTGGAATTTCGAAAGAAATTCCAAATAATATTTCGAATACAATTCTGAAGGAAGCTCCAAAGATAATAACACAGGAAATTCCGAAACAAACTCTAGAAGAAATTCGGAAGGAAACTCCAAAGCAAATTTCGAAGGAAACTCAAAAAGAAACTCCGAAGTAGATTTCGAAGAAAATTCCAATGAAAAGTTCAGAATGAAATTCCGGAGGACACTTCATAGGAAATTTCGAAGGAAATACCACAGAAAATTCAAAAGGGCACTTCTAAAGATACCGAAGAAAATTCCACAGGATATTCCGAAGCAAATTCAGGAAAAATTTCCGATTTTGATAAAAATTCCGTAGAAAAAAAAGGAAATTTCGTAGAAAAGTCAAATAAAAATTTTTAAAAGGAATTTCGAAGGAAATTCCGATTAAAAATCAAAAGGAAACTCCAAAGAAAATTCCGTTGAAAACTCCAACAAAAAAATCCATATGAAATTCCGACGAAATTTCTTGAAGGAACTTTGTTACATCGTTGAAGAATAAACGAGAACTGATTGTCAAAACTTGAATTACCTACGTTGTCACAACCGAATCGCGTGTACTATAGCAAGCAGAAGGCAACGTACTTTTGTTTCGGGAATGAAGTAGCCCAAGGTTAAAAATCTTTTTTTAAAATATAAACTAAACACTTTTGTTGCCCTTCATCGTCGCCCATCAAGCTATTGTCATAATTTGTATACGTCAAAAATTATTTCATTCCTTTTTTATCTGTATTTTGATTATGGCAGTTAGAGTTGTGCTTCACTGAATTCACTGATGATTGGAACGTTTTATTTTAACTATTCAAAAGAAACCCTTAATGAAAATAGCTTAATGAAGAGTTGCATGCCAATGAAGAATCGTGATTCAAAACTATACAAACAAAGTTGATTTGTTAGATCTGTTGAGAATATTTTACAAATTAAATGATCACCCTTATGCAAAACTGAGGACAATAGCCCCAATGAAATATCACATATTATACATTAACAGTGGCCTACGATGACATAGGAGATGTTTAATTACTCTTGTATTTACTATTCCATTCAAATACTCAATTTTTTTCAAAGAATCACCGTAATTGAATATAAGTGAGCCTTCCCAATGAAATATCACGAATCTAATGAAGGAAATGGCCTGTGATGATGAAAGAGGTGATAAAATACTATTGTTTTTAATATCCCATTCAAATTATGATTTTTCGACAGAAAGGCCCACCGTAATGAAAAATAAGTGAACCACCCTAATAAAATACCACATATTAAATGTAGAAAATGGCTGACGATAATGTGAGAGATGTTCCAATACTATTGTCTTCAATATTCAATTAAAATTCTATTTTTTATTTTTTTTTTATTTTTTAACAAAAAGGACCACCCTAATGGAAAGTAAATGAACCACCCTAATGAAATATCACATATCATATGCTTTCAGTGGCCAACAATCATATAGGATATGTTTCAATACTATTGCCTTGAATTTCTCAGCAATTGAATTCAAATCGATCCTTTCAAATTCAATTCACTCCCCCAACTCAAAAATTTACTAAGTCCCAAAAGGTCGATTTTTTCAAAAAAAATTTTTTTACAAATAACACCAGATCTCGACGTTTCATGCATTTCTAAGACATCTGGCATCAAAAAAAAAATTTCGATTTCGGAAATTTCATGTACCCCCCCCCCCTTTGGAGATTTTTCATGGGTCAAAAAAGCCAAACTTTGACCGCTTTGGGGGTCCACTTAATGAAGTCCGATTGAGCTCAAATTTTGCATGGGGACTTTTTTCGAGGAGACAAAACTATTGAGCCCTACCTTTTTTTGAAATTCGATGGCAAAATTTTTCCCATACAATCCATTGGCACCCTAATGGACATTGATTTTTCATTGTTTTCATTGCGAGATCATCTTTCCAATATTTTGCTGTTCGGACAATTTGCGGACACCCTGTAATCATTACCAAAAACCTGACGAGATAGAGTGTGGGAGTCCAACAACGTCTCCGTGATTACAATGATGTCGTAAACGTTATCCGAAACAGCAACGCAAAACTCGTCCACATCGCTGTTAATACCACCGGCGTTCTGATAGTATACCATAATGTCTTGTTGGCTGCTAACCCGGGATGTAAGAAGTGTTGGTGGATCCGGCCATGCTGCTGAAATTTGAAGCGGAATCAGCCGAGGTATGGGCCGTGAATGTACTTGCCTGCCAAAGCAGGTTGGAAGACCCCCGGACTACAATTGCCACCAGGACCGAGGCGACTGTGATGAGCGAGGGCTGGAGTAGGCACGACTGAGGCAGAAGAGTCGGGGGCTTCCAAAATGCTTTCCACGATGCGCCACAGTTGTGATGTAGAATTTCGGGCATAATTTTCGTCACTGGAGTAGCCTGAGGTTATAGGCTGGTATATCCCCTTCATATCCCCAAACACAGGGCCGGGATGACTCTGCGTTTCGATATTATTCGAATGCGAGGGATCGTTGCTGAGAGCAAAAGTTGTTTCAGTTTGTGATGTGAAGCTAACACTACGATACTTGCCAAAAGGAGCGCGGAGAAAGTCCCTTTCCTCAGTCTCAACAACAGGACCAGAACGGCTGAGTTGATGCTGGCGGCGGGGCTCGACTGAGTTGGACGGATTAGGGGCTTCCATTGAGCGTCGGTTCGTGCGTCCTGGTGAAGCGCATTCCAGAGGAGGATATGCAGCGATGTAGCTTGGATCGGCTGTGTAATGGCCGCAAACGAACGGCCGGAAGTCGATACTACAAGCGGATGTTGAATCAGAGCATGCAGTGTTTACAACATTCGAGTACTTGCCTACAAAGGCCCAGTGGAAGACCCCTTCCCCAGTCTTAACAACAAGATCAGGACGGCTGTGATGACGCTGGCGGTGGGGCTCGACTGTGTTAAGCGGGTTAGGGGCTTCCATAGAGCATTGGTTCTTGCGTCCTGATGAGTGTGATGACAGAGTAGATACGTATGCCGAGAAGTGGGCACTGATTTGGCTTTGTTCAGTTGCGTGTTGTGACGAAATGAAGCAGTCATGCTTTGCAGGTACTATTCTAGAATCGGAAGGCGGCTCAGAGTGCGAAAATCTAGCTACATTGGAATACTTGCCTTTTGAGGCACGATGGAAGCCCCCTTCTTCATTCTCAACAACAGGACCAGGACGGCTGTGATGATGCTGGCAGCGGGGCTCGACTGTGTTAGACGGGTTAGGGGCTTCCTGGTGATGGCGATTGCGTAGAAGTGAAATTGGTGCGGTGGTTGATGTTTAAGTTTTTATCAGTTGTTGACGGCGATTCTACGAGGAAGCGATTGGTATCGTCCCCATATCCGACGTTGGCGACAGAAAGTTTGACGATTGACTGGATACTGGAAGCACTGGTGTAACTTGGATGTACGGGGTTGAGCTGGATGTGCGAATGTCTGGAGGCGCCCAATAGTTTTTTGTATTGCCACCCTCGAACTCTCTGAACATAATTCCGTGCGGCCAGGTGGCTGGATCGAGAGCGACGTCACGATATTTCACATCCAATCCGATATTGAATGAGATAAGGTTCAATGAAGAGAGATCGGCATTTTTCTTAATCAGCGAGATCACATGGATCGGATCATCGCACTGCACTGCAGGTTGTCTTTAGCAAGTTTCATCACTGCTTCAGGCTTGACGCTCGGATGGATTCTAGAGAGATAAAGCCAAAACAACTCCTTTGGCGGGGGAACCGTCAGAACATCATTTGCTATTGAAGTCTTAGTACCACCGACAAGAGTTTCTTCCCGACGTCGTTTCTGTGCGGGCTGACCTTCAGCACTCCTTGAGCTTAAAGGTGTGGATGCTGTAACTTTCCTAGAGAGCAATTCCATCTTCTTCCAATTGTCCAAAATGGCCCGTTTTATTTCAGTAATCTTCTCGCCATGATTCTCCGTGATAGTGGAAAGGGCACTGCCAATTGAAGACATGACTGTCTTAAAACGCGCTAGATTCATCAAATGCGCGCACTGCTTGCACGTCCAAAACACATTGCCTCGTTCTTGGATATACTTAACAAATTGATCGTTCAGCTTGGCACATTTTATATGGGTGACCTGGTCACAAAATCCCATGCAAGCAATGTGATCGCTTTCCGATATTACCGGCATGCCGCAGTGTTCGCAAGCCTGATTACGAGCAATAGCCATATCATTTGCCATTTCGCAAGAAAAACTCAAACGATTAAACTTGAAATTGAGCGCGGTGTTGTTTCCCGTGTAGCACAAAACTACGGTAGCCAGAAAAGTGATCCAAGGAGACAGTCAGCAAACGGAGTTGAAAACAGTGCACTACAGATGTGATGTTGGATATTGGTGATTTCTCAGTTTTATCACTATTCACAATCAATAATCCAATACGTTGGTGTACATAAGCCAGTTAACAGCGAACAGATTGGTGACACCAGACGATTAGACCGTTTTAACACAGGTAAAAATGCGAATCAACGCGGATGTAAAATGTAAACAAAGTAACATAGAAAACTCGCGCACGGATGGTTACTATGATGATCCCCTCAAACAGCTTTGCATAGCAATGCTATTCCATGACTCGATATTTCCATGAGTCGATGGTCCCTTCAATATCGACTCATGGAAGGATGACTGTATTTAACGAAAATGTTTTTAGTTGGAATGTTCTCCTAAGAAATTAAACAAATCCGGAAAAGGTTTTAGCAATTTTTCAACTCGATAAAAATTCTGCCTAAGCTTCTAGCTTTCATTCAATCAGCTCCAGCCTTGTACGATAAATTTAGACTATCGTCATGGATGGAGATAACATCTTCTATGGTGACAGGAGGCCATAGAAGAAAGAATATTTTTTTCATGAAACGATCACATTAACAAATAAATTAAAATATTATTTTAGTTTCAAATGATATTTATGGCATTTCTCTTCAATATTGGCCATTTTTTATAGCTTAGGCTGAGATATCCAATCAGAAAGAACACCTAAGCTTCCGACGATAATTTTTAGTAATGATCCTCTACAATACCGTCAATGATATAAAAACCATTCGATAGTGACCTTTCGAATGTCTGTAGTAAATTGTTTCAATATTAATCTCTTAAATGTTTATCATATTTTTGTTCATATCATAGAGATTCTAAAAAATGACAAAATTTTCGCAAAGCCATAAGTAAGGTAAGTTTGATTTTCGTTCAGTTTCTTCAACAGAATAGAACAGTCATATATAACATAACATAATATGTACTCTTTTTTATCATGCAAAAATTTTTTTTTATATATATTCGAGTATAAACAATCCCGGGACAAGCAAAATAGCCGGGAAATGGATACTCAAATAACAAATCATCAGGAGTGTTTAAAATGATAAAATTAATTATTTGAATAGATTTCGATTATTTCTTGTGTTTGACGTTGAACATAAATCAGTCGTTTTTCGAAAACAAATAACTATTTTTTGAACAAAACCGAAAGATTTTCGTAAAGTATGAAGAGCATAGACGTCTTCAGTTCACCTAATCTCGAAAGAATAATAATTTTCAGGATGGTTTGTCTAGAGGAAAGCTCTCTGATGTTTGTAGTCAGTCTAATAATCAACTCTAATTCAGCAGCTACTCATTTCTAGTGAATAACATCGATTCATCAAACAACTTGGACAGGCATCTTGAGGCGCAAGAAGGCTCGATATGAACCAACACGTGTCTTAGCTTTCAGTCCAAAAACGAATCCAAGACATTCCAACTGCGTAATTGTGACGGATCAGTCCCGTAACAATGCGAATCCTTAATTACGCATTCTTGCCCCAATATCGCACTCACCCGCCAAAAATCTGTCCAAAACTGTATGATCGATCACCTCCAAAACACAGGCATCCGAAAAAAGTAACTTGTTCTAGGAACCTCTTTTCGGGATCTGCAGCAGACAATATACGATACGAATTATGATTTTATTGGCACTTCTCTGACAATCCATTTTCTGCGGCTATGAGATGCGGTCTGTGATGCCGCTTTGTCTAGCCGTGTCGGGTTCCCTCTATTTCTATTATTGTGGTCCCTCGTCCACTTTTGGCAGATCCGAGAGGACAAACCAATGCTCCAGAGAGAATGGGAATCGAATGATCGATGTATCTTTTTGCGTCTATTTTTTTTTTTTTTTTTTTTTTTTGCTGGGCCATGATTTTTTCAAAAGAAAGCCACTATCGAAAATTGTATCATAAATTGGTGTCGTTGCGTTATTTTATTGAAGGTATCATTTTTTTCTTCTTTTCGGAAGAATTTTAGCACACAATTTTGGAAACGTCGACTGAAGAGGTGGGACGGCAAGGATGGCATTCTTTTGTATAAGTGGGTCCTTTTCAGGGGTCGGTCGTGGGTCGATCAAATTGAATCACTGACGCTACCTGAGGAATGATCCTGGATTTAGCGGCTGTAGAATTTGTATCATCTGGTGTGATGAAAGGTGCGCCGTTGAAAGCTGCGCGCAACACACAAAAGGACAGCGCGCGCGTTTTCCAAGAAGCGAAGGACGCTCGTCTTGTAAAGGTTTCGTACACGTCGTTACTCGACGTTACAGTGGTCGAGCTGAATCGAAATCGAAATCCATAAATAATAGTAAACTTGAGTGAGCCACGTTTTTAACCTTTTGTCTTTGCTTAGGGGTCAATATGACCCCATAGCACTTTAAAGAATTGTAACATGTTTGCCAGTGAACTGATTCATGAAATTCTACTATCATTGCAGCGGTTTTCAGAGTCTTGGGATTTTTGTATAACCATTTCTAAAATTTCTTAAAAATAAAAATTTCAAGAATAATTTTCATCAAAGTAGTACATTGTCTGTATCTTGGAGTCATATCTATTGACTCCAAATTCAAATCACGATAAATTCACGATATTTGAACGAATTTTTATGTTTCAAATGTTTTGAAAATAAATTTAATGTAGGAATTTACGTATTCTCGGCAGCCCAAGCCGATGCCGCGCTTCTTTTGTATTTTTATCTCAGAAACCAGCAGACAAATTACGTGTTTGTTTGTTTTTTGTACGATTATGCACAGCTTAAAAAATTCACACGAATAGACTTGTTAAAAACTTTCCTGAAGGTTTTTATAACACTTCGAACAGCTCTTGTCAATGTGGCTATTTTCGGCAGCCTTATTTTCTTCGGAAGCGTTCCCATAAGTAGCATGATGACTTTGCAGCATTTTTTATTATTATTCTATGATATCTTGGTTTTATTGTCAAAAATTCTAAATGTTACTAAATGTTATTCGTTATGTTCCAGAGTAAACAAAAATATAACTCATTTTGTTATTTATCATAGTTATAAGCAACTTTTCTCATTTTGTTACAACAGATTGTGTTATAATTATGTTTTGAATTGGAACAGAATTTGCTATTATAACAGATTTTGTTTTAATTATGTTATAATTTCCTCCATCAATTCAAAGTGAATTAAATAAAAATAAAACTAAATTAGAAATTTGCAACAAATTTTGATATAATTATGCTACAATTTTGTTATAATCCATTGGTCAAGTAGCTTGGATTACTTTGATCTACAGTGAGTCACAGTGAAAATCGTCCACCTTGAACATTACCAAAAAAGTAATTTGTACTATTCATGAATAAAACAAGAATTCAATGGCTCGTTACGTTAGTTCGGCAAGGGTTTTAATAATTGTATGCAATTCAAGTCTTTGAATATTAAAAGAATAAATTAAGCTTTAAATTTGTAAAAATAATCAATAATTAGGTCACAGTTAAAATCGCCCACCTTGCCGTTATGCATGATTTTGGGGGTAATATTATAAAGTTTTCATTCATATCACGATCTGCTATGCAAGAATAAGAAAGGTTTAGTTTTTTAGAATATTTCCATTAAAATGGCACAAAATAAACAGACATCGTCAGATATAAGAAAACTTGTGATAAAACTACACAAAAATGGCAAAAATCGACTGCAAATCACCAAATTTGTTGGAAAAGGGCGTACTACAGTGTAGAGTATAATAAATCGCTACAAAATTAACCATTGAAGTAAAAACAAACCCAAACAATCGTTGAAGAAAATTATCAATGGAGCGGTTGAGCGGTTGAAAATATCATAGCTTCTTCGCCAGGTTGATGCTGACCCCAAGATAAGTGCACCAAAATTCGCAATTGAAGCGGAAAAGTATCTCAGGAAGCAGGTATCTCAGAAAAAGTATCGCATAAAGCCAGAAACTATGCGTAGCGTGCTTCGAAAACATAACGTTTCATGGCCGAGTTGCAAGTCGGAAGACGTTTGTATCACCGAAATGCGTGAAATGTCGTATGAAGTTTACAGAAACAAGCGTTGGAAAGGATTTCAACTTCTGGAAGCACTTACTATTCACAGATGAGAGCAAGTTTAATATTTTCGGATCTGACGGCAGGGTTATAGTTTGCCGGAAACCGAATGAAGACCTGAAAATGAAAAATCTTTGTGAAACTGCTAAACATGGTACCTAGTAATTCCGTGATGGTTTGAGGCTTCGTGCCAGCATCTGATGTTAGTAACTTGCACTTCATCGACGGGATCATGGCTCAATACGTCTATCTTGATTCATCGAAGAAGAATCGAAAGCCTAGCGTAAAAATGGCTTTTAATTTACCTATCTACCTTATCTCAAAAAAATGGGCAATACATCTACCAGGATAAAAATCTGCAACATACAGCGGCAAAACCGAAAGCTTGGTTAAAAAAATGCCCATCAATCATCAATCTGCCGAGACTACCTACAAATCTCGACATCATCGAGAACTTGTGGCATCTGTTGGATGTTTAAATCAGGAAATATCAAATAACGAGCAGATATACTTTGAAAAGTGCGCTTACTATTGAGTGGATTAGGATCGCTAAAACTTAAACTGAGAAACTTGTGCGATCTATGCTAAATCGTCTCAGGAAAGTTTTAAAGAGCAAAGGCTTACCTACTCGATATTAGTTTATGGGTTGACACCTGAAAAAATGACAATTCTTCTAGATCAACTATAAATTGGTATCGGTGGACGATTTTCACTGTGACTTATATTTGAGGTTTAAATTTATTTTACTATTTTCCAATTCCATTTTGTTTTTAATATTTATAAAAACAGTGCCACAATGAAGTAATGGAAATCTGCAAATAATTGTATGAATAAGAAAACCATATCTTTTTTATATATAATAATAACAGAACTTTCAAAATAAAATAAAATTTAATTGTGGCTTCGTAATATGATCATGCTCACTGGCATGTGCATAGACCAATTTATTCCAAATCATTTCAAATTTTGGGAGGATGATATTTACCATAGTTAACATTTAACTAAATTAATTTAAGATTTAAGATATTAATTAAACTGAATTAATTTTGAATTCTTGGACTGAATTATTTTTTTTTGCCATAATAGTTAAACAATCGAAAATCAAGTAAAATTTCTCCAAATTATCACGATTTGATTATAGGGTCGATATGACCTCCTGGCGCAGACATGGTAACTTTGAGTGGTACAGACAGAAGGTTAAAGAAAATTCCTCGATATGGCGAGAATATTAACACCAACGGTTCAGCCTGACCGGCGGCAGGCAGTCGAAAAACGTGTTTGTAATAGCGGTCGAAAGCGTTGTACTCGACGACGTTAAAGTGTGGTCGATGTCCCTCTTTTCAGCCATTATTCCCGAATATATCGGCGGCGGGAGAGGGGACTAATCGAATAAAACTAATCATTTATCATACGTCGAAGGGATGACTTTTAATGCTACTGCTGCAGCCTTTCATCGCGCGTTGGGTTCTAATTTATTGAATCACACAAATGCATTATCCCGCTTTTCAACTGCCTCTATTTTCCTGCCGGTCGACGCTTGACGCTCCCAATGTGAACGATGAGGGTTTTGGTTGAGGGTTTCCATCGGTTAAGCGATTGCGGTTTGCGGGCTTGAGGGAAAGGCTCAGTTGAGGTTTGAACGGGGCCATTGAGATTGTTTCCAACTGCACCGCGGGATTCTTCGGGTGCTTCAGCTGCTGCCACGGAATGATGGTTGACACGGTCGGCTCGTTCGGTGTGATTCAATTAGGATAATTTGTAGCGCGTGGGGGTTCCGTTTATCAATTGAGGATGGATGACACAAATCACCCGTTTGGCGGGTGAGATTTGTTGCATTTTTCATTTGGAGAGGGTACCTATTGATAATCAAGACCATGTTCTGTCTTTAGTCATATCACTACTTAACCATTACGTCCCCGACCCCGACAAGGCATTTCAAACAGCTGCCATTTCATCAATTTCCATTAGATTGTTTAATAGACTTTAAAAAGTTACAAGTTATTTGCCATAAATGGATAATGCTGAGTTTGAAACCACGCAGCAGATATTTCGTTCCGTGATCACGACGGTGCCAAATTTGAGAAATGTGATTATTATTTTTCGTTGCAGTTTTTGTGTGAAACGTAGGATAATGATCGATTGTCATCATTTCAACGTAATTTGAATTAGTTGACCATTTCGGAACATCGTTGCATGTTCCGGTAGGGTCTTTTTGGGATTTCCATGTTATGTCCTAGAACTTGTCAATAAATAAGAATCGACTCGGTACGAACAGATGTGGTCACTCTAGAGCTCCCAGCACTAGTTCCGCCAGGGCCTCTTTAGGGGCATTTCCGTTTTATGTTCAAAACAAGTCAAAACTAATAAACTCACTCCTGAACACAGGTTGAGCCAAAGCCTGTTAGGGGACATTTAAGCGTTGTGTCCAAATACTACCATGCACCGTCTCAGTCTTTATGAATTCGACAGAACATTTCAGTAAATGAGGAATAAACTCTATGTAAACATGCGTTTCATCTCCCGAGCACCAAAATATGTAAACTATGTAAATAAATAAAGAACTCTTCTTTCATCTTTCTGGCGTTACGTCTCCACTGGGACAGAGCCTGCTTCTCAGCTTAGTGTTCTTATGAGCACTTCCACAGTTATTAACTGAGAACTTACTTTGTCAATGACCATTTTTTTATATTTCTTACTTAGTATCATTCCAAACATTACATTAATTGCTTGTATCTAGGTGTTCTGTGTTAGACAACACTATCATCCTAATTTGGTAAAACAAATTTAAGATGTTATGAACATTTTGTTAACAACATATTACATTTCATTTGCCGTAGCAGTTCAGATTTTTAACAGGTGAGTTGATTTCACCTGCTTATAAGAGAAAAAACGTTTTCAATTTACTTAACCTAACTTATCCTAAACAAACATATAACGCATTAATCGTGGCAATAGAAGATTGTAACGATTTTTGCCTGAAATTATTAATTATTTTATTTGACATTTGTTCCAATGTTTAAACATTGGATGTTCTATGTAACTCATTGGTACTATACAAGAGAGGAAGCTTCAGAATCATTTTCAAAATTTTATTTTGAATTCTCTGCAGAGCTTTCTTCCTGGTATTACAACAGCTAGTCCATATTGGTACAGCATACAACATGGCTGGCCTGGAAATTTGTTTGAATATCAAAAGCTTGTTCTTAAGAAAAAGTTTTGATTTTCTATTAATAAGGGGATAGAGACATTTTCCATATTTATTACATCTTGCTTGAATGCCCTCAATGTGATGTTTGAAAGTTAAATTTTTATCTAGCATGAGCCCTAGATACTTAACTTCATCTGACCAATTTATTGAAACCCCTCTCATCGTGACAACATGTCTACTTGAAGGTTTCAAATAAAGAGCTTTTGGTTTATGTGGGAAAATTATTAGTTGAGTTTTGGAAGCATTAGGAGAAATCTTTCATTTTTGCAAGTATGAAGAAAAAATGTCCAAACTTTTTTGCAAACAAGGATTTTTGACATCCCTGAGGTAACTCAGGTAAGTCAGATGTGAAAATATTGTATAATATTGGTCCCAAAGTGCTGCCTTGCGGAATACCAGCTCTTACAGGAAGTCTTTCAAATCTGGAGTTCTGATCATTAACCTTAAGTGTACGATTTGACAGATAACTTTGAATTATTCTAACAATGTATGTTGGAAAATTAAAGGTTTTTAATTTTACAATAAGGCCTTCATACCAAACACTGTCGAATGCTTTTTCTATGTCTAGAAGAGCAACACCAGTAAAATAGCCTTCAGACTTGTTGGAACGGATCAAATTTGTTACCGTAATTTCGGGTGAAATTGATCATTTTTCACGGTTTTTCTAGTCTGTTTTCTATAATGTTATCAATGCCAAACAACTAAATGCAAGGTGAGCCTCATCGACTTATGTAACGAAATTTTCTAACAAATGTCATTTTAGTGTTAACAAATACCTCTAAAATAAAAAATCAGAGGACCGTCATTTCGGGTGAAATTGATCACTTTTCACGGTTTTTCTAGTCTGCTTTCTATAATGTTGACAATGACAAACAACTGAATGCACGAAAACAAGTATGAAGGTGAGCCTCATTGACTCAAGTATCGAAATTTTCTAACAAATGTAATTTTAGTGCTAAAAAATATGTCTAAAATAAAAAATCGGGAGATCTCATTTCGGGGTGAAATTGATCACTTATCAATGCCAATATTGTTAGTCCTCAAAACAACTGTACTTAATAAATTGAAGCTTCCTGAATCCGAATATGCTTGCCAAATTCTTAACAATACAATATTTATAGAAATAATGAATGTTTAAATTTCAAGAATAACGCAGAAAACGCCTAAATGTATGCAATTTCCTAAGGAATTTCCTGATATATACCAGAAACTCAATTATTTCAACCAAATCAACGAATTGGTACGAGGTTTGGTTATGAAATCTAGTTTGGGGATACATCTTAAGTATCCTCACAATTTTTCAGGATTATACTATGTCCAAATCCTTGTCTAGAACTAGAAGCTTATTGATGTTTGTCAACACTGCACCGTACAAGATTTTGAAATTTTACATTATTTTAATAGAAATGATCATTTCTAACGCAAAAAAAACTTCACAACACACAATTCGGACATACTTACGACAAACAACGTTCATTCACTGCAGGTTACATTGATATTTGTGCTTCAATAGGAAGAAATAAAATCGAGTGACACAGTGATCAATTTCACCCTACTGATCAATTTCACCCGAATTTACGGGATCTCATTTCGGGGTGAAATTGATCACTTGTCAATGCCATTATTGTTAGTTTCCAAAACAACTCTATATGATAAATTTTAACTCCCTGAATCCAAATATGCTTGTAAAATTCTTAACAATGCAATATTTATATTGATAACGAATAGTTAAATTTCAATAATTAAGCGAAAAACGCCTAAATATATGCAATTTCCTAAGGAATTCAATTATATCTAACAGAAATTCAATTATTTCAACCATATGAGCTAATTGGTACGAGTTTTGGTGATGAAATCTGGTTTGGGGATATATCTCAAACATTCTCACAAACTTTCAGGTTTATACCATGTTTAAATCCTTGCTTATAAATAGAAGTTCATAGCTGTTTGTCAATACTGCACCGTGCATGATTTTGAAATTTTACGTTATTTTCATAGTAATAAACATTCTTTAACGCAAAAAACTTCACAACACACAATTCTACAATAGTTACGACAAGCAACGTTCATTTACTGCAGCTTACATTGATATTTGTGCTCCATTACGAATAAATAAAATCGTGTGGTACGATGATCAATTTCACCCTTCTGATCAATTACACCCGATTTTACGGGTAAAAGTTGATGAGTGGTCGAATGTCCATGGTGGAATCCGAACTGTTCATTGGCAAAAATTAAATTTTCGTTGATGTGGACCATCATTCTGTTCAAAATGACCTTTTCAAAAAGTTTACTGATGGAGGAAAGCAAAGCAAAGTTGCATTTTAATCGTCAATCAAAGTAGACGTGTTTTTTATTCGCTGAAACCCGCGCGCGACTCGATTTTGTTTTAATTATTCTATTTTTTTGCGTACGTCATGTACTGCGAAATTTGTGCTTTGGACGCTTCTGCCGACTCGGTATTGTGGACATGTGCAGGGTGTCCACGTAAATTCCACGCCGCGTATATCGGTGTTACTGTGCAGCGGAGTTCATTGAGGAGGAAAGATAGAAAATTGATTGACTTCACCTCATATGTTTTGCCTTGCTGTGAGTCTTGCCAAGAACTCGTACAAGCAAAATTGGACATAAAAAAGCTGAATGAAGAGCATAAACTTCTAACAGAGCAGCTCCATGCTAATACAGAAGTGTTGCATCGCTTCAATTTAAATAATGAAAAACCAAGCATAATCAACGAAGCTTTTGAAGGACTTGAGATTCTGATGTCTGCAATAAAAAATGAGCTGACTATTATTAACAAGTCAAGTAGCTTGGCTGGAAGCGTTGCAACTATAAAAAATCACATAACGACGGTTCTTGACATAGTTGCCCAGAAAAACAATGATTATTTGACAAATACGTTAAAATCATTTAAGTCCGATGTATCCACTGAGCTGCGGAACATAAATGACGATCTATGTCAAATAAATCAGCTGCAATTGGACATGGCCGCCACAACGTCTGCAAGTATGAACCCAAATTTATTTGTGGATATTGTCGACGAGCTGAAAGCATGGTC
Source organism: Aedes aegypti (assembly GCF_002204515.2). NCBI lineage: Eukaryota > Metazoa > Arthropoda > Insecta > Diptera > Culicidae > Aedes > Aedes aegypti. The sequence goes on along the minus strand of NC_035107.1, from coordinate 224,076,974 downwards.
AGCAAACATATTGTCTACAAAAAGCATTGAACCGTTGACACATGAGGCGTATCCTAGTTTAGAAGTTGAAATGGAAAAGTCCGAAGATACTTCAGGATGGCGTTTATTAGGTGACAAAAAAATATGGAAGGCCGATTGGACTTCATATGATGCGCGAAAAATGCATCGCGAGCGGCAGCAAAAACTGGCTGAAAAGGCCAAGCAAAAACGTAAAAGGCGAAACAGATTGCCACAAAACACACAACAACCCGCAAGGAGTAAATATATGAATAAAAGTCACCCGCGTCCAACCACCGTTAATGAAAGAAATTACAATGAGCCGAGCTACAACAGATGTTCCATCATCCATCAGAGAAATACCAGTAGGAACTGTTACAACCGTAGCAATACTAATGCCGCAGGAGATATTGACTTCAGAACAAATACTCCTCTTCTAGACAGAGAATTACTAGCAGCAGTGAAGGAAAGATTTTCGAGACCACCTCCCACTTCGTATCGTCCAACCATAGCATTCCAGAGAGGAGAAGTGCTGAACCCGTACCCTAGCGACAGACAACCGAATACGCCACACCGAACAAATGCCGCACCAGCACGTTTGAATGGAAGGTGCTCCTTCCTGTGTTTTTGCCAGAATTGACGCACTTCACAGAGGAAGGTAATATTAGTATCTTAACACGCAATGAATGTATTGCTAATAATTTAGGCTATGACGAAGGCTCAAATGACTGCGGCAACCATTCGAGTTGTGATAGGAATTGTATAAATTTAAATTATGAACACTTAAATGAATCTGATAATGCAAGGCATGATGTAGACCTTCCAAAAGCTTCCGAGGCTCTTGTTTATTGTCAGAATTTCAATCGTATGAGAGGATCTTCAAAAATCAAGCAAATCCATAAAAACATATTAGCGTCATCTTTTTCGATCATATTAGGCACAGAAACAAGTTGGGACGAATCTATAAAAAGCGAAGAAGTTTTCGGATGTGATTATAACGTTTTTAGAGACGATCGCGATTTTCTTATGTCACAAAGAAAATCAGGAGGAGGGGTCCTCATTGCAGTCTCTTCAAAATTTAATTCTGAAATTATTTGTTCTTCGAAATTCAAAGAGTTTGAACATGTTTGGGTGAAAGTAAATATAGAAAACGAAAAACATGTATTTGCATCAGTGTACTTTCCACCTGATCATGCCAACAAACATGCTTACGACTCCTTTTTCAAAAATGCTGAAGATATCATATCTGGTCTTCCCCCTGAGGTGAAAGTACACATATATGGTGACTTCAACCAACGCAATGCTGACTTCATCCCTGATTTTGAAAATGAGGGCATCATGCTTCCAGTGGTCGGGGAAAATGAAACGTTACAATTAATTTTCGACAAAATTGCAATTTTGGGCTTGAACCAAATTAATCATGTAAAAAATCGGCAAAATTGTTACCTTGACTTTCTATTGACAAACATCCAAGAAAATTTCTACGTTAATGAAAGTATTGCACCCTTGTGGAAAAATGAAGCATTTCATACAGCACTGGAATACTCATTATTTATTCACAATAACTGCAGACTCACAGTGTGCGAATATGAGGATATCTATGAATACGATAATGCAAATTATGAAAACATAAAAAATAGAATAAACTTAATTGACAGGCAATCACTGATCAGAGAAGAAAATAATGTCGAAAAAGCTGTTGAGATATTTTACAGTTTACTAATGGAAATTATTCGTGAAGAGGTACCTCTGAAAAGGAAAAAACTTTTTGGTAATTCAAAAAATCCCATCTGGTTCAATAGAAATATCAGGAATTTAAAAAATCGAAAGCAAAAGGCTCACAAAATTTATAAAAAACATGGAAGTGATGATAATATGCAGAAATACCTGGACTTATGTGAACAGTTGAACATTGCTATAAATTCTGCACTTGAAGAGTATAATAGAAAAATTGAGAGCGATATAAAGTCATGCCCAAGAAGTTTCTTTAATTATACTAAAACAAAATTAAAATCAAACAATCTACCATCAAAAATGCAACTTGACGATAAAGACGCTAACAACCCGGAAGAAATTTGCCACCTCTTTTCAACGTTTTTCCAAGAAATCTATACGACATTTTCAGAAGAGGATCGGGACCAAAATTATTTTTCATTCTTCCCTGCCCCCTCAAATGACATTAGTGTGCACCAGATAAGTGTACAAGACATCTTATCAGGCTTGAAAGGATTGGATGCCACAAAAAGTGCAGGACCTGATGAAATCCCTCCAGTTTTTATGAAGAAGCTTGCTGTTGAATTAACATCTCCTTTGTTTTGGCTGTTCAATATGTCACTAAAATCCGGCAAATTTCCTAAAATCTGGAAGAAATCATTCTTAGTACCTATTTACAAATCAGGGAAGAAAACTGATATTCGTAATTATCGTGGAATTGCTATAATTTCCTGTATTCCAAAGCTCTTTGAATCCATTGTTAATAGAAAATTGTTTGGGCAATTAAGGAACAGAATTACAAATGCACAACATGGATTTTTTAAAGGCCGTTCCACTTCTACAAATTTACTAGAATTCACCAATTATACTTTGAATGCTATGGACAATGGTAACTATGTAGAGGCTCTGTATACTGATTTCAGCAAAGCATTTGACCGCATTGATATCTCTATGTTACTCTTCAAGTTAGAAAAAATAGGAATTGATAAACCATCTTTAAACTGGATACAATCATATTTAACAAATCGGCAACAAATAGTGAGATATAATGGTAAAAAATCGAATCCTATCCAAGTTACATCAGGAGTTCCTCAAGGCTCACATCTAGGACCTCTTCTTTTCATATTATATGTAAATGATATTTCCTACATTCTTAAGCATATAAATATTCTTATCTATGCCGACGATATGAAGTTATTCATGGAAATCAAGTATGCTAACGACATTGACATCTATCTGAGTGAAATATCTATTTTTGATGCATGGTGTAGTAAAAGCCTACTTCAGTTAAATGTTAAAAAATGTAATTTAATTACTTTTAGCAGAAAGCGAAACACAGAAGAAACAACTGTAGTTTTAGGAAATCAAATCGTTGAAAAATGCGATAGGGTCAGAGATTTAGGCGTAATTTTAGACTCAAAACTCACTTTTATCGATCATTACAACACCATTATACATAAAGCAACAAATATGCTTGGTTTTATCAAACGCTTTGGTTCTAACTTTAATGATCCATACACTATTAAAACTTTGTACGTCGCTTACGTGAGGTCTATATTAGAGTATTGTAGTATTGTATGGTCTCCTTTTATGAAGACGCATGAAGAACGTCTTGAATCAGTCCAAAAGCTATTTCTGTTATATGCTCTTCGTAAATTGGGCTGGACATCCTTCCCTCTTCCATCTTATGAATCAAGATGCATGCTCATTGATATTCAGACATTGAAAAAGCGCCGCGAATTCGCTATGGTTTCATTCGTGAACGATATTGTTTCGCATCGTATTGATTCTCCTAACCTATTAAACAGTTTAAATTTTTATACTCCTTCCCGGCAATTGAGGAATCGTAACTTGTTTTTTATTAATCACCGTCGTACTAATTATGCAAAATTTTCTCCTCTAAACCGAATGATGAGTTTATATAATCAACATTGCGAAACAATAGACTTAACAATGACGCGTAGTAACCTAAGAATATACTTTAACTCTTTAAGATATAGCAGTATATAGATTTAAGTGTTAACATGTAGTCTACTTTGATTGACGATAATAAATAAATAAATAAATAAATAAATAAATAAACTGATTGGCCGATAGCTAAAAGCTTCTGGATTTTTGATCTGGTTTTAAAATTGGAACAACCTTAGCATTTTTCCATTTGTCAGGAAAATATGCTAATTGAAAACATTTGTTAAATATATCAACTAAAAATGATAAGCTACTTTCTGGAAGTTTCTTGATGAGGATGTAGAAAATTCCATCATTGCCAGGAGCTTTCACATTTTTGAATTTTTTTAATAATAGTTCTCACTTCTTCCGAATCAGTCTCCCAGGCATTTTCGAAAACGTTCTCTTGATTGAGAATATTTTCGAAGTCCTGAGTAACTTGATATTCAATTGGACTAGTAAGTCCTAAATCAAAATTGTGCGCACTTTCAAACTGCATAGCAAGTTTTTGAGCTTTTTCGCAATTAGTTAGTAATAATATGTTTTCCTCTTTCAATGCCGGTATTGGCTTCTGAGGTTTTTTCAAGATTTTAGATAATTTCCAAAAGGGCTTAGAGCCAGGGTCCAATTGAGAAATCTTATTTTCAAAATTTTTGTTTCTTAATTGTGTAAAACGTTTCTTGATTTCTTTCTGCAAATCCTGCCATATAATTTTCATAGCAGGATCGCGAAAGCGTTGGAATTGCCTTCTCCTCACGTTTTTTAGACGGATCAAGAGTTTAAGATCATCGTCTATAATCACGGATTCAAATTTTACTTCACATTTTTGAATTGCAATGCTCCTGCCTTCAAAAATGGAATTTGTTCAAGTTTCAAGAGCATTGTCAATATCAAGTTTTGTTTGTAAAGAAATGTTAACATCAAGATTAGAGTCAATATACGTTTCATATATATTCCAGTCGACTCGAAAATAATTGAAAGTGGAGCTGATAGGATTGAGAATCGCTTCATGGGATATTTGAAATGTAACAGGGACATGGTCAGAATCAAAATCAGCATGAGTAACTAATTGGCTACAATGCTGACTAGAGTCTGTTAAGACCAAGTCAATCGTAGATGGATTTCTAGAAGAGGAAAAACACGTAGGGCTATCAGGATATTGGATTGAGAAATATCCTGAAGAGCACTCATCAAATAAAATTCTGCCTTTGGAATAACTTTGAGAATTATTCCATGACCGATGTTTGGCATTAAAGTCACCAATGACAAAAATATTTGACTTATTGCGAGTCAATTTTCGCAAGTCAGTTTTGAGCAAATTAACTTGCTGTCCAGAGCATTGAAAAGGCAAATAGGCAGCTATGAAAAGATTGTTGGAAAACGTTCTCTCTTTGCGTTCTTTCTTTGCGATTTGGAAGAAAACCTGGATTCCCCTAATGGAGTTCAAGATCTCCTGCCTAAATTCCCTTAAATTCGGAGCAACCGACCACGATAGGCGGCACTCTTTGCTTCTTCACTTGAATCAAAGAGCCTGGGTTAGAAGCTGCTTCGATTTGGTGATCGGAAAATTTGTCTAGAGCATCGAACTGATTGCTCATTTCGATACAATTATCAACATTATTAATTTCACCCTTGGAAGAAAGTTTGCATTCCGGAGAAACGTCCTTTCTTCCATTCTTGCCGTGTTTAGTGACAGTTTTAAATCCCACTGTTTTGGAAGGAAGTTGTGAATTCAGAGATTCACCCTTCCTTTTGTTTGTAGTTGCAACCATGTTTGGTCAACAAACGAGAGAAGACGAGACCTCCTAAGAGGTTTTTTCAAAAATGGTGTCCAAGAAGGATTACCACCGCTAGCTTTCGCTAGCTACCAACGGGTCCAACGAAAAATCGAATTAATTAATCCGATAATGGCGAACGAAAGTACAGCTTTTCCGAAAGCACCAATCTTCATGATTGAGTTAAGATTCTTGAGGCATATGGGTTTTAAATACTTGATGCTCATAACTGCCCATTAAATGACACTGTGCCATACCAATCAGATGTGCTGCTCATCAGCGCCTCCTAGTGGCAGTTTTTTGAGTTAGGCAGACATGCAGCTTACAGCCCTTGATTCAATGAGCAACTTTGCTGAAGTAATTATTCTTCCAAATGTTCAGTATCTTGAGATATAGAAAGTCATAACAAATATATGAGTTCCATATAGTAACATTTTCTTAGCTAGCGCCATCATACGGTGAAAGTCCCAACTATCCAATGCGTAATATAATAGCCCTTTCCTTCTTGCAAATCTTCACCGAGGAAAGTATAATTTTATATAGAACTCCTTCTGAGATATTAGTGTCCAAAGTTTCAAAAGTTCGCTGTTTTTGGACCTTTTTCACAATAACCTCTCCCCCCACACTCTTAAAAAAAATATAAATTTACATGAACCTAAATCCTAATTGCACACAAATATCTCCTATATTTACGTTTTATCATCAATCAGAAATCAACATTTATTTCCATACCCCTTTCTAATTCATAAGTCATGTTTTCAGTTTCACATGAGTCATGTTTTCAGTTTCACAAGTGTTCACGAAAACTAAACACAGAGCTTAATTTCGGATGTCACATGCGTGAATTTACATGCTCTTTGACTTTGTTGATAGTGTCAGGCAGTTGACCAAGTCTAACGTCAAAAATGGACGGTCGTCGCTCGTCGCGTTTTTCAAATTACTAATCTTTCGCTGGTTTTGTTTTTCTCAAAACTGAAATGAATTGTGTACCGAAATGATTCAACAGCATGTCTTTTCATTTGTGAAACAATCAGTGTTGTGTAAATAACATAGCTTAACAAAAATGACATTTTTGCGTGTCTCAAGGATCAAATTATGTGTCTCTAGTAGATTTGGGGTTGCTGAATCTGGTGCCATTCTCAGAAATGTTCCAGCACGTCACAATTTTTAGCTACAGGTCGCCAAAGTTGTATAAAACAAAGGTTTCATTATTGTTTACATGAAATATAAGATACAATTTATCATACTTGTTTGTAATCTAATCCACCAAACATGCAAAATAGAACTTGAACTTTCCTTTCAGACATAATTTGATTGAAATTTCGCGATTAAATTTCGATTAAACCGATTTTTTCAACATGCTTGCAGTCTTCATGCAAAATTCTTCGTTTCTTCTATATGGCAAAATACAACAATTCTCTAAACCATCAAAAAATAACTTTTCCGTATCGAAAGTATTACAAACTTTGATGATAAGTATTGTTATACACATAAAGTTTGAATTCTGTGGCAAATTAAGCCAATATATTACCTTACAAGCTGGCAAACTTGCATGCAAGTTGGCTGAAATAGTCATTTTTTGCATTTTCAACAGTGAATATCTCAAAAACTAGACATGCTATGAAATTTCTGAAAACGGCAATGGATTCAGCAACCCTGAATTAAGTGAATGGCGGTATTTTGGTGCTGGAGACAAAAACGTGTTCCGCAGTGTAATAGGTTAAAATCTGTGCAAAGTTTTTACCCAGTATAATCGGGTCGGTCCCCCAAGGAATTTTGGAATATCATCATGGAGAATCAAAACCAGATGACCAATGATCAATACCGACTCAGATCCTAAAACTAGAAGAGTTTTTTGAGAATTTGTGAAAACATGGTGCAAAAATATTGAAAAACAGAAAAGTTATAACGATTTTAATTTGAATTTTGCGGTAAAAAATGAAGCTGCCGGTAGAGGGGTTAAGGTATTAATCCTCCATTTACTCAGCAGTGAAGTGGTCAGTGCAAACAGCGTTGATGTTAATATTGTGAAAAAGTGTTGCATTTATGTCGACAAATGAGCCATTTTCCAGAAATTCAACAAATTTGCAGGATAAAGTACCACATTCATTGGCTTGAATATGTGTTTGGAGCTTGAAGCACACGTCGGTAATCGCAAAGAGGTAAATGTTTTTAATGATTTATTAAGTGAATTACTAAACACCTCAAATGAAAAATGAATTACACGTCAAGACGTATAAGTCAGTCATAATTTACTTTTACATCTCGGCGTGTTTATTGTTTTTGTATTTTGCTGTCATGTAAATTTAAGAAGCGACATAAACTTAAGGTGAAACATCTCGGAATCCAAAGATGGGCGTCACAATGGCTGACTTGTGCCCCTACTCACATTTTCAAGGGCACAAAACTGGAGAAATAGGGTGATGTGCTAGTGTCCATCGTATTAAGCATTGATCAGTGAGAACTGCAATTTTCCCAGTATTGCAGTGAATGATGCTGATACAAACCGATGCCAAACAATTCTTTCTCAAAACGGCTTTAGCATTGTACAATAACATTTTGATAAATCTTGATCTATTTTTGTAAATAATGCAAACAAAATGCATCTTACCGTATTCTCAATCCGTCGTATCGTTTTCAACTCCGTCGCAATCAGTTTCCAGATTCGTCTCACAACTTACGGCTCACTGTGTGTATTGAGTGGTTAAAACACAACATATCAACGCTTTAATAAAAAGTTTTACTAGAATATATAGATCTACGGGCATCTCCCCATTTTTTCAGCATGATAGTACTAATACTAATTTCCTTTAAAATTAATTGTTCGTCATCAAAATTCAGCCCAAACAAATGAACACAATTCCTTTTGACCGTACAATTATGGCATTTGCTCACAGTACAGCGAAAACAACACAATCAAAGGAACCGTATTTTTACGTCGAGCGTCGCGCACACATTGATGCGCACAAGCTTTTTTTTCTCAGTACGACGGATTGCTTCTTTTATGTGCATCTACTATGACTTACATGATTTTTTCGAAGTGTGTATTTTCAAGTAAAATTAATTTAAATTTGCTCTCTAAAAACATCTAGAAGTAAAAAAAGAATTTAATGTTTGAAACGGTACAAATAAAGAAATATTAAAAATATAACTATTAGAACCCACACGTTTTCATGAAATCAATCGATATATTTTTTATTAGTTCTTTTATTCAAGACCCATTTGTCAATCGATATCTAGTACACCTTAACTGCAATTGTGCTCTTTGGAATGAATTACATACTTCGCAAAAACTTACTCGAAGATCCTTCCTTAGTTTTGCCTCACCACAACCTAAACCAGCTTATTCACCACATCGCCATTTCCAGGTCCACATTCGCATCCCTTCGATATGAATTCCGTTCCCTCTGTGCGTGCATATCCCGACTAGCAAACCAAGACTTGGGGAGAACACCACACCAAAGCGAAAATGTCGAAAAATGGGAGGAGGCAATTTTCCCTTGCTGGCTTCTAGCTGCATCTATCTCGCATTTCCATCTTTCCACTCTGCCTAATATTCTCCCTTCACTTTTTTTTTTCATTTTTTTCGGAAACATTGATTTCCCTCCCTGCCCTCCATGCTTGCATGTTTCAATTAGGCGCAGTCGGTATACCGACCTACAAGAAAGTGACAAAAATTCCTCCCTTCCTAAAAGGGATGTCGTCGTCTTTGCGGTCCCTTCATCCCTGTAGGTTTACGCTGAGTTTCCTAGTTTCCTAGTGTCGCTATTGTTTGGTTTGTGTTAAATTTGTTGATTTTGCGTCTGGGATGTTCAGTTTGCAGCTGGAGTGCCAAGTGTAAGCAACCTTCTGTGATTTTGAGATTAGGGCTTTTCTTTGCGGGAGCGTGCGCGCACATTCGATCGACGTTTCGGTTGACCTTCTTGAGGGTTTGTTTTTGTGAAAAATCATGTCTGTTAAATCGGTTGCACCCCCACAAACCTACTCGCGGTTGTTCCGCCCGTGGGATGGTGCCGTGAACAAACTCGGATCAAGTCCCAGTAAATCCAGTGATTGTGATAGTGAAGAAACGATCAAAAGTGAACCTTATGAAATGAGAATAAACTCGCGTCTGGGTATGGAGAGCCCGGTTTCGTCCGAACCTAAGTCACCAGCGTTCAGTCCAATGAAGTTACCGCTGGCAGGAACTCCCGAACTGGATATCGGGGCAGCGTTTCTTGGACACCCTTCAGATTTGGCGTCCTACTATTACTACTACAGTCAGCAGAAACTGGGCGTTGAACTGCTACCACCAGGGTTCAACTTCTCAGGATTACCTATCGATCCGCTAACCTATGAGCAAATGGAGCAGGAATACTTCCGAGTGCTCAGTGAAGATGCCAAAGCCAAACTACTCAGCAGTCGTAAGCAACGGCCGAAGAAGTTCAAGTGTCCACACTGTGATGTAGCCTTCTCCAACAATGGCCAACTGAAAGGTCACATCCGGATTCACACCGGTAAGTTTTTCAGAATAACCTACTAATTCTTAGTGAGTCATTCTAAATCATCCCTTCCATCTCCAACCCCACAGGAGAACGCCCCTTCAAGTGCGACGATCCGGGTTGTGGGAAGACGTTCACCCGTAATGAGGAGCTAACCCGGCATAAGAGGATCCACACCGGGATTCGTCCGTACGCTTGTCAAACCTGTGGCAAGAAGTTCGGTCGTCGGGATCATCTGAAGAAGCACACCAAAACGCACATGCCCCAGGAGCGGTACACGTACGGGCTGGCACCGGTTCCGGCGGCAATGCTGATGCCCATGTACTCGGCGGCCGCAGCTGCCGCCACGCATCTGTACGGATATTGATGGAACAAGTGGAGGTGTAGTTTTGAGTGGGAACTTTGTTATAAGTGATATAATGGGACCAGTGAATATGCTATAGTGGGGAACGGGAATCTAACTATTTTTGAGAGAAGATTTTATGACTGATGTGAATATTTTGTATAGAAGATGGACTTATTGTTAGTTTTATAGTATTTTGGTGAAAATATAAAATTTGAAAACATCTATAACCTTTTATCGATTAGTATGATGACGTCGGGGCCTGTTACAAGTCAAGTAATGGAAAATATAGGGTTAAGTGAGGCAAATAAGATTTATACCTCAATTTAAAACAAATTTTATAAATGCCATGGTGGTTTGAATTCTATTCAAATAAGAGAAATTCACTTTCAATATTATAAAAATCGATTGAGATTTGGAAAAGTTATGGCTATTTGTTGTTTGATACGTAAAATTGAAATTTTTAGTCGAACAAAATTGAGATTTAATTTTATTCAATGTTTTATGTAAGGATGTTTCTAGGCCTATAATAAAAAGGCTTTGAGCTGTCTTTGATTTTGCATAAATGCTTACAAACGATTTTCGACTCATAGTGGGCATAAGTTTGAGCCATCATAAAAATAAATATATATTTTGTGTTTCAGTCAGCAAACTTTAGCCCCACACTACATTAGAACTTTTGTCCCACCGCACTGTGGAAGATTTCGTCATTTTAGCGTTCCTAATTAATACTGCCCGAGCTATGATTCCTAGCGTTTTGGTGTATTCTAGAAAGTTTTTCAGTAAGTGAATGCACTCTATGGATATATTCAGCAGTTTGATCAATCCCCCTAAAAGTGAGATAGAAAATTCATTTTTTTTATAACTTTTCAGAACACTGGGTGGTGTTTTCACAAAAGTTGTAGAAAATGCTCTGCACATAACTGCATATGGGAAGAAGCTAAATTTTCTAAAAATTATACAGAACTCAAAAGCGCTTATTTGAGGCTGAAATTTTGAACACCGGATATCACATATTGGGTGAATAGTCAGAAAATAATTCTGCTAGAAATTTGTTTCCTACTACATTACGAGGCTCATGCATTATCTCAATGTGACTGTTATGCGGTTACAAATACCAATGTTACAAAACAACTTGGTAATTTTTTCGAATTTTCTAGAACAAAATCACAGATTTTAGTAAGTTGATCGAAAGTATACATCATTTGATGACTCTCCACGGTATTAACTCCAATTTGTCAAAAATGTCGTATGTGACTGATTTGCAGTTATGGGCAGTGCTGTTTTATATAACTTTGACGAAGACACCAAGTTCATAACTTCATTACTTTTCAAGATATAATATATTTCTCATAATAACTCCTAAAAGACGGATTTCACGCCAACTCGACACGCGATTGGCAGCACCCCTTCAGAATTCAATGAAACTTTCTGGATGTCAAAAGTGTGTGAAACTAAGATACTTTGCATACTTTGTTTTTTCAAAAACGATCTAGACTAACATTTGGAAAGGGTCAAAGTTTTTTTTACTTTTTTTTATAAACCCGTATAACTCAAAAACGGTAAGACCTACAAAAAAGTGTTGTATGGGGGACTGTCGTGAAATTTCCTGACGTTTTAGAAAAAAATATTAAAAAAATAAAAACACATTTTCTATACTGAAAAAAAAATATTCAAAACTTTAAAGTCGATTTAAAAAAAACGGCCACTTCTGATTGTGATCATCCTTTAGCAAAAAGTTTCGTAATTAAATTTACTAAAAGTCGTCCATACATTGCAAATTGGGCATATTTTAGAGAAAAAAGTTTTTCTAACATCGAATTTTTTAAGTCCCAAAGTTTTTTTTTTACTTTTTTTTATAAACTCGTATAACTCAAAAAAGGAAAGACCTACAAAAAAGTGTTGTATGGGGGACTGTCGTGAAATTTCCTGAAGTTTGAGAAACAAATATTGAAAAAAATAAAAACACATTTTCTACACTGAAAAAAAAATATTCAAAACTTTAAAGTCGATTTAAAAAAAAATTGCCATTTCAGATTTTGGTTATCCTTAAGCAAAAAGTTTCGTAAATAAATTTACTAAAAGTCGTCCATACATTGCAAATTGGGCAAATTTTAGGGAAAAAAGTTTTTCTAACTTCGAATTTTTTAAGTCCAAAACTGAAATTTTTTTTCAAAGATTTTGTTTCAAACCGTCAAATATGATCGTTTTCAAGTGATAAATGAGTTTGAATCAGAAAATAGATTGTATTTTGTGTTTGAGAATAGTTAAAAAACGGAATTATACAGTGATTATGTTTTTTAAATGAAGGCAATCAATGGACTTCGCCTCTGCCTATGAGGAAATCAACTCCGTCTAACAATCCGACGGATTTTTATGGTTCTAAAGGTATCACAACAGTATTGCAAACATTGAAAAGTTACAACCTTATCCATATCCCATTAAATTCTCTTCTAGAAAAAGTTTTGTGAAAAATAACTTACTAAACGTATGTACCTGCGTTAAACGCCAGATGAATAAGAAATAATGAATATGTTTGTATTGTTATCTACCTAAAAAAAAGTTGATAAGCTCATAACTCATGATTTTATTTGCAAATAACAGTCTTCTTTTTCACGAAACAAAAAAGACTCCTTAAAACAAGGTTAAATACTGGTAATTAGCGACTTTTCTGAAAATTATAACGCTGCTCAAGGATATCACTGGAATAACTTCCAATTCTAAATTTATCATAAAAAAGATAATAAATTGGAAAATGTTAGTTTTATTATAATATCAGACCCATGACACAGTAGCAGTTCAGCTATTTATTTCAAAATTGATAAATTTTGTTAAACAAATCAAAAGTTATTTTTAAGTCAGATGGAGCTGCAGTTCATTATAAAAATAGAAAAAAAATTGCCAGCTTATGTAATTTCAAGAAAATACATGGATTGGAAGCAGAGTGGCACTTTTTTGCCACATCCCACGGCAAAGGCCCCTGTGACGCTATTGGTGGCACTCTCAAGCGAATGGCAAAAAAAAGCAAGTCTTGCAAAATACTATGGAAACACAATCGCAACTCCGCGAGAACTATTCGACTGGGCAGTGAAATAAACTGATACATGTATCACCAAATTAAATTTCTGTTATATATCTAATGAACAATATGTTAAAATGTCAGAGGAATTGGTGGAATTGTTTGATAAGGTTAAAACTGTCCCTGGTACCCAAAAATATCATTGTTTTATGCCTACTAGTGATACACAAATTGCAGCCAAACGGTATACCAATTCAGAGGATGAACCAAAAATATTCAATTTATTCAGTAAAGCCCAAAAATAATGTAAATATTCATGTGCAGATACTACGTTTTAGGATATATAGCAATAATAAATATAAAAACAAACCACGACTTTTTTCATAAGCATAATATTGACCTTTTCCAGACACCTGTTAAGATTGGCTTTGACCAAATAAGAAATTAAATATTATTGTGATATCTTTCCAACAATAAAAAAAAACCCATCGGATTGTTAGAAGGAGTTGATTTTCTCATAAGCGGTATGGTGCGAGATCAATTGAATTTAATTTAAAAAAAACTGTATAATTCCGTTTTATTTCTTTTAACTACTCCAAATAAAACAAATATAATCTATTTTGTGATTTAAACTCATTTATCACTTGAAAATATGATCATACTAGACGATTTGAAGCGAAATAAAAATTAAATAAAAAGTTCATTTTGGACTTAAAAAAATCGATGTTAGAAAAACTTTTTTCTCTAAAATATGCCAAATTTGCAATGTATGGACGACTTTTAGTAAATTTAATTACGAAACTTTTTGTTTAAGGATGATCAAAATCTGAAATGGACGTTTTTTTTAATCGACTTTAAAGTTTTGAATTTTTTTTTTCAGTGTAGAAAATGTGTTTTTATTTTTTTAATATTTTTTTCTAAAACGTCAGGAAATTTCACGACAGTCCCCCATACAACACTTTTTTGTAGGTCTTGCCGTTTTCGAGTTATACGGATTTATAAAAAAAAAGGTAAAAAAAAATCTTTGGGACTTGAAATTTTCGATGTTAGAAAAACTTTTTTGTCTAAAATATGCCCAATTTGCAATGTATGGACGACTTTTAGTAAATTTAATTACGAAACTTTTTGCTTAAGGATGATCAAAATCTGAAGTGGCCGTTTTTTTTTAAATCGACTTTGAAGTTTTGAATAATTTTTTTTTATAAAAAAAGTTAAAAAAAACTTTGACCCTTTCCAAATGTTAGTCTAGATCTATTTTGAAAAAAACAAAGTATGCAAAGTATTTTAGTTTCACATAGTCTTCACCCCCAGAAAGTTTCATTGAATTCTGAAGGGGTGCTGCCGATCCCTTTGTCGAGTTGGCGTGAAATCCGTAAAAAACAAACAAGCTTTTTCAGTTTATTTAGTATTTTAGGGCATATTGGCATACTTCTAACAAAACAAGAGGTAAAGAGGTGCAGATAATTTTATGAATTTACAAGTTCTTGAGTATAAGAAGATGTTAAAATGATTTAACTTTTGGAGACTTCAAGGTATGTTACCCATATAACATGTTGTTAAGTTGAGCGCATAAATATATGTTAACTACTATAATAATATCATCAGCTATTCATGAAAGAGTTAAATCATAGAGCTGTGGCAATATGCATTATCCACGGGTTAATGCAAGGTATCTAGAAGGGCGGTAGATCAATGTGTGAAATCGCTCATTCAGCCATATTGGAAACGCATATGACAGCTGGCTAGTTTGTTTTGATAGAACAGAACATGAAATCGAAATAATTGTTTAGCAATAGATTTTCAACACCTCCAATGAAATGTCAACCCAACAGTCTAACAATCAATTTATCTCAAATCACTGAATATCCGTGAAATATACTTTCTAAGAGTTAATCATCTTCTATGATATGCCTGAAGAAAGTTTTATTTTTATTTGAAATATTTTTTTTCTACTCAATAGCATACGGTTTTGATACGCTTCCCAGCGAATCCTCAGGAGTTTCTTCAAAAATACGCTCAGAGTGCACGCTCCTATCCAGTTGAGAATTTGCTTGAGATACTTTCCACATTATGATAACGTTCTGTTTGAGGCCGTCCCGTGTTATTCTGCTGGAATAGTTTTGAAAGCCTTCCGATTAACGGCAGATGCTCTGCAAGATGAATAGGAAATTAAACAAAATTTCACGCCGAAGGCACCGAAAATCAGCTATACAGTCAGTGACATAAGTTAGTAACCAAATGCTGTTTTTCCATACAAAATGTCCAAGTTTGGGGTGCTGTATCTCAGCTTCTGGTAGTTCGAATTGGCTGAAATTTGGATGACGAACTAGAAATAACTTGAAATTTTGCCTGTAAGGGAATTATTACGTTGCAGTCATTTTACATAGAGTTTCAGAGGGTTGTTCAAAGACAAAAGTAAGTAACCGAGAGACTTTTTAATTTAATTCAAAAACAGTAAGTCGTGGAAAGTTGGTGTGTTCTGCAAATTCGTGTGACTTCTGCAATTGAACAACTTTGTGGAACAGACCAACCAGCCATAACTTAGCGTTTTAGAATAAAATCACAAAGTCTCTCGGTTACTTACTTTTGTCTTTGAACAACCCGCTGAAACTTTATGCAAAATGGCTGCAATGTAATAATTCCCTTACAGGCAAAATATCAAGTTATTTGTAGTTCGTCATCTAAATTTCAGCCAATTCGGACTACCAGAAGCTGAGATACAGCACCCCAATCTTGGACATTTTGTATGGAAAAACAGCATTTGGTTACTAACTTTTGTCACTGACTGTATCTTGTGTTGTAGGATGGTCACAAGTTCTAAAATATAAGCGGAATTTTATGTAATATAAATAATATGATAATTACTTTAAAGAACTTACTTCTCCGGACAGACAAACAACACAGCAAATAGCGAGAATGCTGATGCGCGAGAAATTTTCACTTGCGTGATAAACAAACAGGTTCTAGCAACTGAGTTTCCAAGATTGAAAAGAAACTCATGTACACAAACTCGCCAGCTGTCAATTCCACCTTCCCCTCAGTGTACCATACTCCGCATCCACTGACTGCTTAGATCAATGTACCTAGCATTACAGGTACCTTGGTTTAATGTATGTTTCACAAGGAGTCTTTCTTTTTTTTAATTTCTTTATAAGGGTCGATGTACCAATACCCGCATAGCTAAGAACAAATATTCGTATAAAATCGAAAAATAACGCCAGCGTCATTATTTTTACATCATCTGAAAGCTTTTTATCTTGGTTTTGAGGGAAAAGTATGAAAACTATGAAAACTTATATGTTTGTATTTATTTTCGCCTGTGCCGTTATAAGAATACATGTGCCTATAGTAGTACTGTTTCTAATTTCTGTTCTTATAGTAACACTAGCATCACAGCGTTGGCAAAATACTAATCAAATCCGTATTTTTACAAAGCTTTTATATTTTTCCTTGAAAGTGTGGATCAAAAGCTTTCATCTGATGTAAAAAAAGTTCTTAATTCAATAATTATTTCGTATAATAAAAAATAGTTTCTCTCAGTAGTGCTACTATAGAAACAATAGGTTCACTATAGGCGCAAGGGAGCTCAAACTTTAAGCAAAACTAATTATTTCGATCATTTTTTGAACAAAATCAAAATGTGTATCAATGGTACTTAGATAAATAGCTCCTGACCTTCATGTCAAAAAATATTTTGAAAAGTATCGAAAAGCTTAACATTACATATAATTTGCAATTGGATTAGATGGACAAATTGATGTGAAGATTGTTACATCATTGAGATTATGTCGATGAAATGCGCCCAAATTTTCTCGGTGTGTGAAGATTAATACCAATAAAGCAGCTGAAATGTTTCAAAATACCTACCAGCAAAATCTCTCTCGTCGCCTTTCATCACGGTCAAGGTTACACATACTGAAGCCTTGACCATCGAAACTCATCACAGGCTACGAACAATGCAGCCCCATTGTACCACTATCGAAGCCGGCGTGCGGTCGCATGAGCAATGATCCAAAAGTTTACCAAAAAGTGCATGCTCCGAAGTGAACTAAGTGTTCAATAGTGCGATTAAACACTCCGTTATCGGTGAGAACGTCAAATACTTGCAGGTAAATCCCAAGTATGAGCTCTAATAGATTAAAATGACCTCTAACAACCACCTTTATCTGCAAATAGCATCCAACAGTTTGGCCCTGATCCACGTACTCAAGAGGGATCTAATTCTACTAGGGCGAACAATAGAGGTAATTCAAACAATGTTTGCCAAGCTACCCATCCCTAATTGTGCTCTACTAGGTGTCATTGCATGATCGACGAGTTATCAGACGCCAGGTGGATGGTTCAAAATCCGGTTTACCGTAGATTATCCCAGAGCACGGACACTGCCAATAATAGGTAACCAATCACTTGCGTCAGCATAGAGCACTAGTTTATACTTGCATGTGGTCTTTCAGCAGCATCAAATTCGACCTGGACCGTTTTGTGGCAGAAGTCCCACTCAAGACAGCATAAAAAGGCCTTCATCAGGTAAAACGACCCATCAATGCAATTTCCTATCGATGGGCTAACGCCAATCGCCTCAAGAGGGATCTAATTCTACTAGGGCGAACAATAGAGGTAATTCAAACAATGTTTGCCAAGCTACCCATCCCTAATTGTGCTCTACTAGGTGTCATTGCATGATCGACGAGTTATCAGACGCCAGGTGGATGGTTCAAAATCCGGGTTACCGTAGATTATCCCAGAGCACGGACACTGCCAATAATAGGTAACCAATCACTTGCGTCAGCATAGAGCACTAGTTTATACTTGCATGTGGTCTTTCAGCAGCATCAAATTCGACCTGGACCGTTTTGTGGCAGAAGTCCCACTCAAGACAGCATAAAAAGGCCTTCATCAGGTAAAACGACCCATCAATGCAATTTCCTATCGATGGGCTAACGCCAATCGCCTCATCAGAGGGCCTTTTATTTGCAGGCTCAAATAGGCACTGCACTCCACGCGACGTTCTCATCGCTCAGCACCCCAGCTACCTGCACGCTCTCCGTCAGTCGGTCAAATTCTGGGAGGAAGGTCCTACACGAGTGCCAGTCGAGAGAGATCATGACCAAATTGCATCAAAGGTGCATCCACCTGCGACAACATTGAGCAGGCAGCGCGACAACCCGCACGTACAACTTGTTGCAACCCTAGTGCGACTGGGACGTGCTACATTCTCGAGCTCTCAACAACGGTGTGACAAGCCACGGTGGCCGTATCACCAACAGTTGTAGCGCGACAGCCGCGGTGCAGCAAAGTGCAACGCAGCGATCGGGTGAAGGCCTTCCTGGTCGTGTAGCACCCGGTGGTGTGCGACGAAGCCAACGTGGAGCAGAATGCATCGATGGTAGCAGCACGGGGCCCCCAACGATACTGTTAGTGAGTAGCAATGAGAACCTAGCATAAGCTTGAAACATTGTACCGGTAGATCGAAGGTTTGCGAAAATAGAAGTATGAGATGTTAAATGTTACGTTCCATGGTAGCTCTAATTTCTACCTTGCCGTTATCTTTTGATTGAGTCATTTTTTTTGGTTCCATCGGCGCTAGTGCACTATGCAAACAGTGGCTAGCCGGCCTTATCCGTCAATCTGAACCAAGAGTTTTATTAGAAGGTGCACCGACGCCGGGAGGACCACTTTCTGTTTGTAGTACTGTTGGTCATATATTCCATTGAGGCACTACCCGAGTTTTAAAGCGTTGTATCCTTCTCGAAGCTTTTCCCCTCGGGAGTTGGCAAATTAAACACAATAAGGGAAAATTGTTACAAGATTTGCGAAAAAGTTACACGTCTTCTCAGTGAGAATCGAACTCACGACTCCCAGATCTCTAGTTAGGGCGCGTTACCCCTACGCCATGAGAGGACTCATGAACGCAGAAGTTAACCTGAATTCGATTTCAGCTCAATAATCACGTGGTCCTTTTTCGCAGAGTGCACCTCTTTTGGATGAATTAGATGCCCATCCAAACACAACGCTTTATGTATATATCCAACGCCTAGCCCAAGAGCGCATTATTTTAGGTATGGAAATAGCACACTACACTAGCCAGCAACTGCGCTGGCTGAGGTTTCTATTGTGTGGGCTTCCAATGGGTCGCGACGTTATAACCTGAAGCGTACGATTTGACAGATAACTTTGAATTATTCTAACAATGTATGTTGGAAAATTAAAGTTTTTTAATCGCTAATCAAACCTTCATGCCAAAAACTGTCGAATGCTTTTTCTATGTCTAGAAGAGCAAAGCCAGTAGAATGGCCTTCAGATTTGTTGGAACGGATCAAATTTGTTACACGTAAAAGTTGATGAGTGGTCGAATGTCCATGGCGGAATCCGAACTGTTAATTTGCAAAAATTGAATTTTCGTTGATGTGGGTCATCATTCTATTCAAAATGACGTTTTCAAAAAGTTTACTGATGGAGGAAAGCAAACTGATTGGACGATAGCTAAAAGCTTCTGCAGGATTTTTGTCTGGTTTTAAAATTGGAACAACCTTAGCAGTTTTCCATTTGTCAGGAAAATATGCTAATTGAAAACATTTGTTAAATATATCAACTAAAAATGACAAGCTACTTTCTGGAAATTTCTTGATGAGGATGTAGAAAATTCCATCATCGCCAGGAGCTTTCACATTTTTGAATTTTTTAATAATAGTTCTCACTTCTTCCAAATAAGTCGCCCAGGAATTTTCGAAAACGTTCTCTTGATTGAGAATATTTTTGAAGTCCTGAGTAAATTGATTTTCAATTGGACTAGTAAGTCCTAAATTAACATTGTGCGCACTTTCAAACTGCATAGCAAGTTTTTGAGCTTTTTCGCAATTAGTTAGTAATAATTTCTTTTCTTCTTTCAATGCCGGTATTGGCTTCTGAGGTTCTTTCAAGATTTTAGATAATTTCCAAAAGGGCTAAGAGTCATGGTCCAACCCAGTGTCCAATCGAGAAATTTCATTTTCAAAATTTTTGTTTCTTAATTGTGATAAACGTTTTTTGATTTCTTTCTGCAAATCCTGCCATATAATGTTCATAGCAATGTTTGCAATGTTTCACTTGAATGTTCAATAACAATTTAATGCTAAAAATAAATCATTATCTAACCGAAAACCTTACAAGGATTCTGATTTTATTTCAACTTTCCACAGAAATATCAGATAATTGAAAAAAATTCCAGTAACAATGCTACAATCTACAATACTTACCGCTTAGCACGCTATCTTTCCCAACGATTTATTATCGCTCCCCCTCATCTCCGGGAACCATGTTTCATTTCAATAACACGCAAATGCATCCACCGAACTGGACCGAAAGCAGTTTGGCAAGGATTTACCAAATTGAATATCTATCCCTCGTGGTGCTGCTGTGCGTTGTGCATCAATACCCTGTTTCCTTTTTCATTACCGTAACGTCGTCGCGTCGTCATCTCGTTACTCGGCTGGAGAGGATGGCGCGATTAAGGCCACCGGAAGGAGTGCTAACAAGTCCCCTCTGTTGAAGCAGCGAAAAACCCACAGTTGCCCCTAAAATAACTTTCACTGCCTCGTTATGGCCTCCTTTTCCGATCGCACATCATCCCTTTGCATATAGGGTAAATGTACCATTAGTGGTGCACCTAAGGGAAAACTGCTAAACCACGGTGATAAAATCATCAAATATATGATTTTAACGTATCAGTCGATAGATTTCAAATCCTTCTATCATTCAAATGTATAAAAATCACAATTCATTTGAAATTTCCCTGTAAAAAGCCTTGCACCAATAATAGGAACACTGTTCCTTTAGTGGAGGTATGTTTTAAGAATGGTTCCTTTAGTGGCGCAATCCATTGATTTCTTATGGGACCCTCCACTATGGGTACCGATGCACCACTATAGGTGCAAAGGAGCAAAAAAATTAAGCAAAACAATTGTTTTAAATAGTTTAACGGTTAAATTTCATGAATATTTTTCGATAACTTGTATTATTTTCGCATCGTACATCATAGAAAAATATCACATAGCCATAAATTAGTGCGAAACATGTCAAAACACACTACCTCCACTATTGGAGCTACCTCCACTAAGGGAGCGTTTGCCCTAGTAGGATACCGTAATCGGGAGTAATTTTGATCGTGTTCAGGAAAAAAATCTGATTTTTTCGTCATTTTGTATATTTTTTTATATTTAAAAAAGAGTACGGATATCTTAGTGATCAATCGCAGTTAAAAAATTGGATCGTTTTGTATGTTGTGGGTCCTGCGCTATCAAAGTTTCCCCCATTATCAAAGATACCTTGTTTAACGGTACCTACTTACTAGCAGACTGGTACAAACGGGGAGGGATTTTACTCTATTTCTCTGCTAAACTTTAACTTTATATGCATACACGTTACTAACGGCATCGACCCTCACCCAACATGGCGAACAGACAATTTATATTTTCCCCCTTTTTCGGGTCATTCTTTTTCTTATTCAATTCGAACGATACAATGGCGCGATGGCCCCGTCACGCGGGTTTTCCTTTTGAGTTTTTCCCTCTGCTCTGCTGCCATAAATTTGTACAGTTTGAGGGATATTTTTCAATGCCTGACTGAACGGTCGGATGAGTGTACAATTTTTCCTGTCATGGCCCATCGGGTTTGCGCCGGGGAAAATTGTCCCGACGGGGTTTGAGACGCGGATTTGATCGGTAATGGTGAGGAAATGAGATTTTCGTATAAATTTGTTGCAAACCATGACAGTGTGGGGGTATACAGTAACGTTGGAGATTCATGTATAATTTTTCATAGTAGAATATATATAAGAGAACTTAAAACCACATATGAGAATATTCTTGAATTTCATCCACCACTTCAGCGTTTTGAAGTTTGGGCCCCAGGTCTATAATCTCCTTAATGAGTTTTCATCTACTCAATATGTAGTCCAAATTAAATTTTGTAGATATTCCTGATGATAAATCTAGAATTCTAGAGAATTAGTTTGCATTTTAGATGACCATCTTTGAATTATGGCAACACTTTTCCTAAGCTTCGATATTTTTGTGAGCAATTGACTGCTTTTTTTATGCGTACAGATGTAATTTTGTTTTAGAAACAATAGGTTCACTAAATGTTCATAAATCTTGAAAATATAACAAAAATACTTTCAATTCTTTTTAAAGTTTATATTCTATGAGCATCGTTCAACATGTATACTATTTCATACTATTCTGAATATCATATGATTGTGGATTATATTGAAACTGTATGTATCAACTCAAGACTAAGTAGTGTTCTTTAAGGTGAAGATGAATTGAAGCCAAACTTCAAATTTTCAAGTGCACGGATCTGGAGAACCAAACATCCGTTTAAGCTGAAAACTTAATCGATTGGTCACTAGCTGGTGGTGACCAATCGATTAGGTTTTCAGCTCAAACGGATGTTTGGTTCTCCAGATCCGTGCTCTTGAAAATTTGAATTTTGGCTTCGATTCATCTTCACCTTAATTTAACAGTACTTCAGAGCTCAGCTGAATTTAATTGACCTCATTCTAACATAGTGCCTGCTTGATTTAAAAAGATTGTCTTTAATTAAATTTGCTTGATAATTTTCCATTTAAAAAGTAAATTGCAAAATTACCTCAATGTACACAATATTCATCGGTAATACAACATTTTCCATGACTTCTAATAAAATCTATTGCATAACTCAATCGGTTTGTATGATTCTATACCCAGACAACCAGAAATCGCATGAAAGTTCACGTTACAACTCGTTTATACATACTCATTACATCAAACCCACAAAACACCGTGGATAAACTCGTCAGATTGATGAGTTTCCTCGCATAAAACATTTTTTTCTGAGTTCATTTGAACATTTTATTTCGTCCCGTACACTCGTACAAAGTAAGTCGAATCAATCCGTAGCAGCTGTCAAATCAACATTTGTTATCATAAGTTAAGTCGCATAAGATCACAGGTTAGTTCGGTAGTATATCTATACATTCGCATTGTATGTTATTATTCATCACATAATATATGCACGCATATCGCCTCCACTTTTGTACGTAGAAGGCCTTTTCGCGACATCTTATGAGTGAAATTTTGCACATACAAAGCCTCCTGGTGATTTCGTTATACGTGGTTGTCTGGGTATCTGTTTTTTAGATAAACTCTTGATAACCATTGTTGCCAATACCCCTCGTTACGATGGATAGGTGGTGAAACGACTTACCATTCCCTCAGACGAGTCTGTGTAGAAACGTGGAATGATAAACTGCGAATGACATTGCTCGTAATCTGCTATCAGTGAGATTATAATTAGTCAGCACCTGAGACATCAGCACTATCAGTGAGTTGTTCTTCAAATTATATTTCGAAGTGAGTTTGAATGAATAAAATATAAATTGAATATATCTTTCTAACAGTTATAATTAATATTCGTAGAATTAGGGTATCTGCTTCCTAAAAAAATGCCGTTAGTTTTCCTAGACTTACAGTTGAGCATTCAAGATACGTTTAGCACCTATAATGAAAAATAGCACATACTTACCTTAACCTGAAATTATATAGAACTTACCTACCTTTAGATTTCTGTGAATTGATCGTCGTTAAATCCCTTTGCAAAGATTACCAGTAATATTGTACGCAGAAGAACACCTGAAACATAACTAATCAAGGATAAATATATTACAGCCTTGTAGCTGCTTGATAGCGACTTACAAGACGGTGTTTTATTTGGCAATTGGGAACAATCTACAAGGTAATGCATCCTATGTTGGATGATTGATTGTTGCCCGCCGGACGTTTCTGCTTCAGTTCCGGTGAATCGCGAAGGCAGAAAGGCGATCTATCCAAGAAGACATCTTTCGGCACAGTACGCTAAGCGCGGTAGGCTTCAAGTCACCAACTGGATGTGGCCCTAGGACGGTGTACGAGAAGCAGCTTAGTGCAGTAAATTTAGCCCGATTTTTCTGTGTCCCTTGTTATCGCATTTGCTCGTTCGCAAATCGCTCTGCTAGAAATAAGTTAGTCAGAGTTAGAGTTAGATTCATCAGTGCAGCAACGTCGGATAAAAATGTCGATGTGTCGACTCCGGGCGACGAGAAGCACTGTAAGAAATGCGATCGCGGTGAAATCGATGACAATATGGTGTGTTGCGACGTTTGTGAAGCTTGGGTACACTTTCAGTCCGCTGGTGTTACCGATTCCATTGAAGATCCCGATAAGAGTTGTAAATGTAGTGCTTGTTTAGCCGACTGGAATGGATCCTCGAAGTTTGAGGTGTCATTCAACGAGTCGTCGGTTAGCAAGAGTAGTCGTGTTTCGCTGAGGCTACAGCTCAGCCTGCAACTGCTCGAAGAGTAACAGATGTTGAAGAAAAAGCGTGCAGCGGAAGAGTTGAAAATCCGTAGACAGGAGAAAGAGGCTAGGTTGAAGGAGATGGATGATGAACAGGAATACTTGAAGCAGAAATAGGGCAAAATGGTCCAAAATGCCACTTTAAGGATTTGTGTCGTTTTCTTGTAATAAGATCCACATTTGAAGTCCATTCGAAGTCTTAACAGTAACTTTACAATATTTGCTAGCTACCACAATGAAAACATTTCCCAAATGTGAGTTTTTTTATGGTTTTAAATCGTGTCGAAAAGTTGATTAAAAAATGGGGGAGGTTCAAAATGACCAAATGGGTGGGGTAAAATGCCATTTAGTATGGAGTTTGAAGAGTTAGCAACCATGCTTCCCCATGAGTTTGCTCTGTGGCATGGAAACGCTTATTGGTTAATAAAATCAACGGAAAACCTTAATATTTAGGCAAAAAAGTGAAAATTGTTGAATATCACCGGGAAATTAAGTAAAAATCTATAAGTTTATGTCCATGGATTGTAGCAGCACTTCTTGGGTAAACGTATTTGAACGCCGTTTGGCAAATTATACAAATTGAAACGTTCTAGGAATGATTCAATGAGTCGGGCCATTTTATCCCATCTGTGCGTATTGGGCCATCTTCCCCTATATGAGTTGTTGATGCAGATCGGCGATGAGAAGGAGTCATCGAGCAGGAAAAGCGCAATTAGTGCAAAGAGTAAGCGTGATCAATTGGAGAAGTGGATGACTGCAGGATCGTCAGCGGATGGAGTGGGTCATTCGAAACTGACGATTATCCAATCGGGGACAACCTTTTCACTGCCAATCGCCAGTGAAGATGGCACCGGAGCAAAACCACCGTCAAGCAGGAACCCTGTGGTGAAGAAGATAGGGATCCCTTTGGTTGTGCTAAACGAGGGTATGCTGTACGCAGATCCGACTATTCCAGTCAGGGCGGAAGCGTCATAGCTTTGATGCAATATGCCTTTTCATGTGACAGATCCGTCTATGCATTTGTTTACATCGGTGGAGGACCGGTGCTAACACGGGCCTGTCATTTTCATAGAAGAACTGTCAAAGTGCTTCCCAATCAGCTGAGTCATGTGAATAGGCCTATCCTACGAACAGCTGGCGACGGCAGCAGTGCCAGAAAGCCTGTCAAACTGCCCAACTACGCGTGGTTTGGCACCAATGCACAATGGTTCGATCTAGCACATATGTCGGCCAAAACCTTAAACTCTCTTTATAATAGCTGAAATCATATATTTGACATATTTTATGCCATATTTATGTATAATGGAATTTTATTTTTAAATATCTCTAGTTTTGAACTTATAATCAGAATACAAAGGTTTGGACAATACATTTGCAACATTTTTAATCTTCCATAGAAAATGGTCAACTTGGGCAGGGTAGTTCTCAGTTATTTACTGACGGATTTAAATGAAATTTTCACAACATGTCAGGCATAACATGAATTCAAACATTCATCATTTTCCATGCACAACTCCAATAGTAAAACCAACTTGACTAAAGTGAAATTTTTGACGAAACCTTTTAAATGATTAATCCAAAAATATTGAAGCTCTACACAAAAACCATCATTTGCAAATTTAATCATGTCGTTTAAAGGAGTTTTTTATTTTTTTAATATGTCAATTATTCAATTTTGTAAAGACTACGGTGAACTCGCGATTTGAAAAGTCACTCAAAAATATATGTTACAATTCATGTGATGTCTGAAAAACTGTGAAAATTTCACGCAAATTTATCCTTAAATATTTCAGATTCAACAACTAGCCTCAATGCAAGTATCATTCATTTCATCAGTTTCAGCATGATTTTCATGTCTATAGCTTTAGTCTGTTTTCATACTTACTTTGGCAGCCAAAGCAAATCCACGTAAAGATCGATCTTTTCTAATTTTATCTGGAAGTTACATTCGAAGGAAATAGTTTCGTTCGATCATATTAATAAGCCGAGAGAATTTGTATTAATTTATTTGGTGAATTTATTTAGTACCAGTTCAAATGTTAATTAAAAGCATTTCAATACCATATGCAAACCAAAAAGAGGTGTGGACAATATTTAATTAAGGTATTGCGCATATATTGGGGGACTTATTCTTTACACCAACGTGATTCGATGCTATCCCGCACTTTTATTCACACATTCGCACTTATGAGGCCGCACTCCAGAGGTGAAAGAAATACACAATATAATATCAAAATATTGTATGCATAGGGGCGCAGAGCACCGTAGCAGTAAACAAAATAAGTTGAGAATCGTGGGTTCTAATCCCACCAGTCGAGGATCTTTTCGTTAAGTAAATTTTCTCGATCTCCCAGGGCATAAAGTGATTGATAGACTCTTTATTATGGGGAAATTCAGGCCGAGGCTGGTCCATCCTCGGGCATAAAGCATCAACGTACCTGTAACACGATATACACATGCAAAAATGGTCAATCGGAAAAAAAGTTCTCAGTTAATAACTGCGGAAGTGCTCGTCATAAGAAATACAAGCTGAGAAGCAGGCTTTGTCCAAGTTGGGACGTAACTCCAGAAAAAAAACGAAGAAAAAGATAGGTGCGAGTTTTTTGTTGCTTCTCGGGATGCCATCCATGGCTACTACGATTGAAATGCGCGTACTAGCGTATCACTGGATTGTTATTATTCAACTAGAATTGCACTCCGTACGCATTGAAAGTGGTCTATCGCAAGTTTTCGCAAAATAATTTGTACCCTTCTTGAAAGCTCTTGTTTTTGGCTTTCGAATGAACTTATTCTCATAGCGGGCATTCGCGGGCTACTAATGTCTCAGGGTACCGTAAAACGGGGTAACTTTGATAATGCGGGTAACTTTGATAATGCGAGACTCTCAACATACTAAACGAAATAACAAAGTTCCTATTAATCTGTTAAGCAAAACGAATGCAAAAGTAAAGAGTATTAGTATGACACTTCATGTTAAAGCTATTTCCGTTGGAATCAAGTACATTTGAGGATTTATATGCAAATGTGGTAAATTTATAAGATTTTAGCAATTTTGAAATGCTCTCAAACAATCTGTTCTACGATCACTATTTGATGAACTCATAATGAATTCGTCACTTATACTTGACAGCCTAGTTATAGTAGAACTCGAATTCGGACTCAAAACTCTTAGCGAATACTATTTTTACAAACTGGGGCCAATTTTGTAATCTAAGTCAGAAATTTCCATATAGCGTTAAACGCCTAAAGATATGCAACGCCCTACAAATGTTCTATAATTCATTCAATTTTGTTCGAGTGATGCTCCATTATCAAAGTTACCCCAAAACAGAAAACCGACTTTCGATTATATGAAAAATTATACATCCATTAAGAATAAATCTTTTGGAAATCTATCAACTGGAATCGATAGTTAGGATACCAGTACTTGTTTTAAAATTATGAATTAAAAATTTTTGAAACAACATGCATAAATATTCAAGTTTTCTTCGAAAAAACTATCAAAGTTACCCCGTTTTACGGTACTTATTTTTAAAAATTAATATGTATTTTTTTTTTTTGAAGAATTTATTGCCTAAATTTACTTTGTATAAACACAATAAAAAATTTTATTCAATTCAGGTATACTTTATGTATCTATACACAACTTTTCTGAAGTTACCATGGCGGTTTGAGCTCTCCTCAAAATCATAAATAGCTGGTGAATTATTGAGTGCAATTATTTATTTTCTTAAAAATCATGTCCACTCGAAAAGTTATATAAAATTCAAAACTCAATGAATCTCCTTCAAACTGTGGATTTGAACCACCAATATGTTAAGGAAGTCGGGAAAAATATTACCGTTTGGAGAAAACAACTTTATTTTTTGAGGTTTTCCGCCTTCGAACCATAATGCAGTGAAAACTGTATCTACAATTGCACCGAACGGGTCTCTCCTAACACGCACTGTCCCGGCGATTGCCTCAATTACTAACGCGATGGTTCAGAGAGCGGAGAAGGTTAGAGTTACACAATCCGCTATTCCTGGCATGCCTCTGGTCTATTCGTATCCAGAGATGACAATTCCATCGAGTTCTCAAATTTTCGAACGGTATTGGTGGAAATCAACTAGCCTTTCCTGTATCGGCCACGGGTCAAATTCCATCTCGAGGTTCGTTTCCGCCAAGTTCAGCGCAACTACCAGTTAGAAGTCGTTCCACATTCCAATATTCATTGGCTCCAGAAGTTGCTGTCACTCAAAATCAAGCGTGCTATCCGACAGTTGCAGAGTCAACAAATTCGTTATTTCACTCTATCCCTTCAGCAGTTGATGCACCTTTTGGTATTCCAGTTAATTCACGAGTTATTCGGGGAAACCCTGCACCAGTTATGAATCCAGTCATACCAGGGCCAATGGGAATCGATTATGTGCAGAGCAGTCCGCTAGTTCAGACAATTGGACCAACTAGTGCTCAATTGGCGGCACAAGTGAAGCCACGAGAATTGTCAAAATTCAACGGTGACCCTCAGGAGTGGCCGATATTTTATAGCGCTTTCAAGAGCCAGGCTACAGCGATGTCTAGGAGTGCCGGCACTGGAGGCAGTGCGTAGCCGTCTGCTATTACCCGCTTCGGTTCCTTATGTGATGCACACTCTGCACAAGCTATATACTTTACTTACTTTTGCTAGTTCTACGTCCTTCAAGACATAACCTGCGCCACAATGTTACGCCAATTAACTCGGTCCATGGCTGCTAACCTCCAGTTTCTCGATCGCCCCACACTTCCAAGATCCTGCTCCACTTGGTCAAACCACCTAGCTCGTTGCGCTCCCCTTCGTCTTGTACCGGCCGGATTTGAGGTGAACACCATTTTTGTGGGATTGTTGTGCGGCATTCTCACAACGTGTCCCGCCCATCGTACCCTTCCAGCTTTGGCGACCTTCTGGATACTGGGTTCACCGTAGAGTTGCGCAAGCTCGTGGTTCATCCTTCTCCTCCATACGCCGTTCTCACATACTCCGCCGAAGATCGTCCTAAGCACACGTCGTTCAAAAACTCCTAGCGCTTGCAGGTCCTCTTCGAGCATTGTCCACATATCATGCCCGTAGAGGACTACCGGTCTTATCAGCGTCTTGTACATGGTACACTTAGTACGGAAGGGAAATTTACCAGACCGCAAGGTCTTGAGGAGTCCGTAGTAAGCACGACTTCCGGCAATGATACGTCTTCGAATTTCTCTGCTGCAGTTGTTATCCGACGTTATCAATGATCCGAGGTAGACAAATTCGTCCACCACCTCGAACTCATCCCCGTTGATCATCACGCATCTGCCAATGCGAATTCTATCGCGCTCGGTTCCTCCAGACAGCATATATTTCGTCTTCGACGTATTTACCTTCAATCCAACCCGATCTGCTTCACGTCTCAGCCTGGTATACTGTTCAGAAACCACCTGGAACGTTCTTCCGACAATGTCCACGTCGTCAGCATAGCAGATGAACTGGCTGGATTTATTGAAGATCGTGCCCCGCATGTTGAACAGGAGGCAGGAAAGACCATCGCCTTGTCGAAGTCCTTTGCGTGTTTCAAACGGGTCCGATAATGCACCCGATATCTTCACACAGCACTGTACACTATCCATCGTTGCTTTAATCAGTCTAGTCAGTTTCCCGGGAAAACCATTCTCGTCCATAATCATCCATAGCTCTTCGCGGTCGATGGTATAGGCCGCTTTGAAATCGATGAATAGGTGGTGCGTAGGGAATTGATATTCGCGACACTTTTGGAGGATCTGCCGCAACATAAAGATCGCCCGTCCACACCGGCTTGATAACTTCCCACAAATCTGCTTGCCAGTGGCGATAGACGGCGGAAGATGATCTGGGAAAGCACTTTATAGGCTGCGTTAAGAATGGTGATCGCTCGATAGTTCTCACATTCTAACTTGTCACCCTTTTTGTATATTGGGTATATTGATCCCTCCTTCCACTCCTCCGGTAGCTGTTCTGTATCCTAGGTCC
Organism: Aedes aegypti; assembly: GCF_002204515.2. Taxonomy (NCBI): domain Eukaryota; kingdom Metazoa; phylum Arthropoda; class Insecta; order Diptera; family Culicidae; genus Aedes; species Aedes aegypti. The sequence goes on along the minus strand of NC_035107.1, from coordinate 224,046,347 downwards.
TGGCTATCATTCGGTGCAGACAAGTGGCCAACCTGTCCGGGCCCATTTTAATAAGTGCCGCTCCAATATCATCCTTTCCAGCTGCTTTGTTGTTCTTGAGCTGTTTGATAGCACCTATTGTGGGAGTTGGCACGTCTCCTTCATCCACCGTACTGATGAAGCCATTCCTCCTGCTATCTTGATCTTCCTCCTCTGCGCCGTTTAGGTGTTCATCGTAGTGCTGCTTCCACCTTTCAATCACCTCACGTTCGTCCGTCAAGATACCTCCATCCTTATCCCGGCACATTTCGGCTCGCGGCACAAAGCCTTTGTGGGATGCATTGAGTTTCTTGTAGAACTTACGCGTGTCTTGAGAACGATACAGCAGCTCCATCTCTTCGCACTCCAACTCTTCCAGGCGGCGCTTTTTATCCCGGAATAGATTGGTTTGCTGTCTTCGCTTCTGTTAGTATCTTTCCACGTTTTGACGGGTGCCTTGCTGCAACATCATCGCCCGCGCTGCATTATTCTCGTCCAAAACCGTCCGACACTCCTCGTCAAACCAACCGTTCCGTCGATTTCCTTCCACGAACCCAACGGCACCTTCCGCTGCGTTGTTAATGGCTACTTTGAGACTACTCCAGCAGTCCTCAAGAGGGACTTCGGTGAGCTCTCCCTCTTCCGGCAACGCAGCTTCAAGGCTTTGCGCGTAATCAGTTGCGACTTCGGGTAGCTTGAGTTGTTCCAGATTGTACCGTGGCGGGCGTCGGTACCGAATGTTGTTCACAACGGAGAGTCGTTGGCGCACTTTAACCGTCACTAGGTAGTGGTCCGAATCGATGTTTGCGCCGCGATAGGTTCTGACGTCGATAATGTCCGAGAAGTGTCTTCCATCAATCAAAACGTGGTCGATTTGCGATTCAGTCTGTTGGGGTGATCTTCAGGTGTACCGATACGGGAGGCTGTGCTGGAAGTAGGTACTACGTATGACCATGTTTTTGAAGGCGGCGAAATCAATCAGTCTAAGGCCGTTTTCGTTCGTAAGCTGGTGAGCGCTGAACTTCCCTATAATCGGTCTAAATTCCTCCTCATGGTCAACCTGAGCGTTGAGATCTCCGATAACGATTTTGACATCATGGCTTGGGCAGCCATCGTATTCACGTTCCAGCTGCGCGTAGAAAGCGTACTTATCGTCATCGTCACTTGCTAGGTGAGGGCTGTGCACGTTGATTATGCTGATATTGAAGAAACGGCCTTTGATCCTCAACTTTCACATTCTGTTGTCGATAAAAGCTGTGCCCAGCTCATGTCTGTTGCCGCAGCTCTGGTAGATGTTATAACCTTCCCTATACGTATGTACCGTCGACCCTTTCCAGCAAACCTCCTGCAGCGCTACGATGTCGAACTTGCAGACCCTCAATAATTCGGAAAGAATGCGGGTACTTCCCAAGAAATTGAGAGACTTACAGTTCCATGATCCGAGTTTCCAATCGTTATTTCGTTTTCGATGCCTGGGTCTATGCCGATTGTTCCGGTACGAATTTACATTGTATGCTTCCTGTACTGATGGTTTTTACGGCTGGCTTGTAAGGCCTGCACCCACCCCCTGTCTCGCCGGAGGATCATCGTGCACAGCACTGTTTAGAGTCCCACGCTGGTACTAGGACGATAATCAGCCGCTCCTAACATGGAGAACAGACGCTGTTTTGAGCCGCCCCTGACATGGAGAACAGACGCTCTGATAAGCTACACCCTCAGAAGTATAACAAATTAGAGGTTCATGCAACTCACCTTTAACCTCCGGGGCTGCCTACTCTGCCACTCGTGAGCACATTTAGGTTGGGCCCTCGCCGCCGCTCCGCTCACAGCGATGTCGCTTCTGCCGGTGGGGAGGGAGTGGGTGACGGATGAAAGCTCTGGGGACGCTGCTTCGGCTTCACAGCACTTTTAAGGGGCACTCGCGTCGAGACGGTCTTGGCGGGAAACCGACGTCGGTTTCCGGATTTCTCACTCGCGATGCGGTAAAATGGGTGCACGCTTTTAGGGTATCGGCCCGTATTATCTTCTCCCACACCAAAGGTTCCGTAGTTGTTTTCGGACACACTTTCAATCTTCGCCAGTTATCAAAGCTCACACCCGGTTTCTTCACTCCGGCACAAAACTTCGCGGGCGCAATTAGGACTACTACGCTCGATCCGTACTCTTTGCGAGCTCAAACTTAAGGGGACACGGGAGACCGTGTTATTTTCCCTATCTTTTGTCTCGCTCTAACAATTATCATCAAAACTTTGCCGAAGCAAATCTCGAGTTTTAGTGAACCGATGAAGCTGAAAATTTAATCGATTGTGCACCACATATATAGAATATAGTGATAAATTTTTCATATCCATATATGGAGTGGTACTTGAGATCTGCTTCTTCAAATGGATAGGATGATTATAATGACGTCCCGTGCAGCCTTAACAGCCCGTGCTGAAACTCTATCGCTCTAACAAGCCCCAACTATCTGCCCTCTCTCTCTCGTTCTCTCCCGTGGTAGCCAACGGTTTCCTGGTACCACGCTTACCAACCGTATGGTGGTCCTGGTAACTGGTAGCGGTATTGGTAGGGGACGGCGTGTTGATGGGCGGGTGAAAATGGAATATTCTAATATAAAGACAAAATCCTATCTCCTAACCATGCAAAGCAAATACAATATTTATTTTTAATAATTTAATTTATTCAATGGGACATGGACTCATGTTACATTTCCCCCAAGGCACAATAAAAAAAATAAGCAATTATTTTTTTTAATGATCAACATAATAATCAAAACAGAACATTATAATAAGGAGCCAGAATCAAGAAACAGATAGCAAAAAAATATCAATCTAGTTTATCTACAAACTACAAACGGAATCAAATTTAAGTTGATCAAATTCGGTCTAATGTCTGGATTTAGAGAATGCTCGATTCGGGTACGCGCAATGTGGGGGACCCCCGTGATCTAGCAACGCCATCACGGTGAGTCCAATGTTGGGTTTATCGAACTCCTCGAACATTCGTATCTCTCTGCCTTAGGCAAGAGTGGTGCTGGTTGACTATTTATCTTCGTCCCACCTAAATAGATAAGTTACAGCAACCTCCAGTTACTGGCACGATCGGTTAGTGGTAGAATTGGAATAAAACTTATTTTTGTATCAGCCGGCCGTTAAAATTTTAATATCCGTCTGGTAAGACGGGAAAAAGATCTCCTATGCTTGTCTCTAATTCACCCTACTCCCACTGAGAGGTACAGTCAGGTCTCCTATTAGACACATGGTTGGGGGGCGTAATAGGAGTCAACGTTATAGGAGACTCAGGGCTTATGGGATTTCATCACTTTGGGGGTGTCGTTGAATATCTCGTATGCTAAAAGAGATAGTATAGTACTGACTTCGGCGAAGATTCAGTACTAAGTACGATCTACCTTTAGGAGTTGAGGATCATCCTTTTAGTTGAGAACTTGGCCGGTAGGGGCGCTTTTTCTGATTTGCACTATATGAACCATGGGGGATAAGAATGCAAAATTTTGTAACATATGATATCTCTGAATCCTGATGTTTTGGAAGGTTGGTATCTTCGGAAGAGTTGTTCAGTAGCTCAAGGGCTGACATGTGGTGGCCATTTTAATACGGAATTACGTCACCAGGCGGCGCTAGTGGGCATGGAATTTTTGATTTGCGCATAGCTCAGTTGCCTGACCACTTAGAAAGATGGCGTCTTCGGCAAAGTTGCTCAGTATCACAAGAGCTAACATTATTTGAGCCGAAAACTTCGAAATTTTGCCACTAGGCGGCGCTAGTGAGCAAAAAATTTTTGTTTTGCGCATAGCTCAGTAGCCCGACCACTTAGAACGATGGCGTCTTCGGCAAAGTTGCTCAGTATCACAAGGGCTAACATTATGTGAGCCGAAAGTTTCGAAATTTTGCCACGAGGCAGCGCTAGTGAGCAAAGAATTTTTGTTTTGCGCATAGCTCAGTAGCCCGACCACTTAGAAAGATGGCGTCTTCGCAAAGTTGTTCAGTATCACAAGGGCTAACAGTATTTGAGCCGAAAATTTCGAAATTTTGTTACTAGGGGCGCTAGTGAGCAAGGAATTTTTATTCCGTGGATAGCTGAGTAGTCTGACCACTTAGAAAGATGGCGTCTTCGGCAAAGTTGCTCAGTATCACAAGGGCTAACATTATTTGAGCCGAAAACTTCGAAATTTTGTCACGAGGCGGCGGTAGTGAGCAAAGAATTTTTGTTTTGCGCATAGCTTAGTTGCCTGACCACTTAGAAAGTTGGCGTCTTCGGCAAAGTTGCTCAGTATCACAAGGGCTAACATTATTTGAGCCGAAAGTTTCGAAATTTTGCCACTAGGCGGCGCTAGTGAGCAAGGAATTTTGATTTTGTGGATAGCTCAGTAGTCTGACCACTTAGAAAGTTGGCGTCTTTGGCAAAGTTGCTTAGTATCACAAGGGCTAACATTATTTGAGCCGAAAGTTTCGAAATTTTGCGACTAGGCGGCGTTAGTGAGCGAAAAATTGTTGTATTGCGGATAGCTCAGTACCCTGACCAAAGTTGTTCAATATGACACTAGGCTATCGATTTTCTTCGCATTGTCACGTTTAAGTAAAAGTGCCTGGAGAAAAATATATACATTATTTTTACAATCGGATAAAAGTATGGCTAGTATCCTAGTATTTTCGACGGATTGGGAGAATTTTTGATCAATAATTTGATATGAGAATGAGTGAGGATCCGTTTACTACTCAAATATGTGATCGTTAGCTTCTCATATGAACCAGAGAAAAAAATATGTATGTTTATTTTTATTTCGTCATTGCATGAACTTCATTTTTTGAACATTTTCCAAGGTATGGATTGGATAGAAATGAAGTTAGGTTGGAATGTCAGTCATTAATAATAAATTGGGAAATCCATTCGCTAACAATCTTAATGAGATAACTATGACTGGCCTTATCTCTTTAGTTACACGACACTCTTGTTTGAATATTTTTAAAATATAAACCTTCTTTTTCATAACGATAATTCAATCTTATAAAAAAACTTTTTCTCCCGATTTCTACGTATATATTAAATCTCGAAACTTTCGGCTCAAATAATGTTAAACCTTGTGATACTGAGCAACTATGCCGAAGACGCAATCTTTCTAAGTGGTCAGACCACTGAGCTATCCGCAATACAACAATTCCATGTCCACTAGCGCCGCCTAGTGGCAAAATTTCGAAACTTTCGGCTCAAATAATGTTAGCCCTTGTGATACAGATCAACTTTGCAGAAGACGCCATCGTTCTAAGTGGTCAGGCTACTGAGCTATGCGCAAAACAAAAATTCTTTGCTCACTAGCGTCGCCTCGTGGCAAAATTTCGAAACTTTCGGCTCAAATAATGTTAGCCCTTGTGATACTGAGCAACTTTGCCGAAGACGCCATCTTTCTAAGTGGTCAGGCTACTGAGCAATGCGCAAAACAAAAATTACTTGCTCACTAGCGCCGCCTCGTGGCAAAATTTTGAAACTTTCGGCTCAAATAATGTGGCCCTTGTGATACTGATCAACTTTGTCGAAGACGCCATCTTTCTAAATGGTCAGGCTACTGAGCTATCCACAATACAACAATTCTTGGCTCACTAGCGCCGCCTAGTGGCAAAATTTCGAAACTTTCAGCTCAAATAATGTTAGCCCTTGTGATACTGAGCAACTTTGCCGAAGACGCCATCTTTCTAAGTGGTCAAGCTACTGAGCTATGCGCAAAACAAAAATTCTTGGCTCACTAGCGCCGCCTAGTGGCAAAATTTCGAAGTTTTCGGCTCAAATAATGTTAGCCCTTGTGAAACTGAGCAACTTTGCCGAAGACGCCATCTTTCTAAGTGGTCAAGCTACTGAGCTATGCGCAAAACAAAAATTCTTGGCTCACTAGCGCCGCCTAGTGGCAAAATTTCGAAGTTTTCGGCTCAAATAATGTTAGCCCTTGTGATACTGAGCAACTTTGCCGATGACGCCATCTTTCTAAGTGGTCAGGCTACTGAGCTATGCGCAAAACAAAAATTACTTGCTCACTAGCGCCGCCTCGTGGCAAAATTTTGAAATTTTCGGCTCAAATAATGTTAGCCCTTGTGATACTGAGCAACTTTGTCGAAGACGCCATCTTTCTAAGTGGTCAGGCTACTGAGCTATCCACGAAACAAAAATTCTTTGCTCACTAGCGGCGCCTAGTGGCAAAATTTCGAAACTTTTGGCTCAAACAATGTTAGCCCTTGTGATACTGAGCAACTTTGCCGAAGACGCCATCTTTCTAAGTGGTCAGGCTACTGAGCTATGCGCAAAACAAAAATTCTTTGCTCACTAGCGCCGCCTAGTGGCAAAATTTCGAAACTTTCGGCTCAAATACTGTTAGCCCTTGTGATACAGAGCAACTTTGCCGAAGACGCCATCGTTCTAAGTGGTCAGGCTACTGAGCTATGCGCAAAACAAAAATTCTTGGCTCACTAGCGCCGCCTAGTGGCAAAATTTTGAAACTTTCGGCTCAAATACTGTTAACCCTTGTGAAACTGAGCAACTTTGCCGAAGACGCCATCTTTGTAAGTGGTCAGGCAACTGAGCTATGCGCAAAACAAAAATTATTTGCTCACTAGCGCCGGGGCCCAGATAGCCGTAGCGGTAAACGCGCAGCTGTTCAGCATGACCATGCTGAGGGTCGTGGGTTCGAATCCCGCTGGTCGAGGATCTTTTCGTGAAGGAAATTTTCTCGATTCCCAGGGCATAGAGTATCTTCGTACCTGCCACACGATATACACATGCAAAAATGGTCAATCGGCAAAGAAAGCTCTCAGTTAATAACTGTGGAAGTGCTCATAAGAACACTAATCTAAGAAGCAGGCTTTGTCCCAGTTGGGACGTAATACCAGAAAGAAGAAGCGCCGCCTACTGGCAAAATTTCGAAACTTTCGGCTCAAATAATGTTAGCCCTTGTGATACTGAGCAACTTTGCCGAAGACGCCATCTTTCTAAGTGGTCAGGCAACTGAGCTATGCGCAAAACAAAAATTCCATGCCCACTAGCGCCGCCTGGTGGCGTAATTCCGTATTAAAATGGCCACCACATGTCAGCCCTTGAGCTACTGAACAACTCTTCCGAAGACACCAACCTTCCAAAACATCAGGATTCAGAGATATCATATGTTACAAAATTTTGCATTCTTATCCCCCATGGTTCATATAGTGCAAATCAGAAAAAGTGCCCGTACCGGCCAAGTTCTCAACTAAAAGGATCATCCTCAACTCCTAAAGGTAGATCGTACTTAGTACTGAAACTTCGCCGAAGACAGTACTGTACTATCTCTTCTGGCACATGAGATATTCAACGACACCCCCAAAGTGATGAAATCCCATAAGCTCTGGGTCGCCTATAACGTCCTGGTGTGTTTTATAGGAGTGAGCGTAATAGGAGTGCACGTTATAGGAATGCGTTTAATAGGAGACCCGACTGTACAATAGACGTCACATAGAAGGCTTGAACCACTCACAGCATGCAAAACCTCTCAGTACACTTGAGAGAGCAGCAGCAGATGCTGAGTGACTCGGAGAGTGAGCTCACTTACTCTCTGGCTAAAGAATCTAAATTTGAAAATTACAGGAAACAGTTTAGAAAGGAAATAGCTATTGGTTGCAAGCGTAACGGAAGGGATAATTTAAGGTTTGATGTGCTCTGCTGGCCATGTACCCAGATTCTTCCCTTCAAGATCCTCCAATTCGTAAGAACTAGATCCGTGTTTCGCAATCACTTTGCACGGTAAATACATGGGGGCCAGTTTGGCATTGTAATATTCCCCAGCATTTGATTGTTTGAAATTGCGTCGGTACACTTGCTGACCCACTTGAAAGTCGTCCGGCCTCACGCGTTTGCGCAAGTTGTAGCACTGAGCGCCGGTTGCGTACGCTTTCTTCAGATTCTTTTGGACGAGATCGTAAATTTCTCCACAAATATCGGTTTGGTTGTCATGCTGATCATCGAGTGAGTACTCTTCTTTTCGGCGCATTCTCAGGTGGTCTTCTCCGCTCCGTGCGATCTCGTGCTTCCTCGTTACGAAGAACGGAGTGAATCCAGTTGCTGAGTGCATTGTGTTATTAAAAACATGTTCTATGTCAGCGATTTTTGAGTCCCAGCCTCTCTGGTCTTTCCGGCAGTATGTTCGCACTGCGGCGTTGATGGACCGGTTGAGTCTTTCTACCGGATTTCCTTGGCTATGGTGGCGAGATGTGGTCCAATGCTTTATCCCGTGTTGTTCCAATAATGCCTTAAAGTCCTTCGAAAGGAATGTTGACGCATTATCAGTCAACACGATTTCGGGTATGGAGTTTCTCAGAAACCATCCTTCCCGGAGAATCTTACAGAGGTTTTCGGCTTCGATCCTTCGCACTGGGTGAAGCTGACACCACTTGCTGAATAGATCCTGGATCACCAGTAGATGGATGTTTCCCGATTTGCTCTTGGGCAGCGGGCCTATGTAATCCAAGGCAATTATCTGTCAGGGATGGTCCGCTAGCTTCTGTTTGCCCATTACTGGTACCGTTGGGACAGTCGCTGGTTTGCTTTTCTTACAAATGGCGCATTTTTGAATTTCCGGATCTCGGACGACATATGTGGCCAATAGTAACGAAGTTGTAGACGGTTCAGCGTCTTCTCTACTCCTAGGTGAAAGCAACTCTCATGTTCTTGCTCAATTATACGCTTTCGGTTTCCAGGCGGCGGGATCATCTTCCACTCAAACCGTACATCGTAAGGTTCCTCATCGACCGGTACATACTTCCACAACTGTCCGTCCTCGTAACGGAAATCTGAGTATTTACCCGGCTCTTCCTCCACCTTAGCGATCAGGTCCTCGTACGATGAAGCCAGGAATCTTGGAAGCTCGAATAGCGCAAATGCTGCGGGACAATGCGTCCGGCACTATATTGTCGACACCTCGGCGGTGGACAATGGTCATATCCAGATGCTGCAACTCCAAGCTCCAGCGACTAAGTCGCGACGACGGACGCCACTTGTTGTTGCGGATGTATTGGAGCGCCGAAGCGTCTGTTATTAGGGTAAAGTGACTAGCTTCAATGTAGCCCCTGAATTTTTCTACCGAAATGAGTACAGCGAGTGCCTCTTTTTCGGTAGCCGCATAATTTTGCTGAGCCGCATTAAGTTTCTTGGGAAACGAAGCTGATGACTTTCTCCGACCCGTCCTGAATTTGAGTGAGTACACCCGCTACGGCGCGATCGCTCGCGTCCGTTTGCACTATGAACTCCTTCTCAAAATCGGGATTTGATAGAATGGGAGCGGCAATCAACCGCTCTTTGATCGTTCGGAAGGCTTCCTCCGCTTCTTTAGACCAACGCACGTTCTTTGGCTTTCCGGCCAACAGATCCGAGATCGGCGCCGAGAGAGTGCTGAAGTCGGGTATAAAACGCCGATAATAATTAACCATTCCGAGAAAGCGTCGGACTTGACGGATGGTTCGGGGAGCTTCAAAATCCAAAATACCCTGAGCTTTTGACGGGTCAGGACGGAGTCCATCACAGGACAAAAGATATCCCAGAAACGGAACTTCGGATCGGCAAAATTTAGACTTTTCGAGATTAATCGATAAATTAGCATCACTTAACCTTCGTGCTACTTCTTCCAAAAGACGGATATGGTCCTCGAAGTTGTCGCTGGCCACAATGATGTCGTCTAGATAGACAAACACCCACGGCTCCAGCTCTCCCGCTCCGAGGATCTTATCCATCAGTCTGGACAAAGTTGCAGGGCTATTGGTGAGGCCGAACGGGAGGCGCGGGTATTGAAACATTCCGCGACCTTGTATACAGAACGCTGTTAACGGCTTCGATTCTTCGCTCAAAGCAATTTGAAGAAATGCATCCTTCATGTCGATTGTACTCAGATATCGAGTTTTGCCCAATCGTCCTAAAATACGACCGACGTGCGCTAACGGATAACTGTCTCGTTTGGTCCGAGCATTAAGCTTTCGCGCGTCCAGACATAAACGTACAGTACCATTAGGTTTTTTAATCGGAACTGCATTGAGAGCCCATTCCGAAGACGACTCTTCAATAATTCCGAGGCGAAGTAGACGGTCTATCTCCTCGTTCAAAGCCTTGTGTATTGCGGGTGAATACGGGAATGGAGAAACCCGTATTGGTGGAGAATCTTTATATTCATCCGTCAGTTGTATAGAATGTTGGACTAGTGAGGTAACCTCGAGCTGGTCTGACATAGCTGGCTTGAATTTCTGCTTAACAATTTCCAGTGCCGCTTCCTGCTCGGAGCTGAGCTCAACGAAGTCAGGTGGGTTACTGTCTAAGTTTTCCTCATAATCTACGAGGAACAGAATATCTGTGCCTTGTGAGATGTGGAGGTTGAAAGCAGAGAAGAAATCCATCCCGGCAATGCAATCAACGGGAAGGTCTTCAACAATAGTAGTCTCTAAAACTTTAATTTGATCCCTGAAATCGAAAGGAAGGTAAATGCATCCTACCACGTTCAGTGCATCACCAGAGGCACTGGTTAGTGTAAGATTGCTTGGGAAAATCTTGGTTTTAGAACCTGTCCAAAGAGAAGCAACTTTAGCAGAAACCAAAGTTTTCTGACTACCGCAATCCAAAAGAGTGCGGACAGAAATTCCAAAAATTTTTGATTTAATATACGGTCTATTGTCGTGAAGAACTGAAAGAACCGTCGACGGAGGGACGTCCGACGCCGGTACGCCCCGATCAATTGCTAACTCTTCATATCCGAGTTCGCCAAGCGACTCATCAATGGAGAGGTTTACCAATTGATCTGAATTCGTGGAATTGACTATTTGGAAGGACCGTTGTCCTTCCGACGCTGTCCGTTTTTTGAACAAAATGGGCAGCGGTGGGTAGGAAACCCTTGAAACCCGCACACTTGACAATGAACTTTGTACGGTTGTGAGCACTGGTCGGTCAGGTGTTGCTGACTCCGGTAATTGAAACAGATGAACTTGTCGTTCAATGGAATGTGGGTGCGAATCTGGGTTTCCACTCCCTTACTGACGTCTTTAGAGGGTGGGCTGTCCGGTGACTCCGAATCGCTGGATCCGTTCTTCTCCGATCTTGGAGTGGACTGCGGTTTTCCATCCTGTTGTAAACGCTGGTCTTTCCGAAACGATGGTTTACCTGGCGGATTGTTTGTGGATTTATTAGTTTGATTCCAAGGTTGGTTTTTTCCTTGGTTGGAACCTTTTTGGAATGGTTGAGAAGACTGTCCTCTTTTACGGTTTTGATTATATGGAAACTTTCCGGTTGCTTCAATAGCATTGGTTTGTACCTGAGGTTTCGCGAAAAGGTACGTATTTGTCGCATCGACTTCCTGTCCGGCCATTTGTAAAGAAAACAAATCATTGAATTCTCTCCCGATTAGAGCTCGTTTGTATTCAGCGCGCATGTTTCGGCGCACCGCTTGTACAACTTCAACTTCCGAAACTGGAGTCGATAAGCTCTTAAACTTTTTCTCTACATCTAAGAAAAACTCCAAAAACGATTCGTTTTTCTGCTGTCGCCTTTGGTGAATTTCCATCAGCAGGTAATGATCCAGATCTGGATGCCGGAATGTTGCTTTCAAACTATCGATCAACTCCGAATATGTTGTGAATCGATGTTTGTTGCTCGTGAACCACATCTTCACCTTGCCAGTTAAAAGGTTACCGAAGGATCTCAGTAACTCTGGCTCTGAAATCTGCTCTGATTTGGTCCAATCATTTACCTCCCAAAGGAAGCTGTTTAGTCCGGTACCTCGGTCATCACCAGCGTACTTCATCGGCCATTTTACTACCGGTATAGTTTTGGCACGATTGGCTACCGGGTTGAAATCGAAGTCTTGATAAGGATTTAGAGGAGGTGTTGGAGCGGGAGTATATGGTCTACCGCTCTGAAAAGAAGCGTTATTTGGGATTGAACTGCGGAAGTCGCTAGTTCGGTTGTTGGTAGGGTTCGGGTTCGAAGTTTGAACAGGTGTCCTACGCAAATCTAAACCAAGCAGATCGGCTACCGGTGGTTCAGATCTTGGAGGACGGACATCTGTTGGACGATACATAGATTGGGTTTGTGTTGGGAAATTCGATCCTGAAAAAGGATTGAATGATTGACCCTGTGGTGGAGCAAAAGTCTGAGTTGTGCTCATAGTAAAAGGACAATTCTGTACAAATTGTGGGACTAGATATGGATTGTATCGAGGAATAGAAGGTGTCGAACGAAGAAAGTCATAAGGATCTGACCATTGAGATGACACGGGGATTTCATATGTCTCGGAGTACACTGGTAGTCGTCGCATCGTTTCAGATACCGGAGGACCCGATGTAGCCATCGCCTGGCCAGGTGTTACATTATTCTCCCCCTGCCAGGTACTGACGCTTGATTGCACTGAGCCACTCCCAATGTTTACTGAACTTTGCACACTACACTGTTCACCCGCGCTCGAAATCACTTCACTCGAATGACCAGATGCACTTATCGGAAAATCGCGCCCTGTATCAAAACGAACCTGTCTTGCTCTTTGCACTCGCGATTCCACTTGATAGCTTGGTGTTGCCCAAGTGAACTGAACTCCACCCGAAAATGAACACGTGACGACCGGAGTGCTAATTGACACTGGGGTTCTAGCTACTGATACAGATGCTAGCGCAATTTGATTCGAAACAATCGGATCTAGTTCCACTGTCGACATTGAGGTTGTGCTAGAAAAGGACGGAGTAGAATGTGAAACAGTATTCTTCGGAATTGCTCCCGTTGAGATCGTCAATGAAGCCACCGATTGACCCAAAATAATCAAATCATGAGCTGAAGCTTCAGCTTGGGCCTCGAGGCTCGCAGCCCCTTGCAAATCAACAGGTACTGATGGTGCCTGCGACGGCATTGTGGCTGGCGCAATTAACACATTTTCATCAAAATAGTCAATGTAGGTTTGAATAACCTTCGAAAATAACCAATTGGCTTCATTTGCTAGACTGCCAACGCCATAAGTTTTTCGAAAAAGCTTCAAGCGATGGTAGAGATGTAACAGTCCCGTCTTTGACATCAATTTGTCTAACGAGTCATCTGCTAAATTTTGCATCACTCTAACAAACCTCTCCTTACACATTTTCATCTCCACAGCAGAATCTCTGGTGTATGTAAAAATACGCACTTTGGCATCCAATTCCTCTCGCAGAGCATTTTTCAACTTTCTGCGGTTGACGCTCAGGCTTCGATCCCTATCTTTCAACAGGTTTCGAATTTCGAGCTCAAAAATTAATTCCTCCTCGGTCAGGTATGTGACGCACAACCCAACGAGGTATTCTCTGTTCAGTGTCATTGTGGAATGAAACTGAAACAGGGTACAAAAAATAACAAATAGAAAATACTCAAATACGGATCGATTTATGATCCGGCTCAGCAGCGCTATACCGTATACGCTCAACCAAAAACAATAGAAACACAAAAAGTATAGGCATGCAGATAGAAGCGAAAATATCTGATTTTTAGGCTTTGCCAATTTTTTAACAAAGCGAAACCGATCGTGTGTGTTGTTTGTTCAATCAGCACCGTGCTATCTTTCCACACAAAACTCCTACCTAGCACGTGCTGTATCTAACCTATCTGAGCGATCACCCTATCGTTCGCATGGAATATAAATGATCGAACGATGCTATATAGAACGAAACAGTGCAATTATAATTTCGAGAGAGGTAATTTTTTAATGCAGTTTTTCGATCCAACATGCGTGAAATTTCCCCCCTTCTCCAACGAAAAATTAGCTCTCGAATGGATCCAATAGTTACTTTTTCGTTAGGGCGCCAAATATAACAAATTAGGAGTTCTGTTTGATCTTTCGACCTTGACACTTGCTCCCACGGGGGCCAGCGACGAGGGCAGGATCAAACATGTCGCGCGTCGGTTTAGTAAGTGAAAAAGTGGCGTGATCGGTTAGTTCGGTTAGAGTAAGTGAAAAGTGCCGCGATCGGTTAGTTCTGTTTGATCTTTCGACCTTGACACTTGCTCCCACGGGGGCCAGCGACGAGGGCAGGATCAAACATGTCGCGCGTCGGTTTAGTAAGTGAAAAAGTGGCGTGATCGGTTAGTTCGGTTAGAGTAAGTGAAAAGTGCCGCGATCGGTTAGTTCTGTCTGATCTTTCGACCTTGACGCTTGCTCCTACGGGGGCCAGCGACGAGGGCAGGATCAAACATGTCGCGCGTCGGTTTAGTAAGTGAAAAAGTGGCGTGATCGGTTAGTTCGGTTAGAGTAAGTGAAAAGTGCCGCGATCGGTTAGTTCTGTTTGATCTTTCGACCTTGACACTTGCTCCTACGGGGGCCAGCGACGAGGGCAGGATCAAACATGTCGCGCGTCGGTCTAGTAAGGGAAAAAGTGGCGTGATCGGTTAGTTCTTTTTGATCCTTTGACCTTGACGCTTGCTGCTGGGCAGTGCGTCAAGAAAGCCAAGTTTTTTTTTTTTCCTTTTCGGGTCGCGTGCCTTTTTTTCTGAGTGCTTTTATATAGCCGAGCAAACGAGTGAGGCTGAGAGTGGATTGTGGCTGCGCAGTGAAGGATAAAGGATCAATTGGTGAGCTCGTTTCATGCTACTATTTCTAATCTATAAAATATGTATGACTGCACATTTAATCGTTACAATTGTGGGACGTAAATATGAATTTTCAACAAACTATGAATTGTTCGTCACTGAGAGTGTCGACACAAACTCTGATTCATGAATTATTTATGTTTCACATTTTTTTTTCTTATATTTTCAGAACACCCCTTTTTACCTTTATTTTTGTAATTAAATAAAAAAAAAAACTTTGAATGGTTCGACACTACAAGTGTAGACTTGCGAAAGGTTCACTTTATTCAACAAACTTTGGATGGTTCGCCACTGTAAGTGTCGGCATAAGAATAAGAGTGTTCTATGATGTTCCAACCAATCAAGTTTTTTTTCTTTTCAAAAAAGTAAAATATAATAACACATGCTTGCGTCCTGACAGCTGTAGGAATGTTACATTTAGGTATTTGTTCAACAAACTTTGAATGGTTCGTCACCTCAAGTGTCGGCATGAATTTCAACTACATAGAAATTGTTCATATCAAATGAAAATATTATATTTACAAATAAGCATGTATATATCTCACAAATCATTATTTATCATGGTCTAATCGCTTATCAAAGTGAATCCTGTGACCCAACGATCCTTCCCATTAACAAACATCCCTCCCAGTAACCTTTGTGGAGATGCAGAGGCAAACACGGTCTCCAAATAGCAAAAGTTACACACTAACATTCCTTCCCCCAATCCCACCTGACTGCAAGGACGTGGCCGGCGCCGTTATTGACCCTGTATAAATAGAGGCACTGAATTATGCACATTGAAGAAGATTATGGCCAATCCCAGCCAAACTTCTAGTTGATTCTTTGTGCATTTTCACTGACTTCGGTCAATCACGGAATAGCAACCATTGATATGTGTAGTCAGTCTAAGCTAAGCTAAGGGCGCCAAATATAACAAATTAGAGGTTCATGCAACTCACCTTTAACCTCCGGGGCTGCCTACTCTGCCACTCGTGAGCACATTTAGGTTGGGCCCTCGCCACCGCTCCGCTCACAGCGATGTCGCTTCCGCCGGTGGGGAGGGAGTGGGTGTCGGATGAAAGCTCTGGAGACCAGCGTTGCCAACCTTCCAGATTTGTCTGGAATATTCCAGATTTTTGAGGTCCCATTTTACAAAAATCTGGAGGATCCAGATAAAATTTTTAATGAATTTGTAAGGTTTTGTAAATAATTTGTAAGGTTCTCCATACACGACTTATGAGATCCAGACTTTTCCAGACAAATTTTCCAAATCTTCCAGATCTTTGAAAAATGGACTTGGCATCCCTGCTGGGGACGCTGCTTCGGCTTCACAGCACTTTTAAGGGGCACTCGCGTCGAGACGGCCTTGGCGGGAAACCGACGTCGGTTTCCGGATTTCTCACTCGCGACGCGGTAAAATGGGTGCACGCTTTTAGGGTATCGGCCCGTATTATCTTCTCCCACACCAAAGGTTCCGTAGTTGTTTTCGGACACACTTTCAATCTTCGCCAGTTATCAAGGCTCACACCCGGTTTCTTCACTCCGGCACAAAACTTCGCGGGCGCAATTAGGACTACTACGCTCGATCCGTACTCTTTGCGAGCTCAAACTTAACAGCCCGTGCTGAAACTCTATCGCTCTAACAAGCCCCAACTATCTGCCCTCTCTCTCTCGTTCTCTCCCGTGGTAGCCAACGGTTTCCTGGTACCACGCTTACCAACCGTGTGGTGGTCCTGGTAACTGGTAGCGGTATTGGTAGCGGACGGCGTGTTGATGGGCGGGTGAAAATGGAATATTCTAATATTAAGACAAAATCCTATCTCCTAATCATGCAATGCAAATACAATATTTATTTTTAATAATTTAATTTATTTAATGGGACATGGACTCATGTTACAGAAGAGAGGAGCCCCCCTTCCCTGTCAGCATACGACCAAGGCCCCACCAGGGTTGGTTACCCGATCTTCCCTACGGTTACTCGTACCCCAGGCGGCACCACGGGGAGGTAGGGATAGGAGTTACTGGACAATAGGCTAAGGACCACAAATGGGGTCTATTTTATACCTGCAGGTACGCGAAGTACCAATGGTACGCATTGTCCAGTCATTTACCACCCCCATCAATGCTTACGCTCATTAAATGGGCTACCTTATTGTCCAATATGTATTTCCGAACATTTCCAAGTGCCGAAAAAATCTTTCAGGACTGTGAATGCTAAAGCAACCATTTACGCAGAAATCTAACCAAATTCCCAGCTAATAAGTTTTCTCATTTTTCAATAAAATGACACAGATTCCGCAAACTATCGTCTGGCTTCTCTTCCCCCCGCTACCCATCATACAGCACTCATTGTCGCATACAGCACTCTTTACTGCCACATCGTTCCATTGTTCAACTTTCTGATGCGATCAAATAAATAATAACCAAATGTGTTGATATTTTACCCCTCGTGTCGTTTGTTGCCATATTTTTTCTTCTACGAGAACGCGTGTGCATTTACACCTCTCGCTAGAAGGGGACACATCACGAATAGAGGTCCTCGGCAAAATGCTCTTCTGTGCTTTTGTCATCGCGTCAGAAAGCGAAGAAGCTGCGTCTCTCTGATGGGATGAGTTGGGATGGGAAATTCAATTGAGAACGCATTCGAGGGGACAACAGTTTCTGCGGTTATGTGACGGGATTTTCTTTATTCACAATCGTTTAGGTTTCGGTTCTATGCAGTGGTTTTGTTTAGCGGTTCAGCAGAAAATGTGTTGAAGGCAATCAGTGAAGGGAACAAAATGGCAGATGCAGTTATTGGGCTGGGAGGATACGGTGGTTACTAGGGAAATTGTATTATTATGCTTGAATCGTGCAAAAGCTCTAGATATATATTTTTTTCTCTCTAATTATATTAGATTATAGTGATGTTCATGGTGATGAAAATAAAATCTAGCTTGCAGTCTTAAAAAGTGTTCATGAATTTATTATATTAACTCCATTAACTCCATTAACTTTTTATTTTTTAAATTCCAATCAATTAGTTCATGACGTTTTCAGGACACACCGAGGGTCTTTTTTGGATTGAAATTTATTAAATAAATTCGTTTACTACCGCTGATGCTTCGCAAAATCACGTCGCGTATTACAAAAAAAAACTCGGTAAAATATCGCTCTACTCGACCATATAGGAATAATAGGATTATCAGTTTTCTTGAAAGTGGAAATCACAATTAATCAACCATCCACAACCCACAATAGGTTAAGGTACCACCGTTCGTCCTTTTATCGTGAATGAGTCTCGTGATCTGATTTATCTCCCAATCGATTTTTTATCTTTACTATGGATATGCTTGTACCTACAGCTGAAAATCAATAAATTCAAGTGAAATTTCCATCCATCAGTGTTCCTTTTGGTCGAAATCCCACTTCGAAAAGGACTCGAGACCAAACCGATGACGACGGTCTGTCTGGCCCGGTCTGAACCATTCATAACTCGCTGGACAAGTCCAGTTCCTTCGGGGTTTTTTATTCATTCATTGAGTTTTAGGTCGTCCATTGTTCCTGCGTTTACCTAGTACAAATTTCTGGAGAAGTGGGCTTTCATTCGAATGGACCGAATTATAGGAGAGAAGAGAGGGGGAAAGGTCATAAACTAGCTCGCTAGCCAAAAGTCACTCGATTGTTTTCGATTTTTTAAAGTTATATTGGCCTTCCCGATGGCATTCTAAGAGGCTCTTCTCTGACAAGGCAAGGATCTGAAACTGCGTGTGAAGAGCAAACTGGGAAAAGACGAGTAATAGAGTAAAATGGGGAAAGCTCGAGTGGGACAAAATTATCTTTTTGGGATTTCGTAGTTTGGTATCATTTCATTTATTTATAGGTATTCCACTAAACAGATAGAATCTCAATCGATTTCTATAACATTTGGAGTGAAAGTTTCTTACTTGAATAGCATTCGAGCCACTATGACATTTATAACATTTGTATTGAACTGAACTACCAATCTTCAAAATAAACTCTTGCCTTACTCGAACTTTTGCCCCACTCTACTCTATAGACAATTCATTTTCAAGTAGTTATAACCTGTTATAACTAAAAATGGATCAATATGCTGTCATAGATTTGTTGAGCAAAATTGAAGTCAACAGAATTAAGATCCACTGTGTGTTAAGGACTGTTTATTTTATAAAGTGGACACTTTGAACATGCAATATCTTTTTAATTTATCAATGAAATTGAAATCGGTTTTCTGTACATCGTTCGACTAATATTGTACAATGCTGTGGTAATAAAAAAGTTACCAAAATAATATGATTTCACACTAATAAGGCACAACGTTTAGAACGGTCGATTTTTGGAGATTATCAAAATCAAGGATTATTAAAAATCGGCAGGAAAATTCGACAATTTATATTTTTTATTTTCAAAAAATGGTTGTACTTAGAAAGCATCATCAATTAGAAGCTTGCTAAAAAATATTAAGTTATTTTTGGAGAAGCAATTTTGCAGATATCATAAAATCATTTTTTATCAATCAACTGATATGAGTAGAATTTTAAGGTTTAAAGTACGTCCAGACGGAAGTAATAATATAGTATTTATAATAAAAATAACTTACGCCTTCATAGAGTTGCTGATTTAGTCCCCACGTCATATTTTAAGCACAATAGAAAAACAAATAATTTATTTTCAGAAGATCACTCAAAGCACAATGACAATCATCAAGATTGGGAACACTGCTTGAATTAAATCAAATTTATTTTGCATGTATTATTTTCAGAATGTGTTATTCTGAGACTATCTATCAAAATATTTTGAGAAAAACGCTTACAGTTTGCTCTAGATCGATAAACATGCGTATATAATTTTAAAAGTATGGGATTTTTCAATAAAACGACCATAAAGAGTAAATTTGGTACCCAAGAATCATACATACAATTTGTTCATTAAATTTAGGATTTTTTTCATGCGAAAAATAATGCTTAAACTTGACTAACAGTTTTTCTTAAGAGTTTTTGCAAAAACTATTTAGTTCTTCAACCGAAAGCATTTTGTAAGTTTCTGTATTTTCATAACATTGTAGAATAATAGTTGAACGATACACAGAAAACCGTTTACGATTTCATCAATAAATAAAAATGATATAGCATAAACAAGGTGTCCACTTTATAAAATGAACAGTCCTTACTTGTTTCTTTCCAACCGCATTTTTCTGGAAATGTAAATTTTCCCACTAATGTCAAACTTTCGCCCCACCTTACTCTAATGTGCGCGATGGGAATATTGTTGCTCACTCGGGTCGGTCCTCTTTGTTGCAAGGAGGATGAGATGTGGGAGGAAAGCAGAAAAGGTACCTCTCGTCGTCGGGCTATGAAAAGGACATAATGGGATCAGAATGGTAATAAAAAGGCGTGTAAAGCCAATTTACTGTCGTCCAGGGATGTGCTGCAGTGATAAAATAGTACACTTTTTTACTGAAGAAAAGAAACGAATCTTCCGACTGTTCCACAGCCATGAACTTCTCTCTAAGTGGAGTAAGAACAGCAAGTGGATTACTCGGCAATCTGAACGCGCTGCGGGTGTGAAATGATTTCAAAAAGACACCCCATTACGATTTCTATTCAAATGCCTGAGAAGCAAGCACCTTTTTTCTTCCTTACAGGTTACATTCGATTGCTAAAACTGAAATGATCTTAAAATAAAGTTGACTTCAATTTGCCACGGATGTCTGGTTGGCTTTGTATTTCACGGCAGGAAAAATTCCGTTGGAGAAAAATTTCCCACCAGACGATTATCGACTACAGGTTGGTTGCTACCGGTTACCGAAGTTGTCCTAGAAAAGTATCATCATCATCGTTTTCTTTGGAAATTGGCGGTACACTCCTTTAACCGTAGCGAAATGAGCATTGACAAAATCATTAGCATTCTGCGTTTTGTTTCCAGCATGCATCAGGTAGCTAGCCGCCATCCATTATCAAAAGCACAGTTGGTATTTAGGAACTCTAATGGTTAAGGATTTTTTTTAAATCGCTTGCCAATTTGGATCTTATCTGTGTAGATTCTGTATCATGTTAGTAAAAAGAAATTTCTTTGAAAACTATTCAATACGATATTAGTAGTTTACGCAACAAGCTGCCGAATTATGATTTTTACAGCACGAGTCGTACAAATTACGACGAGTCCTGTAAAAATCGAATTCTGAAACGAGTTGCGTACAACATTTTTTGCAATTTCATAGAAGACCACTGAAGGTATCAAAAATTACATCGGAATACATTTACCATTATTTTGTATTTTTTGAAAATTGTTGTGAAAAGATTCATAACGCAACTCAAAATAGTTGCATAACGAATAAGCGTTGCGTAATAATCATTACTCCACTGCATAATACTATGGAAGTAGGCCAGATTGGCGTGAAAAACAGCCTATTACGATGAAAAATTGCAAAATAACCAAATAGACTTACCAGACGTACCTACTCTTTATAGTACATGTCTATTCTATTATGCCTTCAAAATTTGTGTACCGTAATTTCGCGGGAAATTGATCATTTTTCATACTTTTCCAGCTCTGTTTACTATAATATTGTCAATAGTAAACAAATGATCGCAGGAAAAAAAAATAAGATGTTGTTTCCGAGATACGACCGCCAAGTTAACGTTAGATAACGTTAGCTTCTCTTATTTCGTGGGTTGAGACCGTCACGAAAAACCTGTACTGCTAAAAATCAAATCAATTTTCACGCTATTTGTTGCAAGTCAATTTTGACGTATTATGGTCCACAATTTATGGGCATTGTGTGTTATTATTTGGTTGTTTCAGCTAACACTTCAACACCGATAGAATTGGTCGATGGAAGAATGGAAGTATGAGCGGAAACTCTTGCTCTCCAAACAAATATTACAATTGAACGTTAGGTCCACGAATAATTCACTAAGATTGGTTGCTTTAGTGGGTTCCGAAGCCAGTTTGAGGTTGAGGTACATCTCCATGAAGTCCGCGAACTCCATGCTCTTTTGTTTGCTCACATCGATGTTGAAGTTGCTTGTCACGATAATTGGCATGGTCTCCTTTTGATACTCGAAGAAGTTCCACGCCATAAAGAACTTCTTCTGCTTCGTCGTGGTATCCGGGGAAATGTGTCTTTACATCTACCAGTAGTGCCCGACAATAGGGTCCTAAAGCCCTGTCCTAATTTTAGTACCAAACAATTAAGCTTATGCCAGAAACACATGTTTACTCAATTTTTGAATGCTTTTTGTTAGTTTACGGACAAATAAAACATTTTTTCTGATTTTTGAGATTTTGTCACATCCCTTGCTTTACCTTTCGATATGTCAAATAGGAACAACCCCAGTGTTAAAAAAGATGAGCCCCTGTGGCGTTTTTGTCGACTCAGTTAATGTCAAACATGATCTAAAGTGTCAAGGTTCAAATTTGAACCTATTTTTAAAATTGAATTTTAAATGTGATTTAACCGTTATTTGAACAGGAGAAAATGCTAAAGGGATTGCAAGAACGTGCTCTTTTGTCTTATTAAATAAAAACAAGATTTCATTAGAAATTTTAGGACCCTATTCTTTATAGTGATCTCGGCAGCGCAGATATCCCTATAAACATCTGACAAGCCCAGCTATACATCATAACAGAGTGCAGAGTTTGCGACTCGTATGCGCCACAGCCATTGTTGCGGAGCTGCTGATCCGCAAGTTGTCATTCCAGCGTCTGGCCGTGAAATCGCTCATGACTTCTTGATCAAGACCGATCTGTGATTCCAGAGCTCGGCCGTCATGGCCCTGCCGGAAGCGAGCGTGACCCAACTGGTCGGTTTGTTTGAGGATACCAACCTGTGCGCGGTCCACGCCAAGCGTGTCAGCATCATGCCGAAGGACATCCAGCTGGCTCGCCGTATCCGTGACGAACGCGCTTAAATTGAATGGATCATTAAAATAACCAAAACGGCCGCTATGGAAAGCATAGATAGCGCCACCGTAGCCTTGTGTGTTTGACAGAACAGCAATGCTGTTCCGTTCTATTGTTGGAAATTGTTCATTCGACTGCGTAAGATACGATACAGGACTGACAGATGTTCCAGATAAGCTAGTACAGGGTATTGTGGACAGGTGTGAATGAAAGATGCATATAAGTAATCATTTTTTCTTTCTTAATTTTGACCGTCAGGCTAAAGTAGGCTAAAAGTGACATTCCCTACATTTCATAGTATTAGTTTCAAACCATTGGATGAGTTAGTTTCAGACTGCGGAAACGTGCGCAACTTATTGTTTTTTGTGTCAAAAATGCAAAATTTTATATGAAACCTTCGATAACTCGAAAAATATGAGAGATAAAAATATACTCTCTTCGAGAAAATTATGCGTTTTTGTAAGCATCAAATAGCACTAGAACAAATGAAAATTGTATAAAATCGTCAAACAAAGTTATGATGAAAAAAGTGATGTTTATGGGCGTTCCACGAAAAACTCCACAAATGTATATGAAAATCAAAAGATATGCATATGGTGTCTTCAGCAAAGTTTTTTCTCACACTTTTCCGAACAAAGTTTTTTTAATTCATAAATACGAAAAAATATTTTTTTTATCTCACTTGTAGGTGGATTAATCACCAAACTGATACTTTCATAAAATAAAGAATATTATAGGGAAAAACTTTCCCGAAGACACTATAGAACAAAAAACACGTTTTCAAGCTCAAAACAGTTTCGATCACGTTTTTTCTGAGTCCGCTACAGTGTGCACCGTCCGAGCCGAGTGACGGGAACCAAGGTAAAACTCCATTGAAAACCATCAACCGAAATTATAAATAATAATTAAATAAATTGATTAATCAATGGATCACTAAAATAACCTAAACGGCCGCTATGGAAAGCATAGATAGCGCCACCGTAGCCTTGTGTGTTTGACAGAACAGCAATGCTGTCACAATGTTAAATCCCATATACAGTGGCGCCTTTGTTTTGATGCGGTGAGCACTGGCAAAAACTACATTCAATGATCCATTACAGCACAATTTCAAACAAAACAGCCACAACAATGCATTCGACGTAAAAGAGTTACAACCAGAAACATTCAATCTACAGTCGCCTCTCCACATCTCGATATCGAAGGGACCATCGAGATAGGGAGAGATCGAGACAAAGAACATTAATTTAATGAACACTAGATTGAATATCACTCCGTTAGTAGGAAAATAATAAACAAACAAACTACATTTCGAGTTTCCAAATTTTTCTGAATCATTTAAATTTGGTCTAGTAACCTTTGATAGTGTTCATATTGACATATGGAGAGACAATTGGGAACGAAAAATTATCAGGAACAAATCGAGATATGGAGATATCGAGATAAGGAGGATATCGAGATGTGGAGAGGGAAATCGTATGCAGAATGAAGGGACCGAAGCAATCATCGACATAGGGAGAGATATCGAGATGTAGAACATCGAGATGTGGAGAGTCGACTGTATTACTATTAATGGATCATTGAAGGTAGTTTTTGTCAGTGCTCACCGCATCAAAACAAAGGAGCCACTGTATTGTGTTCTGCAAGATAAATCCACGTAATGCGATTATCTGGAAATGTCGATATACCGTCGCAGTGATAATAAAATTTACCAAATGTTTCAGATTTAGCAAATTTCAAACATTTGCGTCCACGAAGAACGAAAAAATCCAAGTCTACTTGAATTTTGACGTTGCGTTTGAATTGCGCGCATATCTTCTGCGCGTTACCGCCACCGCTGGATGTGGATTTAAAATGAGAGCCGCAGTATATGAGATTTAACATTGTGACAGCATTGCTGTTCTGTCAAACACACAAGGCTACGGTGGCGCTATCTATGCTTTCCATAGCGGCCGTTTAGGTTATTTTAGTGATCCATTGATTAATCAATTTATTTAATTATTATTTATAATTTCGGTTGATGGTTTTCAATGGAGTTTTACCTTGGTTCCCGTCACTCGGCTCGGACGGTGCACACTGTAGCGGACTCAGAAAAAACGTGATCGAAACTGTTTTGAGCTTGAAAACGTGTTTTTTGTTCTATAGTGTCTTCGGGAAAGTTTTTCCCTATAATATTCTTTATTTTATGAAAGTATCAGTTTGGTGATTAATCCACCTACAAGTGAGATAAAAAAAATATTTTTTCGTATTTATGAATTAAAAAAACTTTGTTCGGAAAAGTGTGAGAAAAAACTTTGCTGAAGACACCATATGCATATCTTTTGATTTTCATATACATTTGTGGAGTTTTTCGTGGAACGCCCATAAACATCACTTTTTTCATCATAACTTTGTTTGACGATTTTATACAATTTTCATTTGTTCTAGTGCTATTTGATGCTTACAAAAACGCATAATTTTCTCGAAGAGAGTATATTTTTATCTCTCATATTTTTCGAGTTATCGAAGGTTTCATATAAAATTTTGCATTTTTGACACAAAAAACAATAAGTTGCGCACGTTTCCGCAGTCTGAAACTAACTCATCCAATGGTTTGAAACTAATACTATGAAATGTAGGGAATGTCACTTTTAGCCTACTTTAGCCTGACGGTCAAAATTAAGAAAGAAAAAATGATTACTTATATGCATCTTTCATTCACACCTGTCCACAATACCCTGTACTAGCTTATCTGGAACATCTGTCAGTCCTGTATCGTATCTTACGCAGTCGAATGAACAATTTCCAACAATAGAACGGAATACTCTGTTCAGATGGTTTATCACAGACAAACAGACAAAAAAACACGCCTACACGCCTTCCGTTGTTCATTTTTCAAACGTTCTATGCATATTAGGGAGGTTCAAAAATGTTTGAGAATCCAATCTCCCATATGTTCCTAACCATCCTTACCATAAAAATAGTGTTCTGTGAAATTTTCAGCTTTCTAGGTGGTGATTTAAAGGTGGCCCAAAGACAATGTAGGTTTATATGGAAATTACTATGGAGAAATTTTGAGATATGATCTAAACACGCTAGTACTGTAATGTGAGTACAAACTTATTAACCCATAGTAAAAACTCATTCTTCAAACCATAATAAAGATATTTGCTGAAGAGAGAAATTCAATCCAACGGATAGCAAAAGAGATATTCATGGGTTTGTTTGCTATTTTTTAGCTTAATATAGGATTATAGCCCTGCAAACATGTACAAAAATCCCAAATAAAATAAACTCAAAAGGGATTTGTTTCTTCAGCAACATCCTTCATTAAGGTTTGAGGAATGAATATTCAATATGGGATGATAAGTTTCTACTTACATTACAGTAGTAGCGTGTATGGAACATTTCTCAAAATTTCTCCATAGTAATTTCCATATAAACCTACATTGTCTTTGGGTCACCTATAAATTACCACCTAGAAAGCTAAAAATTTCACAGAACACTATTTTTATAGTAAGGATGATAAAGGACATATGGGAGATTGGATTTTTAAACATTTTTGAAATCAGAATCGCCCTAATGCATATATGCATTAGGTGCCAAACACTCTTATTGGTTTTTTCCCCTTCAATATGTGTACATTACACTATCTCCTAGTGCCGTTTTGGTCTTTGTCTGATATTTTTAAGTGGTGGAAATTTTTAAATTAGTTTTTCCATCTCTTACGTCTATTTGTCTATTAATGAAACATCTCGTTTATCCATCATTTTAGCTATGCATTGGCGATCGGAACAATTTGTATAAGGTATCATCCATAAATTACAACCTGACTAGGATTGACCTTGGTTTTTTTTTCTTATTAAGTGTGACTAAAATGCTTTATCTTAAACAAAATTAAGGAAGGAGAATTAGTGATAATAGCCTTTTGTGACGTCATAAATGAATGCCCCTTAAAGAACCTATCAAAGAGAATACGTTTAGCCGCTGTTGTATCGCTATGAAGTGTTTTCGTTGAAGTTTATTCCACATTTGTAAATATAGCGATTGTGTTGTATGGTATATCTATCGTCTGCAGATTGTAGAAGAAAATCTAAAAACAATACATCTTAGGAATTATTCTCAATATCCTTGGTTGTGTTGAGCCTGAGTGAGTATCGGATTTATACCGTACATTACTGCCCATAACTGCATATTTGTAACATTCGACAAAAGTAGGCATTAAGTAAATGGGATACCAAGTTTGCATTTCATTGCAGTATGGGAGGAAACAAAAATTTCAAAAAATCATAAGGAATTCAAAAGAGCTTATTTGAGGCTGAAATTTTGTACAACTCATATCGTATGTTGGGTGAATAGTCAGAAAATAATTCTGATAGAAATTTCGTTACTACTACATTATGAGCCTCATGTTTAATCTCAATGTGACTGTTATGCGGTTACAATTGCCAATGTGACAAAACAACTTGGTATTTTTTTCGAATTTTCTAGAACAATCTCACAGATTTGAGTAACTTGATCGAAAGTATTTATCATTTGATGACTCTCCATGGTATTAACTCCAATTTATCAAAAATGTCGAATGTGACTGTTATGCAGTTATGGGCAGATTATTGTATCCTTAATTTTAATTACCAATTCATTTGATTCTATTGATAAAAAAATATAGGTAACCCTTTTCCAGCACAAATAGCGATCAAATCATGGCAGTTTTATTCCCAGGTAACTCTTGACATCCTAGTATAAGTAATCAGTTACATTTTCAACTAAGATCAATGCATATTCCAGGTGAATGCAAATACCACGATCTATTACGGCTATGGAGATCAGATCAGAAATCAGATGCCATCACGCAAGATATAATGGTTCGATATGATCTCGATGATGAGGGTGACATAAAATAGGAAATTGAAAAATGCACCTACTATTTGAGCAAATATTTAAAAACGTTATGGGAGAAGTACAGTCGAAATGAGAAGAATGTATTGATACTCAATTATTTTGATAAGATTTTTGTGTTGCCACATTCTGTGTTCATGTAAATTCCTTCGACTTCTAGTGGAGAAAGAGGCAGAAAAGAACTTCCTTTTAGTAGCAGTTCTCAATGCGTAAAAAGGCGCAAAACTGCAGAGCTGAGGAAAGAACATGATGCAGATAAATTGGCATTTGCCTCTTCCATGAAGCTACGTGAAGTGGGCAGAAAAGCGGAAGCAACAATAATCAAAATTGCGACTCAAACAACACCAACGCGAGCAACACGCATTACCCGTAACTCGAACTTGTATCCGGCGTACAATAAAATCATAGATGCAAAACGTAGATGCTACCCAGAAGCGACAGCAATATCTATAACCGCAATTAACATGGAAATTTCTTTACAAGCGTTGTTGGATCATACCGTTATGCGTATCATAATGACAAAGGAAGAAGTGATTTCCATGTTTACAGATGATGAGTTACAAAATTTGATTTTGACGGTGAAATATGGATATGATGGCAGTGGAGATCATGCCGAATATAAGCAGAAATTTGATAATGACGATGGTACCAGCAGCGATAGTCTCATTTATGCTACTTCAATCGTTCCGATTAGAATGATGACGGAAGAACTTTTTTTGAGAATCCACGGCCATCATCTACCAAATTCTGTAAGCCAGTCCACTTACAGTTTGCCAAAGAGACAGCGGCGCTTATTGCAACAGAAAAGTGCAATTTGGATACACAAATAGCAGAGCTGCAACCAACAAAGCTCGAATAATTTGGTCGTTCAATACTGGTAACACACAAGTTGCTTCTGACAATGGTTGACAGTAAAGTTTGTAATGCAGTTACATCAACTTCATCCCAATGTTGCTACATTTGTGGAGCAACACCATCTTTAATTAATAAATTATATACAGTACAAGAAAGAGGAGAAAATGAGGAAGCATTGCAATTAGGACTATCGATACTTCATGCTTATATTCGTTTTTTCGAATATTTCTTGCACCTGTCGTACCGTCTTGAAATTAAAAAATGGCAAGCTAGAACAACAGATCACAAGCAAATAATTTCAGATAAAAAACGTACATTCAAAACAGTTTCAAGACTGAAATGGGACTGATTGTAGATAAACCACGCTCTGGTGGGAGTGGAAACAGTAACGATGGGAACACCGCTCGTCGATTTTTTCAAAACTGGGAGCAATCAGCACAGATTACGGGAATCAACGCTAATGCGATTTATCGTTGTAAAGTAGTGCTCGAAGCATTGGTTTCAGGTATGTTTATAATCTCAAACTAGGATATTTTTTTTAATTAACATATTTTTAGGGTGTGAAATTGACTGCGCAAAATTCGGGAAGTATGCATTTGAAACTGCTCAATTGCTTGTCGATTTATATGAATGGTACCTAATGCCTGCATCCGTACACAAAATCCTTATTCATGGAAGCGAAGTTATTTCTTCCTTCTTGATCCCCATTGGACAGTTGTCCGAGGAGGCCCAAGAGTCACGCAATAAGGATATAAGGAATTACAGGGAGGACCATACAAGGAAGTTCTCCAGAATTGACACCAACACATATCTTTTACATCGTTTGCTGGAGACATCAGATCCTGTGATTACGTCCATTAGAGGATTTCTGAAAAAACACACTGTTCCTTTATCAGAGGATGCAAAAAAAACTTTTGGTTAAATCGGATGACGAACAAAACAGTGAAAGCGAAACCAGCGGAGATGACAATAATTAATGTTATTAATGTTTACAGACAAGATTTTAGATTTTGAAAGAAAAATATGAATTCTTTGTGAATATATTATAAATTTTAACATCATTTTGAGTGCTCCGAAAATCAAATAACTCACAAGAAAGAATTGAGGGTTCAAACATGTAACGAAAGTTAAAAAGATGAACTACGGAAGGCGTGTAGGGTTTTATGTCTGTTTGTCTGTGATGAACCATACGAACAAAGTATGCCGTCCTGTTGTTGATTATATTGTTCATTCGATTGCGTAAGATACGATACAGGACTGACAGATGTTCCTGATAAGCTAGTATGGACCGATGCACGAGTTCACTAATTTGACATTTGAGCGGTGCTGGATTCACGGGTTTCCATGGTCACGTAAATAACACGGCACCGCTCAAACGTCAAATAGTGAACTCGTGCATCGGTCCATTGTGTACAGGTGTGAATGAAAGATGCATATAAGTAATCATTTTATCTTTCTTAATTTTAACCGTCAGGCTAAAGTAGGCCAAAAGTGACATTCCCTACATTATAAGTTTCAAACCATTGGATGAGGCAGTTTTAGACTGCGGAAACGTGCGCAACTTTTTGTTTTTTTTTTTGTGTCATAAAGGTGCAAAATTTTATATGAAACCTTCGATAACTCGAAAAATATGAGAGATAAAAATATACTCTCTTCGAGAAAATTATGCGTTTTTGTAAGCATCAATTAGCTCTAGAATAAATGAAAATTGTATAAAATCGTCAAACAAAGTTATGATGAAAAAAGTGATTTTTAGGGGCGTTCCACGAAAAACTCCACAAATGTATATGAAAATCAAAAGATATGCATATGGTGGACGAGAACAGCATATGCATGGACGAGAACAGCTTTCCCGGGAAGCTCACAAGATTGATCAGAGCAACGATGGACGGTGTGCAAAACTGCGTGAAGATCTCGGGCGAACACTCCAGTTCGTTCGAGTCTCGGCGGGGACTACGACAGGGCGACGGACTTTCGTGCCTGTTGTTCAATATTGCGCTTGAAGGTGTCATGCGGAGAGCCGGACTTAACAGTCGAGGCACGATTTTCACGAGATCCGGACAATTTGTTTGCTTCGCGTACGACATGGATATTATTGGGAGAAAATTTGAAACGGTGGCAGATTTGTTCACCCGCCTGAAACGCGAAGCAACAAGAGTCGGGCTGATGGTGAATGCGTCGAAAACAAAGTACATGCTGGTTGGCGGAACTGAGCGCGACAGGGCCCGCCTAGGAAGCAGTGTTACGATAGACGGGGATACCTTCGAGGTGGTGGACGAGTTCGTCTACCTCGGATCCTTGTTGACGGCTGACAACAATGTTAGTCGGGAAATACGAAGGCGCATCATCAGTGGAAGTCGTGCCTACTATGGGCTCCAGAAGAAACTGCGGTCAAGAAAGATTCACCCCCGCACCAAATGCACGATGTACAAAACGCTCATAAGACCGGTAGTCCTCTATGGGCATGAGGCGTGGACTATGCTCGAGGAGGACTTGCAAGCTCTTGGGGTTTTCGAACGCCGAGTGCTAAGGACGATCTTCGGCGGCGTGCAGGAGAACGGCGTGTGGCGGCGAAGGATGAACCACGAGCTCGCTCAACTCTACGGCGAACCCAGTATCGTGAAGGTAGCTAAAGCTGGAAGGATACGCTGGGCAGGGCATGTTGCAAGAATGCCGGACAACAACCCTGTAAAGATGGTGTTCGCCACGAATCCGGTCGGAACAAGAAGGCGTGGGGCGCAGCGAGCTAGGTGGATTGACCAGGTACACCAGGACCTGGAGAGCGTGAGTCACAGTCGAGGATGGAGAGAAGCGGCCATGAACCGAGGGAATTGGCGAAATATTGTTGGCGAGGCTTTAACAAGATAATTGATGTAAAGCCAAATAAGTAAGTAAGTAAGTAAGTAAGCATATGGTGTCTTCAGCAAAGTTTGTTCTCACAATATTATCAACAAATTTTCCGAACAGTTATTTTTTTAATTCATAAATACAAAAAATAAAATTTTTATCTCACTTGTAGGTGGATTAATCACCAAACTGATACTTTCATAAAATAGATATTATTATAGGGAAAAACTTTCCCGAAGACACTATAGTACAAAAAACGCGTTTTCAAGCTCAAAACAATGGATCATTAAAATAACCAAAACGGCCGCTATGGAAAGCATAGATAGCGCCACCGTAGCCTTGTGTGTTTGACAGAACAGCAATGCTGTCACAATGTTAAATCCCATATACAGTGGCGCCTTTGTTTTGATGCGGTGAACACTTGCAAAAACTACATTCAATGATCCATTTCGATCACGTTTTTTCAGCGTCCGCTACAGTGTGCACAGATAGCGTTTTTTTATTGTAACCGTGTGGGATTGCAAAACAAAATTCAGTAAACGAGTTCCAAGTACCGGTGCCTGTAGCTCGAGACGTGGTAAGGCCAACGGTTTCAGAGGCGCTACCTTGGTTTTCACCGCCACTAGAGAACAATGGGCTGTTCCTGCTGGATCTATAATACGGAAATACGCCGCTGCCGCATAAGCACCCTCGCTAGCATAAAAAAAAACATGCAACTGTCAGGGATTGAATCCTGAGAAAATTGAGAGAATCTCTCACGTATCGCTCTCTGTAACTATCATAATATGCTGCACATTATGAGAGACTGTTTATCGTATACTGCTACAACTTTGATCAGATTGGGGGGATAGTAGTGCATGATAAAACCCCTCTAAACATGCTCCAAGCCTGGGGGACACTATTGCAATTGGAAGTTCGTAGTTTGTTCATCGTGCCAGTAAAGAAAAACACCTATCCCCAACGGTAAACAAGCGTAAAAATGGATTTTATCATCGCTCTCTCTTTGGGGCTCTCGCTCGCTGCTTCCATTTATCAGACTTGTTATTTACACCTTGCGATACAATGACGATCGTGGACCGCAACAGATGGGATATTTTTCTTTGCTTGCTTTGATCGTGCTTCATACTCAAATGAGAGCGAACTCTGCAATGCCTGGCAATTGTAGATGTTTGTAACGCTGTGCTACAGCTTTATTAACACGCTAACCCGGAAGTACCCATTAATGGGTACTTTCGTACCCATTTCCAACTAAAGTGGCTTAACTCATTAAATGGGTACGGCCCATTTACTCTTTAAAGAGTATTCGGCCGAAACTTCAAAACATGGGTATATTTCACTCTTGATTGGTTTCACAATAATGGGTAAAAAACCCTCTTTTTTTCATTCATTTCGCTCTGCATTCAAGTTGATTTTTTCACAAAATTAATTTAAAACAATCTCAAACTAATGTAAATGAAACAATCAATATTTATTATTTAGTATCATGTAATGCTTTATTGGAGATCATTCAATGGACCATACAGCCAATATTTTACAGGACGCTTCCCTGATATTCTTCCTATCCAATTCCAACCTTCCACATTGGACATCGGCTCCCGAAATTGTCTGCGCCACAGCCATATTCGGATGTTGTATGCAGTAATCATTCTAGAATGAAAACAATGAAAATAACTATCCTTTAATCAAACCAAAAATTACTTACCTTGAGAGATGTGTTTAATATTATTGCCCATTTACAAATAGTTACAGGAAAGAAAAATATTTATTTTACAAAAACAAACGCCACCGCACAGCCAATTGAAAAATGGCGCTGCTGCTCTTCAAAGCAGCATGCGTATTATGTACCCATCATTAGTTAACGACTAGAAACTTCATTAAGGGGATTAAGTACCCTTTTTATGACATTTAAAAAATACCCTTTTTCTGACAACTCAGTACTGGTCATAAAAATGGGTACATGGAACCCATTAAATGGGTACTTCTGAGTTAGCGTGAAAATAGCATCTCGGAATACAAATGGTCGAAATTTGCCGTAGACCTTATTCCATTTTTGCCACTGTTCCCACTGATCATCATTGATTGTTTGATCCCATTGAATTCCCGCGCGCCAGATATCTTGTAGCAAGATCTTTCCATGAACCATCAGAAAACTCAACAAACCCAGTGGATCGAAATAACTCATTATGCATCACAGAATTTGCCTTTTTGTAGGAGCCGAGCCGCTATCGATGATTTTTTGCACATCTTCTTTGTGCTGTGTACAGAAACTTAGTACATCTTCACCCGTCAACCATAGCATACCGAGCACAAGCTCAAAATCGTTGTCCATATCCAAGAATAAGAGTTCGGTGCTGATCTGCTTCGTTTCTCCCAGTCGTTGTAAAACTGTAGCACTGTTAGACTACCTGTTGCGTAGCTGAAAACCTCCTTTGCTGTGAACCAACATTACTTGTTCCGCAACGTCTGCTGCTTCGGCTCCTGTCTCAAAACTTCCCAAGTAGTCGTCAACATAATGGTAATGGACGATTTCCTCTACCGCTTTGGGAAACTCTTGGGCGTACTCTACTGCACTCTGTCCGCCGTGAGTAGCTCTTTTTTACTAATTCGATGCGTATACCCTTTTTCTTGGTATTCTTCGATTTGCCGGTTAAGATTCGCCTTCAAACGTGGACTCTTTTGCATTCTTCTCTCCAAACATTCTAGCCTACGTAATGCTAGCCCGTAGCTGTTTGGGAATTCAACATTGTCATGCTTCCACAATAATCCAGTTTCAAACCTGTCACCGACTCGCTTCGTAGTTTGCTGCATGATTTCCAACGCTGTCATCAGCTGAAACTAGTTCACTACACGTTTCGTTCCTACATCTTCCGACGCAAAATAGTTCTTCACCAATTCATGTAAACTGCGATCGTTATTGCATTCACATACATGAACGTTTATCGAATTTATCAGTGAAGTGCCCGTTCCTCCATATACACACCTCCCAGCCGAGTCTTCGCGGCCATCATTCATTCATACCACCTTCTTTTACCTTCAAAGGAACGATCAAGTGAAGATTGTTCACTCCTATAAGATGTCGCGGGACAGCATTCTCATATCCGGAGAATGGCAATCCCCTGAGATATTGGAATTGTTCTTTAAGGTCGTTGATCCGAATCGTTTGCCCTGGTAGCGCAAGTTTTTGCACGAAACGAACATCGTTAATTTTCAATCGCTTTCCCTTCTCAGCGCCTGATAGCACCAGCTGTAGTTGTTCCGAATCCTTTTCCATCCTGGAGACGTTGGCTGTCCAGGTAATGCACAATGGCAGTTTTGTGCCGTTTACACCAAGCTCTTTGGTCAAATCCTCTTCAACAAGTGTCAAGTGTGACCCTTCGTCAAGGAATGCAAAGGTTTCCACGACCTTTTGAGGAGCATACAGCTTTACCGGTATGATTCGTAACAGTAGTGATTGATCCAACAGACGATGCGTATGGTTTCCCGTTGATTGTACGCCTTGTGCCTCTGTCCCTTGCGGCGTTCGGTCAGATCGATTGCAGTGAAGAAGAGGATGATGACGAAAAGTGCAACCATTTACTCCACACGGACTAGAAATCCGACAGTTCCTTCTTCCGTGTGCACCGAGGCAGCTACGACAGGGTTCGTAAGTCTGTGCTGTTTTCCAGCGATTATTGACGGATAGTGCCTTGAAACAGTCACTGTCGTGTACAAAATGTCCTGAGCATTTACAAAGGAAGTAGAACCTTTCGTCACATCTTGTCGGCTCGTAATTGCTGACATGTGCGTTAACCCCTCTACTGGCAGCTTCATTTTTTACCGCAAAATTCAAATTCAAATCGTTATAACTTTTTTGTTTTTCAATATTTTTGCACAATTTTTTCACAAGCTCTCAAAAAACTCTTCTTGTTTTAGGATCTGTGTCGATATTGATCATTGGTCATCTGGTTTTGAAGATATTATTAAATTCTTTGGGGGACCGACCTGTAACTAGAACCCCTCGTCAATTTCTCAGGCTATAGAATTTTATTCGTATTCAAATATTCACTCTTCGGAACAACACATTAATGAGAGTATGTTGTGAAAAAATGAAGTAATTTGGTGCAGCCGTTTATAAGTAATGACCATTTAGGTTTCTGGAACTACGCTGGCCAAATAAAGATCTTAAAAACTTCAAAAAACATCATATCGTAATTTTCAGATATCTCCAAGAATACTGAACCGATTTGTATGATTTTTTCAGAGAAGCTCCTTATTACCTGGCATTTGATAGCCCACATTTTTTTTTTTTTTTTTTTTTTGATAAATTGACCAAAAACAAAAAGGCCGCCAAAGACAATTTATATGGAAAATGTCGGTCCCCCAAGGAACATCGGAATATCTTTAAAACCAGATCACCAATAATTAATATCGTCACGGATTCCTAAACTAGAAGAGTTGTTTGAGAACTTGTGAAAAAAATGTGCATAAATATTGAAAAACAAAAAAGTTATAACGATTTGAATATTTATTTTGCGGTAAAAAATGAAGCTGCCGGTAGAGGGGTTAATAGAACCTTTGCTTTTTACCCTTGCTTTATCCGTTGAAAGCATAGCATTGAAAGATATGTTGAAAACTGAACTCAACACAATTTTGACGAAAATGCAGATGGGACTGACTTGCGATTCACGGCAGTAAATGCAATCCAAAAAGTGGACTGGAGCGAGAATCTAAATTTTGTCCCACACTAATGCACATGGCGGAGTGCTTAGATGCGCACTATGGACCAATGCATGGCACCGCTCAAACGTCAGATAGTGAACTCGTGCATCGGTCTATGGACCGATGCACGAGTTCACTAATTTGACGTTTGAGCGGTGCCGTATTCACTAGTTGCCATGGTCACATAAATAACACGGCAC
The DNA here is from genome assembly GCF_002204515.2 of Aedes aegypti. Lineage (NCBI taxonomy): Eukaryota > Metazoa > Arthropoda > Insecta > Diptera > Culicidae > Aedes > Aedes aegypti. The sequence continues at coordinate 224,010,360 of NC_035107.1, read as the reverse complement.
CGCTCAAACGTCAACTAGTGAACTCGTGCATTGGTCCATAGCGAAGCGACTTGCGACGCGGCGAAGTTGGTCAAAAATCAAACTTCGCACGTTGGTTAACCCATTTTTCAACGCGAAGCAGTATAAATAGAACTTAGAGACAGTCGAAGAAAATGTAAGATGTTTCGAGAATGAGTCAGATTGAGAGAAATTTTTATGTGATAATTTATAAGGATCACTACTCTCCATGGTCAGCTACTCCCAAGTTCACTTGGGACATGAAATGGTTTTGTACAATTGCAAAATCTGATGAGCAATACTGCATGTAATCCAAAACTCTTCCATATCTGTCAATTAACCAAAATTCTGGACGACAGTCCCACGTTTCCAAATCCATAATTTTCTTCAAAATGCAGACTCTGTGGTGCCAGTCAGTCTGCCTACTTTAACATTTCGTAGAATTTGTTACAAAATAGAATTCTGCCTTTCACCTAGCACCCCCACGATGCAATAATCTTATACTTTTCATTGCTAAAATGTCCCTTCATTATTGTTAGGTGCAGAACAAGAGACCGGAGTATAAACATAAGAAATTGCTTGTATCTTGTCGTTGTTCCTTCATCGAGGTGTCATCCTCGGTCTGACCTGTGTCACATTGCTTTCTCCCTCTCATGAAAAGTTTAAATCATTGCATCAATAGGGCAGAGGAAAGTGGTTTCAAAATTGAATTGTAACCTCGGATCGAATTAAGCTAGAATTACATCCCATCGGCTGGGGCAATAAAGAAATCAGATAGACAGACAAGGATCATTCGCTCTAGACAATGCGGAGCCAAAGAAACATGGAAGAATGTCTGGCTCTTTTTTTTTTTGCAATAGTCTATAACCGTGAATTCGGGGACTAGATGCGTTATTTATTGGGCATAACCTGTCCAAACAGAACAAGATCGATCGAATGCTTATCGCGTATCGCCGATCGCTCGTCCCTTCTTGGGTGGTTGGTTTGTCATCTTCAATGGAGAAAGGTATTTTCTTTAGAGATTCCCGTTATGATTTGGCACCGTTTAGTGAATGAAAAAATGTATGGTTTCGAGAATTCCACTTCAAAAATATAATCGATTGTGGCGTTTATCAATAAGTGACAAAAGCGAATTTCGATCCATTGTTAGAATTATGTAACGAAAATTGTATAAAAACGTACATTTTTTTCAGCTACGTTGGTTTTAAATGATCAGTTTAATTGTACTAAAATAGTATTTAAAAAAAAACTTCATCTTCAGATGAAATTTTAGATTTATTAATTTCCTTCGTATGATTTTTTTACAAACCGGTATCCAAATCCAAATCCAATCCAAATCCAGTCCAAATCCAATCCAAATCCAATCCAAATCCAATCCAAATCCAATCCAAATCCAATCCAAATCCAATCCAAATCCAATCCAAATCCAATCCAAATCCAATCCAAATCCAATCCAAATCCAATCCAAATCCAAATCCAATCCAATCCAATCCAATCCAAATCCAATCCAAATCCAATCCAAATCCAATCCAAATCCAATCCAATCCAATCCAAATCCAATCCAAATCCAATCCAAATCCAATCCAAATCCAATCCAAATCCAATCCAAATCCAATCCAAATCCAATCCAAATCCAATCCAAATCCAATCCAAATCCAATCCAAATCCAATCCAATCCAAATCCAATCCAAATCCAATCCAAATCCAATCCAAATCCAATCCAAATCCAATCCAAATCCAATCCAAATCCAATCCAAATCCAATCCAAATCCAATCCAAATCCAATCCAAATCCAATCCAAATCCAATCCAAATCCAATCCAAATCCAATCCAAATCCAATCCAATCCAATCCAAATCCAATCCAAATCCAATCCAAATCCAATCCAAATCCAATCCAAATCCAATCCAAATCCAATCCAAATCCAATCCAAATCCAATCCAAATCCAATCCAAATCCAATCCAAATCCAATCCAAATCCAATCCAAATCCAATCCAAATCCAATCCAAATCCAATCCAAATCCAATCCATCCAATCCAAATCCAATCCAAATCCAATCCAAATCCAATCCAAATCCAATCCAAATCCAATCCAAATCCAATCCAAATCCAATCCAAATCCAATCCAAATCCAATCCAAATCCAATCCAAATCCAATCCAAATCATCCAAATCAATCCAAATCCAATCCAAATCCAATCCAAATCCAATCCAAATCCAATCCAAATCCAATCCAAATCCAATCCAAATCCAATCCAAATCCAATCCAAATCCAATCCAAATCCAATCCAAATCCAATCCAATCCAATCCAAATCCAATCCAAATCCAATCCAAATCCAATCCAAATCCAATCCAAATCCAATCCAAATCCAATCCAAATCCATCCAAATCCAATCCCAAATCCAATCCAAATCCAATCCAAATCCAATCCAAATCCAATCCAAATCCAATCCAAATCCAATCCAAATCCAATCCATGAATGAAAAATGTATGGTTTCGAGAATTCCACTTCAAAAATATAATCGATTGTGGCGTTTATCAATAAGTGACAAAAGCGAATTTCGTATCCATTGTTAGAATTATGTAACGAAATTGTATAAAAACGTACATTTTTTCAGCTACGTTGGTTTTAAATGATCAGTTTAATTGTAACTAAAAATAGTATTTAAAAAAAAAACTTCATCTTCAGATGAAATTTTAGATTTATTAATTTCCTTCGTATGATTTTTTTACAAACCGGTAATCCAAATCCAAATCCAATCCAAATCCAGTCCAAATCCAATCCAAATCCAATCCAAATCCAATCCAAATCCAATCCAAATCCAATCCAAATCCAATCCAAATCCAATCCAAAATCCAATCCAAATCCAATCCAAATCCAATCCAAATCCAATCCAAATCCAAATCCAAATCAATCCAAACCAATCCAAATCCAAATCCAATCCAATCAATCCAAATCCAAATCCAATCCAAATCCAATCAAATCCAATCCAAATCCAATCCAAATCCAATCCAATCCAATCCAAATCCAATCCAAATCCAATCCAAATCCAATCCAAATCAATCCAAATCCAATCCAAATCATCCAATCCAATCCAAATCAATCAAATCCAATCCAAATCCAATCCAAATCCAATCCAAAATCCAATCCAAATCCAATCCAAATCCAATCCAAATCCAATCCAAATCCAATCCAACATCCAATCCCAAATCCAATCCAAATCCATCCAAATCATCCAAATCCAATCCAAATCCAATCCAAATCCAATCCAAATCCAATCCAAATCCAATCCAAATCCAATCCAAAATCCAATCCAAATCCCAATCCAAATCCAATCCAAATCCCAATCCAAATCCAATCCAAATCAATCCAAATCCAATCCAAATCCAATCCAAATCCAATCCAAATCAATCCCAAATCCAATCCAAATCCATCCAAATCCAACAATCCAATCCAAATCCAATCCAAATCAATCCCAAATCCAATCCAAATCCAATCCAAATCCAATCCAAATCCAATCCAAATCCAATCCAAATCCAATCCAAATCCAATCCAAATCCAATCCAAATCCAATCCAAATCCAATCCAAATCCAATCCAAATCCAATCCAAATCCAATCCAAATCCAATCCAAATCCAATCCAAATCCAATCCAAATCCAATCCAAATCCAATCCAATCCAAATCCAATCCAATCCAATCCAAATCCAATCCAAATCCAATCCAAATCCAATCCAAATCCAATCCAAATCCAATCCAAATCCAATCCAAATCCAATCCAAATCCAATCCAAATCCAATCCAAATCCAATCCAAACCATCCAAATCCATCCAAATCCAATCCAAATCCAATCCAAATCCAATCCAATCCAATCCAAATCCAATCCAATCCAATCCAAATCCAATCCAAATCCAATCCAAATCCAATCCAAATCCAATCCAAATCCAATCCAAATCCAATCCAAATCCAATCCAAATCCAATCCAAATCCAATCCAAATCCAATCCAAATCCAATCCAAATCCAATCCAAATCCAATCCAAATCCAATCCAAATCCAAATCCAAATCCAATCCAAATCCAATCCAAATCCAATCCAAATCCAATCCAAATCCAATCCAAATCCAATCCAAATCCAATCCAAATCCAATCAATCCAATCCAAATCCATCCAAATCCAATCCAAATCCAATCCAAATCCAATCCAAATCCAATCCAAATCCAATCCAAATCCAATCCAAATCCAATCCAAATCCAATCCAAATCCAATCCAATCCAATCCAAATCCAATCCAAATCCAATCCAAATCCAATCCAATCCAATCCAAATCCAATCCAAATCCAATCCAAATCCAATCCAAATCCAATCCAAATCCAATCCAAATCCAATCCAAATCCAATCCAAATCCAATCCACCAAATCCAATCCAAATCCAATCCAAATCCAATCCAAATCCAATCCAAATCCAATCCCAATCCAAATCCAATCCAAATCCAATCCAAATCCAATCCAATCCAATCCAAATCCAATCCAAATCCAAATCCAATCAAATCCAATCCAAATCCAATCCAAATCCAATCCAAATCCAATCCAAATCCAATCCAAATCCAATCCAAATCCAATCCAAATCCAATCCAAATCCAATCCAAATCCAATCCAAATCCAATCCAAATCCAATCCAAATCCAATCCAAATCCAATCCAAATCCAATCCAAATCCAATCCAAATCCAATCCAAATCCAATCCAAATCCAATCCAAATCCAATCCAAATCCAATCCAAATCCAATCCAATCCAATCCAAATCCAATCCAAATCCAATCCAAATCCAATCCAAATCCAATCCAAATCCAATCCAAATCCAATCCAAATCCAATCCAAATCCAATCCAAATCCAATCCAAATCCAATCCAAATCCAATCCAAATCCAATCCAAATCCAATCCAAATCCAATCCAAATCCAATCCAAATCCAATCCAAATCCAATCCAAATCCAATCCAAATCCAATCCAAATCCAATCCAAATCCAATCCAAATCCAATCCAAATCCAATCCAAATCCAATCCAAATCCAATCCAATCCATCAATCCAATCCAAATCCAATCCAAATCCAATCCAAATCCAATCCAAATCCAATCCAAATCCAATCCAATCCAATCCAAATCCAATCCAAATCCATCCAAATCCAATCCAAATCCAATCCAAATCCAATCCAAATCCAATCCAAATCCAATCCAATCCAATCCAAATCCAATCCAATCCAATCCAAATCCAATCCAAATCCAATCCAAATCCAATCCAAATCCAATCCAAATCCAATCCAAATCCAATCCAAATCCAATCCAAATCCAATCCAAATCCAATCCAAATCCAATCCAAATCCAATCCAAATCCAATCCAAATCCAATCCAAATCCAATCCAAATCCAATCCAAATCCAATCCAAATCCAATCCAAATCCAATCCAAATCCAATCCAAATCCAATCCAAATCCAATCCAAATCCAATCCAAATCCAATCCAAATCCAATCCAAATCCAATCCATCAAATCCAATCCAAATCCAATCCAAATCCAATCAAATCCAATCCAAATCCATCCAATCCAATCCAAACCATCCAAATCCAATCCAAATCCAATCCAAATCCAATCCAAATCCAATCCAAATCAATCCAAATCCAATCCAAATCCAATCCAAATCCAATCCAAATCCAATCCAAATCCAATCCAAATCCAATCCAAATCATCCAATCCAATCCAAATCCATCCAAATCCAATCCAAATCCAATCCAAATCCAATCCAAATCCAATCCAATCCAACAATCCAATCCAAATCCAATCCAAATCCAATTCCAAATCCAATCCAAATCCAATCCAAATCCAATCCAAATCCAATCCAAATCCAATCCAAATCCAATCCAAATCCAATCCAATCCAATCCAAAATCCAATCCAAATCCAATCCAAATCCAATCCAAATCCAATCCAAATCCAATCCAAATCAATCAACCATCCAAATCCAATCCAATCCAATCCAAATCCAATCCAAATCCAATCCAAATCCAATCCAAAATCCAATCCAAATCCAAATCCAAACCAATCCAAATCCAATCCAATCAAATCCAATCCAAATCCCAATCCAATCCAATCACAAATCCAATCCAAATCAATCCAAATCCAATCCAAATCCAATCCAAATCCAATCCCAATCCAAATCCCAATCCAATCCAAATCCAATCCAAATCCAATCCAAATCCAATCCAAATCCAATCCAATCCAATCCAAATCCAATCCAAATCCAATCCAAATCCAATCCAAATCCAATCCAAATCCAATCCAAATCCAATCCAAATCCAATCCAAATCCAATCCAAATCCAATCCAAATCCAATCCCAAATCCAATCCAAATCCAATCCAAATCCAATCCAAATCCAATCCAATCCAATCCAAATCCAATCCAAATCCAATCCAAATCCAATCCAATCCAATCCAAATCATCCAATCCAAATCCAATCCAAATCCAATCCAAATCCAATCCAAATCCAATCCAAATCCAATCCAAATCCAATCCAAATCCAATCCAAATCCAATCCAAAATCCAATCCAAATCCAATCCAAATCCAATCCAAATCCAATCCAAATCCAATCCAAATCCAATCCAAATCCAATCATCCAATCCATCAACAATCCAAAATCCAATCCAAATCCAATCCAAATCCAATCCAAATCCAATCCAAATCCAATCCAAATCCAATCCAAAATCCAATCCAAATCCAATCCAAATCCAATCCAAATCCAATCCAATCCAATCCAATCCAATCCAAATCCAAATCCAATCCAAATCCAATCCAAATCCAATCCAAATCCAATCCAAATCCAATCCAAATCCAATCCAAATCCAATCCAAATCCAATCCAAATCCAATCCAAATCCAATCCAAATCCAATCCAAATCCAATCCAAATCCAATCCAAATCCAATCCAAATCCAATCCAAATCCAATCCAATCCAATCCAAATCCAATCCAAATCCAATCCAAATCCAATCCAAATCCAATCCAAATCCAATCCAAATCCAATCCAAATCCAATCCAAATCCAATCCAAATCCAATCCAAATCCAATCCAAATCCAATCCAAATCCAATCCAAATCCAATCCAAATCCAATCCAAATCCAATCCAAATCCAATCCAAATCCAATCCAAATCCAATCCAAATCCAATCCAAATCCAATCCAAATCCAATCCAAATCCAATCCAAATCCAATCCAAATCCAATCCAAATCCAATCCAAATCCAATCCAAATCCAATCCAAATCCCAATCCAAATCCAATCCAAATCCAATCCAATCCAATCCAAATCCAATCCAAATCCAATCCAAATCCAATCCAAATCCAATCCAAATCCAATCCAAATCCAATCCAAATCCAATCCAAATCCATCCAATCCAAATCCAATCCAAATCCAATCCAAATCCAATCCAAATCCATCCAAATCCAATCCAAATCCAATCCAAATCCATCCAAATCCAAATCCAATCCAATCCAATCCAAATCCAATCCAAATCCAATCCAAATCCAATCCAAATCCAATCCAAATCCAATCCAAATCCAATCCAAATCCAATCCAAAATCCATCCAATCCAAATCCAAAATCCAATCCAATCCAATCCAAAATCCAATCCAAATCCAATCCAATCCCAAATCCAATCCCAAATCCATCCAATCCAAATCCAATCCAAATCCAATCCAAATCCAATCCAATCCAATCCAAATCCAATCCAAATCCAATCCAAATCCATCCAAATCCAATCCAAATCCAATTCCAAATCCAATCCAATCCAATCCAAATCCAATCCAAATCCAATCCAAATCCCAATCCAATCAATCCAATCCAATCCAAATCCAATCCAACCAATCCAAATCCAATCCAAATCCAATCCAAATCCATCCAAATCCAAATCCAATCCAATCCAATCCAATCAAATCCAATCCAAATCCAATCCAAATCCAATCCAAATCCAATCCAAATCCATCCAAATCCAACCAAATCCAATCCAAATCCAATCCAAATCCCATCCAAATCCAATCCAAATCCAATCCAAATCCAATCCAATCCAATCCCAATCCAATCCAAATCCAATCCAAATCCAATCCAAATCCAATCCAAATCCCATCCAAATCCAATTCCAAATCCAATCCAAATCCAATCCAAATCCAATCCAAATCCAATCCAAATCCAATCCAAATCCAATCCAAATCCAATCCAAATCCAATCCAAATCCAATCCAAATCCAATCCAAATCCAATCCAAATCCAATCCAAATCCAATCCAATCCAAATCCATCCCAAATCCAATCCAAATCCAATCCAAAATCCAATCCAATCATCCAATCCAAATCCAATCCAAATCCAATCCAAATCCAATCCAAATCCAATCCAAATCCAATCCAAATCCAATCCAAATCCAATCAAATCCAATCCAAATCCCAATCCAAAATCCAATCCAAATCCAATCCAAATCCAAATCCAAATCCAATCCAAATCCAATCCAAATCCAATCCAAATCCAATCCAAATCCAATCCAAATCCAATCCAAATCCAATCCAAATCCAATCCAAATCCCATCCAAATCCATCCAAATCCAATCCAAATCCAATCCAAATCCAATCCAAATCCAATCCAAATCCAATCCAAATCCAATCCAAATCCAATCCAAATCCAATCCAAATCCAATCCAAATCCAATCCAAATCCAATCCAAATCCAATCCAAATCCAATCCAAATCCAATCCAAATCCAATCCAAATCCAATCCAAATCCAATCCAAATCCAATCCAAATCCAATCCAAATCCAATCCAAATCCAATCCAAATCCAATCCAAATCCAATCCAAATCCAATCCAAATCCAATCCAAATCCAATCCAAATCCAATCCAAATCCAATCCAAATCCAAATCCAAATCCAATCCAAATCCAAATCCAATCCAAATCCAATCCAAATCCAATCCAAATCCAATCCAAATCCAATCCAAATCCAATCCAAATCCAATCCAAATCCAATCCAAATCCAATCCAAATCCATCCAAATCCCATCCAATCCAATCCAAATCCAATCCAAATCCAATCCAAATCCAATCCAAATCCAATCCAAATCCAATCCAAATCCAATCCAAATCCAATCCAAATCCAATCCAAATCCAATCCAAATCCAATCCAAATCCAATCCAAATCCAATCCAAATCCAATCCAAATCCAATCCAAATCCCATCCAAATCCAATCCAAATCCAATCCAAATCCAATCCAAATCCAATCCAAATCCAATCCAAATCCAATCCAAATCCAATCCAAATCCAATCCAAATCCAATCCAAATCCAATCCAAATCCAATCCAAATCCAATCCAAATCCAATCCAAATCCAATCCAAATCCAATCCAAATCCAATCCAAATCCAATCCAAATCCAATCCAAATCCAATCCAAATCCAATCCAAATCCAATCCAAATCCAATCCAAATCCAATCCAAATCCAATCCAAATCCAATCCAAATCCAATCCAAATCCAATCCAAATCCAATCCAAATCCAATCCAAATCCAATCCAAATCCAATCCAAATCCAATCCAAATCCAATCCAAATCCAATCCAAATCCAATCCAAATCCAATCCAAATCCAATCCAAATCCAATCCAAATCCAATCCAAATCCAATCCAAATCCAATCCAAATCCAATCCAAATCCAATCCAAATCCAATCCAAATCCAATCCAAATCCAATCCAAATCCAATCCAAATCCAATCCAAATCCAATCCAAATCCAATCCAAATCCAATCCAAATCCAATCCAAATCCAATCCAAATCCAATCCAAATCCAATCCAAATCCAATCCAAATCCAATCCAAATCCAATCCAAATCCAATCCAAATCCAATCCAAATCCAATCCAAATCCAATCCAAATCCAATCCAAATCCAATCCAAATCCAATCCAAATCCAATCCAAATCCAATCCAAATCCAATCCAAATCCAATCCAAATCCAATCCAAATCCAATCCAAATCCAATCCAAATCCAATCCAAATCCAATCCAAATCCAATCCAAATCCAATCCAAATCCATCCAATCCAATCCAGATCCAAATCCGGATTCCAATTTGGAAATAAAAGTGAAAATTCTTGAGAATCTGTGAACTGATCTACGAAGTCAACATAAAGTTTCGAACCTCCAGAATAGCAGCCAACATTACCCACCAGCGTGAAATGAACGATCAATGGCTCATCAATCACGACATGAATGCCTCCAGAGAGACCAACGGCATTATATCTTCAAGCTTCCTTCCTCCATTGTACTGGCATTATGTTGTCAGCATCGAGAATGGCAATGTTTACTCAAAAGCCTCAAGAAGCCCATGATTCCTCTGCTAACACATTACGAAAAAAAAGCCCAATTGCACAGTATGATGCAGATCTCACCCGTAGTCCGATCAAACCCAAACAGGAACCAGGAACAAACATCCTCCGGTCATCGGCTGGGACATATTCATTACGGGCTCAGCGGGTGGACTCAATTGCACAATGCACAACTGCAAACTGCACACAAAACGTCACCTCGGAGGTGGTCGACCGAATCTAATGATCATCAAGACACACGCTGATGGGAGGCCTGTCTCTGCCTGTCAGGTAAATCCTTACTGAGGGAAATTAAGAAATGAGGAAGATATGAGCAAACATCTTTTCTGCTTCCGGCCGTCCACAGATAACTTGACCTAACAGTTTTAGCAAGCCCACGCATATCATTTCTTGATTTTTTAATGATTTAAGAATTATATGGTTCTTTAGTACTGTGTGTGACCTTTGCACATCTTCTCAGCTATTTAGCATCCAATTAACCCTCTAATACCCATTAACATTAACATTATTTCTTGCAATCTAAAACCGATTTGTGTTTTGTGAAATTATTTGTTGAGCAATGCTCGCTGGAACCAGGCAGCCATCCGCACACATCGTTAGAGTTCCATTTTTATGTCACTGATCGCTAGTATATGCTTAAACTAAATGGTGGTCCTATTGGTTTTCTCAAAGTGGTGGACCCCTCGTACGCCAGCTAGCTAAACAGTTTGCAAAAAAAAAAACATTTTTTTTATAAACCTTAGGTATTCCTTCGCGTATTATGTCTTATATTTCCCTTGGAATACATAGCAAACTTAGTGTCATCGTATAGATGAATGGAAGCTATCATTTAAAGTCAACAAAAATGTGACGGCCATTTTGAATTCGACCACCATCTTGAATGTTGACAGAAACAGTTTTTTTCGCCATTAGCGCATCGCTCGTTTTTGATTCTGAGAAACTTAGTAACATAGGCTACAAAATTGCTTATTATGAAAATTTGCAATTCATCGAGGTCAAACGCATGTGCATTTTTGTAGGACTATGTAAAATTCTCTATGCAACCCGCAGCTCTGATGACAAATCATGATTTGGCTTGAAATGATGCATCACTGTATTAGAGGGCTCAAAATAAATCATCTGTTTATCTATGATGTATCACTTTGGCGAAATTAAGCCCAGAAAACTCATCACGCCAAGCAAACAGGATCGATAGGATAGCCAAAATGCAGAGGAGATCACTTCGAAGGAGA